>NC_069501.1:598590072-598900984 GCF_027579735.1 Bombina bombina
AAAAGTATTTTAAGTCTAAGCGCTGTTATATATATCTCCGTTCATCCCTAGGTTAATTAGTAGTTTAATATAGATTAATTTAAATCTAAAGGTAAGTTTAAATTTAATAAATAATATTTAATATAAAGTTAGCGGGTTGTTAGGTTTAGGGGTTAATAGTTTAATTTAGTTTATGGCGATGTGGGGGGCTTCCGGTTTAGGGGTTAATAGGTTTAGTAAGTGGTAGTGATGTGGGAGGCCAGAGGTTTAGGGGTTAATACCTTTATTTAGTTGCGGCGGGGTCCGGGAGTGGTGGGGTAGGGGTTAATAACTTTATTAGAGTTGCAGTGGGCTCCGGGAGCAACGGGATAGGGGTTAATAACTTTATTTAGTTGTGGCGGGGTCCGGGAGTGGCGGGATAGGGGTTAAACAGTTTAGTATAGTGGCAGTGTTTAGTGACAGTATACAAATAAAGCTGTATAAAAAGCCGAATTGCAGCGAGATCGATGACTGTTTAGTTAAAAACAGTCCGCTGCTCATCGCCCCGTACTTGGTGCGCAGCTTTTTGACAGCTTTTTATATAAATATGAGAGCGTATTCAGGTCCGCGGTTGCGATGTTAGGCGATGTCAGGCGAGTGTACTGGTGCCGTCTAACGCAGCACAGTTGACGGCTTCATAAGTAGGCCTCTTTAATTCATTTATAAACCTGTCATTAAATCCATTTCTCCTCCCTGGGGTCTAAATCTGATATTGAAGATATTGAAGGCTCCCCCTTTTGGGCCTGTGCATTCTTTGGACATTAAACTATTTTCTTGGAAAGTATTGTTTCTCTTAGCCATCTCTTCTGTCAGAATAGTTTCTGAATTGTCTGTTGTCTCTTGTAAGTCTCCTTATCTGCTTTCCCATCAAGATAAAGGTTCATTAGAGCTTTGAAATATTATGTAGATGCTGCTAAGGATTTCAGACAGCCTTCTAGTTTGTTATTATTTCTGGTTCTAGAAAAGTTCAGAAAGCCTCTGCCATTCCTTTAGCATCTTGGTTAAAACTTTTAATTCACAAACCTTATTTGGAGGCGACTCAGTCTCTGCCTCAGAGAATTACAGCTCATTCTACAAGATCAGTTGCCACATCTTGGGCTTTTGAGAATGACCCTTCAATTGATCAAATTTGCAAAGCAGCCAATTGGTATTCTTTGCATACCTTTACTAAATTCTACCATTTTGATGTTTTTGCTTCTTCAGAAGCAGCTTTTGGTAGAAAGGTTCTTCAGGCAGCTGTCTCAGTTTTATTCTAGTGACTATCATTTAAGTTATTTTGAAATTTAAAAAAAATACTTTATGACTTTTGGATTTAATTTCTCAGCAAAAATTGCTGTTTATTTTATCCCTCCTTTATTTTGTTACTCGTGGACTTCCACATCTTGGGTATTATATCCCTACGTAACAGCTTGTGGAGTTTTGCCACCTATATGAAAGAAAACATAATTTATGTAAGAACTTACCTGATTAAATTAATTAAATTATTTCTTTCATGGTGGTGAGAGTCCACGATGCCCACCCAATTTCTTAATTTTGGGGTTATTTTTATTTTTTATAAAAGCACATCTTTTTTTCCTGCTCCTCCTTTTTATGCTTTTACTCATTAAACACCTCACCTCTTGGCTATACATTAATCTGAGGTATGAGTGAGGTGGGCAGGGTATTTATAGGCTTTTAATATTTGGAAAACTTTGCCTCCTCCTGGTAGGAATGTATATCCCTTTCGCCACCATAAAAAATCATGAGATGACGGTATGTACTTTGTCAATTTATTTGTTTGAATTTTTTTTACCATTGTGGAGTAAAGTTTAATGTTTTATGGACTTGTCCATCTCATTCCCTGTGCTGAATTGCTACTATTTTTCCTATATATATCATATGTTATGCGCCAGTCCACAGACACGCCAACAGTTACCTAGATGTGGGAGTGTGTAGTGGCAGGGAAAACTGTATAAGGAATGGAAATTAAAACAAAAACGTTACAAAAAACAAATGTACAGATGAGAGAGATGGATACAGTGAGTTGAGTGTATACATTGGTGTGGGATGCCAAATGAGGTGTAACAAGTGATAGATTGTGAAAATAAAATGATTCAAAGCATTGATGAGAGTTGTCCAATGTCATGATAATGAATGTCAGCCAGATAGGGCTAAATTGTACTCATTGATGATCAAATCGATAATCTGGCCAATTGTCTACATGGATATGATGGGGAATATTAGGTAGTGAGGGTACAATAAAAATAATAAGAAGAGGGGGGGCGGAGCCGACCATGGACTGAAATGGCCGCATAAATCTTAAGCTCTGTAAATCCTAAGACACAGTTGGGGCATAATACTCTATTTACTCATGTTTTGCTCATAAATTTATGTTCAGCAATTTCACTGAACTACACAGCACAGAGAAAACCAAAGAAATAATGCGTGAGTAACATCATAAGCACTGCATGTAACGGAGCACCATAATCGCCACTTAAGAAACAGCTTTCACCCTACAAAAGACATCAAAACCGCTGGCCGCAATATAGATTTGGCATCTCTCCCAAGAAAAAGTAACTGCCCGATCATTAGCCGAGTGAGCTGGCGTGTGACAGACCGGGCACAGGAAAAGAGTTGAAGGAGGCGGCCATAGCAGCGCCAGCGCAAGTAAATGGTAAGCGCCATATTTGATCAAACAACAGCACAGGCGATCAGACTTACCCATACAGCTGTAATACAAACACAGGTCACAGGGAGCTGAGCAACACAAACACCGGGCGTGAAGCCCTCCGATACAAATAAAGGCATTGGCTATATGGGAGCTGTTGTTGAGACATTTTATCAGGCACAAAGACAGGCCCATACACGCTGACCTCGTGGCACCGGATCTGATAATTTAACATTAAGGACTAACACCTACCTCCCCGCAGCTACTTATTTCAGACGCTTGACTCCCCTAGATAGATCCCAATAAATTGTCTCAGCCTGAGAGAGATTTGAGTGAAAGTGCGGGCTGCTCTCTTTCTCTTCTGCCTTATCAGCCAGACATACCCCTACTTAAACACATGCTAACAAGCAGGAGGATAAATACACAAACAAAATAAACCTAAAAGGGGGCATAAAGAGAACGGAGGAAGAAGAGGGTAGGTGAATCTACGAAATTGAGAAGGGGAGAGAGAGAAGGAGAGAGGAAGGGAGAAAGTAAGAAAGGGAAGATAGATGAGAATCTGGATTGCACTATCCCTTTAAATATAAGCAGTGCTTTAACGTTAGTAAGCTTACGTCCAGAGAAGGAAAGCTGTACAGTCAGATTCCCGCTGAGATTTCAAACATGGCATCAAGGAGGTCAGTTAAAGGGGACAAAAATACGAAAAACAATCCCAATAAGATGAGCATGTTCTTTAAAACGTCGCAGGCGTTGACATTGGAGGATGAAGATTCATCTCAGACTCCAGAAGAGACAGATATTCAACAAGATATGGTGGTGGACACCCCACTCACAAGAGCTGATCTGAAAGATCTTCCCACAAAAGGAGATTTCACCTCATTCATACAACAAGTAGGCCGAATGATTAAAGATGGGCTGGCGGAGGTGAGGAAAGAGGTTAACGAATTGGGAAATAGAGTGGAGTACCTGGAGGAACAGACCGAAACACAGACATCTGATATGGATTTAATAAACAGAAAACTTTTGGCACAAGAATCACAAATATCTTTCCTCCAGGAAAAATTGGAGGATTTGGATAATAGAGGGAGGAGGCAAAATATACGGATAAGAGGACTGCCAGAAAGAATCACTCCTGAAAATTTGCATTCCTCCCTCCAGGATTTGTTCAAGACCATATTAAGAGAACCTGATTACAACGAAATTCCACTTGATAGAGCCCACAGGGCACTTCGCCCACAACCCAAAGAAAAGGAGCCCCCAAGGGATGTAATCATAAAATTCCACAAATATCTGGACAAAGAGAGGATAATGAAAGCATCAAGACAACAGCAATCTATATCTTACCAGGAACACCAGCTACAAGTTTACTCTGATCTTAGTCCACTCACTTTACAAAACAGAAAAGAAACAAGATTCTTGACACAACATCTTCAAGACAACGGAATCCCTTATAGATGGGGGTTTCCTTTCAGTGTTAAAGTGCTGAAAAACAACCGCATGCACACCTACAAATCAATAGATGATCTGGAAACCTTTTGTACTCAACTTGGAATACCACAACCCTCCTTGCCATCTCTACATGAAGCAAAAGCTCCATCAGAAACTAACCCACTACAGCAAAGACCTCGCTGGCAAACAGTCCAGCGTAAACGTCCAAGAGCCCCTGCTGCGGGTGGCTCATCAACAATACAGGATTCTGAGGATGGGTGACTTATAACCTCGTTAACAGAACATGGATCTTAAGAAGACACCAGGGGCCCGGAGGTAACTCTCTGGTCCACCTCTGCTTTGAAGAGGCTGGCTCTTAAAGACTCAGGTAACACTGTCTGTTGTTTATTATGTTGTGCTGTCCAGAGCCCTGCCAGATTAGGCAATGCGTCCAATCACAAAAGACTTAACAGTGGACTCATTTACAGTTACAGATCAAAAACTTTATTATTATGGTTATTAACAGACTTTACAGTTATAATAAATCACTAGAGTCTTTGGAGCTCTCAGAATATTTATCTAGTAGAGGTATTGAAAGTATCAATAAATAATGATAGGAAATATAAAAAAAAAACAAAAAAAAAAAACATATATTTGTACAAATAGCAAGTGTATCTTTAGTACTTTGTTCCCCCAACTGTGTCTAGACCCAAAATAGGTCTTTGGATTCCCCTACCTTTTTTTTCCCTTTTCTTTTTTTCTCTTGTTTTTATCTATCTATGGGAAAAATGATATTGACAATGAGACTTACAGTTAAAATGTTAATAATGTTTTATTGTGTTAACAGGTTAAGTTTGATTTCTATGTATTGCTGGTCACCATTATATATGAGGTATCATTGTATTGCCCGCCCGTTAGTGAGGATGATTAAGAAAGCGCAATTGTTAACTAAACCCACTAGTCAATGTCTCACGACATAAAACTAATATCGCAAAACTGTAAGGGTCTGAACTCCCCCACCAAAAGGTCAATTGCACTAGCATGGTTTAAAAAATCACAGGGATCAATAGTGTTTCTGCAAGAAACCCATTTTCCCAAATCCAGAGAGCCAACTCTATACTCCAAATATTATACTCAAAATTTCTTTAACTCCAATGTCAGGAAAAAGAATGGAGTGGGCATCTTAATTAGCAAAGACGTCCCTTTTCAAATTATAGATAAATATACAGATGAAGAAGGCAGGTTCTTGATATTAGTGGGTACACTATATAATACTCAGCTAACTTTGATGAATATATATGCGCCCAATACAACCCAACAATCATTTTTTAATAAGGCCCTAAATAAATTGGGAGAAGTTCGAAGAGGGGTGATAATAGTAGGTGGAGACTTAAATATCACACTAAATCCACTTATGGACTGCTCCACAGGGAAAAGTCAAATAACCCAGAAAAATAGATTAGGCCTCACCCAAAGATTAGACACTCTTTTACTAATGGATGTTTGGAGGTTACACCACCCTAAAACACCCTAAAACACGTAGCTATACCTTACTCTAGAATAGATTATTGGCTGTTAGACCATAATAATATAGCTTTAGCCACAGAAGCGGAGATTCTACCGATATCATGGTCGGATCACGCTTCTATCACCATAGAACTAAGTTGGCCCTCAATGCCCCAACGTCAATCTATGTGGCGGCTGGACCCTACCCTACTACACAATCCACTTATTAAAAATCATATAAGCGAACACATAAAAGAATTTTTTAGGCACAATACTTCATTGGACACAAATAGGGTTAATAATTGGTTAGCACATAAAGCGACTATTAGGGGAGAGTTAATTAAACAGAGAGCAACCCTCCGCAAACAATATGATATAGAGTATCAAACACTATTCTCTAAATTAAAGACAGCAGAACAAAAACATAAACTCAACCCCATAAGTGAGGATCTCACACGGCTAGTGTGCGAGGCCAGAACTGCCTTTCGAAAACTTTTACAAAAGGCTGCAAACCACAAAGCATTCTACCTTAAAAAAATGTACTATCATAATAGCAATAAAGCAGGTTCGTGGTTGGCAAAAACCTTAGCGAAAAGAATATATCAGGCCCACATTTTCAAAATTGAAAATGACGGGGGACAGACTGAGACGGAGCCGAAACGCATAGCAAATGTGTTCGGTAACTATTATGCTAAACGATATAATATTACGAACCAAGATGCAACAGGAAACTTAGACGCCCTTAACCAGTACCTAGACTCGGTAGATACACCTAAAATTTCCATCCAAGAAGCAGATACCCTAGATTCCCCATTCACGCTGAAAGAGATCTTAGACGCTATTGAATCACTACCCAATAATAAAAGCCCAGGCCCAGATGGATTCTCAAATGACTATTATAAAATGTACAAATCACTGATAGCCCCACATTTATTGAAAGCTTTCCAACATATTGATGAATTAGGGGGTTTTCCAGCAGAATGTACGGAAGCCTATATTTCCGTGCTCCCTAAGCCAAACAAGCCATCTAATCAACCAAGTAGTTATAGACCTATATCGCTACTCAACACAGACCTCAAACTCTACGCAAAGATTCTGGCTGGGCGTATCAATAAGATACTACCTCAGATTGTTCACCTGGACCAGGCGGGTTTTGTCCCGGGGAGGGAAGCGAGAGACAACACCATCAGAACATTACAACTAATTGACTATGCCAAATTTAATAAACTAGGGATGGTGATTGTCTCCGCTGACGCTGAAAAGGCGTTCGATCGCCTGGATTGGAGATTTTTAAAAGCTATATTACGAAAAATGGGATTTGGGGAAACTATTATAAAAAGAATCTTTAGCCTATACCACAATCCTTCAGCTAAAGTAAAAGCAAATAATATGTTATCTGATAAGTTTTTCATCCAGAACGGAACCCGACAGGGATGCCCTTTATCTCCCCTTTTATTTGTGTTGAGTATGGAAGTCCTAGCCCATAAAATTAGACAGAACACACAAATCTCAGGCATATCAATAGGACAAAATAACTATAAATTGTCACTCTACGCAGATGATGTGTTACTCACATTGTCTAATCCAACTGAGTCGATCCCAGAGGTACTGAGGGAGTTTAGGGAATTTGGAACTTTTTCCAATTTCCTACTCAATGCTCAAAAATCAGAAATTCTAAATATCACTATGCCAAATAAAGAGTATTCTGAAATACTAAAGAAATGCCCTTTTACTCCCCAAAAAAAAGCCATTAAGTATTTGGGAATCCATCTGTCACCTAGACCCAGCACCCTGTTTCAGAAAAACTACCAAAACTTATATAATGAACTAGCTAAAGATCTAAATAGGTGGAGTGACAAATCAATCTCATGGTGGGGTCGCATACAGGCGGTAAAGATGACCGCATTGCCCAAAATTCTCTATATGTTCCAAACCGTACCTATTGCACTAACTATCTGATTCCGTAATAAGCTCCAAAAATTGTTAAATAACTATATATGGGGCAAAATTAAACCAAGAATTATTAAGTCCACAATGTATAGACCTACCCAAAGTGGAGGTCTCGGACTCCCCAACATTGAATTATATTATAAAGCAAAATGTCTACAAAAAATATTAGATTGGCACCGAAATGCGGACAATAAGGCCTGGGTGGCATTGGATTCCCATATTTTGAAGGCCCCTTCCCCCGGGGTGCTGTGCTGGGTGGACAGAAAGAGTCGCCCACCATGGATTAAAGCATATCCACTTTATCAACATACATTTGACATTTGGGATACTACTATAGCCGGTGAAAATAGAATATCGTCCCTTAGATCCCCAATGTCTCCAGTTTCACCTAACGCTGAACTACATGGAGGTTTGGAACAGAAACTTACCATGCAGCTTGATTGGGAAATAGGTTATACAACACCCATACACAATTTTTTAACTGGCGGTAAACTTAAGCAGAGAACTGATCTTGGAGATGTAATGGGGGGTGCCTTCTCGAAATGGTTGAAATATTTTCAACTCCAGCACTTTCTGACCACCTCCCCAGATAAAGAAAAACTCACTAGACAACCTACCTCGTTTGAACAACAGTGTCTTAGTAATCAACCCTTGTGTCATACTTTGGCATGGGCCAAAAGGGCACTGTCGCTCAGTGAACTGACCAAAGTTCCTAATTATGTGAGTAGATGGCATAGGGAGCTAGGTAGAGAATTAAGTGAATAAGATTGGGAACACATTATGCAGAACACCAGAAAATCCTCAACATCTGCTAGGGCCCTAGAGTTAAACTTTAAAATCCTGACTAGGTGGTACCTCACCCCAGCAAGAATTAAGACAATTTACCCGACAGCCTCTGATATGTGCTGGAGGGGGTGCGGGGGCAGGGGCTCCATGATACATGTCTGGTGGACCTGTACCAAATTACAACCTTTCTGGCTTAAAATAGGGGAATATATCAAATCTGTTAGTAATCAAAACAACGAATATCAAATGCAACCCACAACGGCATTACTAAACCTACTCCCAAAATACAAATGTAAAATACGCAGAAAATTAATTCAGTTAGCTTTAAACACTGCTAAATCCCTGATAGCTACTAATTGGAAATCACAAGTAATTCCCACATATAAGGCCTGGGAAGCATCAATGGATCATACCATCCATTTAGAGGAATATGGCTATTTTGTAAGAAAAGACATGGAAATGTTTCACAACATAAAGTTCTATTGGGAAACACGAATGCATACACATTAAGAGCTGTATATAATCTAAGAGAAATTTATGGCAAAAGGGAGAGGGAAGTCCTTCAAGAGACCATACAGGCACGGTATAAATACTTATATCCTTGCATCAGGACGGGCAGGAGAATCCTCAGCTTAAGCATAATTGTGGTGACCAACTTTTGTTCTTGTTTTTGTCTTTGTTTTTGTTTTTCTTTCTTTTTTCTAGTAAGTTGTGTAGGTTGATCAAAACATAATATAGGATGTTATACCCTTGTAAAATGCAACTTGACATGTTGATTTGTACCCACTGTGATTTGAAATGCACTACCATGTACTGTCTTATTTTTCATCCAATAAAAACAAAATAAAAAAAATAAATAAAAAAAAAAAAATAATAAGAAGAATTAACCTTGGGCTGGATTACATACTACTTTATAATCGAATCAGAGGTCTAGCCATAAGTTGATTAGCCTATCCAGGATATTCTTTATCCTATGACAAGATAAAGCTATGCTCTGTAAATCATCTTTAAAGTAGAAAACATAATTTATATTTTACAAAAAAAATATATGAGAGACAGAAAAGAAGCATCCCTTAAGTACTCAAAGGTAGAAAGGCCCCAGATTACAAAATCAGAAAGCTCCCAAAATATTACATATAATTACTCACATAAAACATAACTTTTAGTAGCAAAAAGATAAAAACATAGATAAAAACATTTAAAAAGAAAAAAATATAAAACAATAGTAGTGAGTCCAGGGCCCAGCAAAAAAAAGGAACACATCAATATACAATAAGCATCACAGGAAAAAGCACAAAAAGGGTAACTCTCCCCATTACAATGTGTGACACAAAACACAGTTTATCAGTGACTATTAAGTACTCCTCACTGAAGCCAGAAAGGGGTGGCAATCTGCTAATTATTTTGTGACACCCCACTGCAATTATTTAAAAATGACTGAGTTTGCTGTGCTACTATCCCTGAAAGCAGTAAGGGGTCAAGAGCAGACAATTCAGAAACTGTAGCAGAAGAGATAGCCAAGAGAAATAACACTTTCCAAAAAAGTAGATTAATGTCCAATTTATGCATAGGCTGTAAAACTTTTAATGATAGATTAAGAATCCAAGGAGGAGAAATAGGCCTAATAACAGGTTTAGGGGTAGATTTATTATTGTGCGGGGGGACATGATCCGCACATCACGTGAAATGCTTGTGCAATACCGCCCCCTGCACATTCGCGGAGGTGTCAATCAACCCGATCGTATCAGATCGGGCTGATTGCTGTCCGCTGCCTCAGAGGTGGTGGAGGAGTTAAGGAGCAGCGGTCTTATGATCGTTGTTTCTTAACTCCTGTTTCCATGATAAATCGGCCCCTATAGCTGGATTAAACAATGAACATCAGGAACATTAACAATTTTCCTATGAAACAATACAGAATGGGCAGAGATTTGGCCTCTCAGAGAACTGGCAGATAAACCAATGGGGTAGATTTACCAATGTCTGTCCGACATTATAGGCTGTAGTGTATCATGTCCGACAGACATCGCTGTCTGCATTTATCATTGCACAGGCCGCCCCCTGCAGATTTGCGCCCAATCGGTCGCTAGCAAGGGGTGTCAATCAGCCCCAGGTCACAAAACAAATATATAAACTATGAAAACATTTTTATTTAAGTAAAAACATTTTTACAATTGTACATTTACAATGTACAAAGCTCAGGATATGAAGCTACTTAATATATATACTGTACATGATATTTAGCGACAGTTTCTCTATTTTCAAGTATCTACAATCTGTTTTTATAGATAACATAGAACAAAGATTGATATTGATATAGCCGCTTGTCAGAAATATATATATATTATTTTTCCTTCGCTAAATGTCATATATATATATATATTAGGGATGGGCGAATGTTTCTAAAAATTCGAAATTTAAAATGAATTTTTATACATTCGTTAGAATGAGGTATTTGAGAAAGAAGGGCTAAAGCTTCCATATCCCTTCGAAATGCGTCAGGACCTTGTATTTTACCCTATGCTATGTTTGCACTGAGTGCATATTTTACAAGTACAGCACCGTGTTCCCGCATTTGAGTAAAGGACATTCTAAAAGCTTTTAATTACCTCATACTATTGAGGACTCTTGATGTAAGCGTACATCTTTATATTCAAATAAGTTGTGTGATATTTTTATACAGTGTTGCACTATTGCATGTCCTTTTTCTTTTATGATTGCACTTACTACGGGAAGGAGCGGTGAGGAGAGAGACCTTATCTTTACACTACGCGGCACTTACCTCATGTGATTGAGGTGAAGGAGTGTAAGTAGGCTCCCAACGGGAACATTGTGGAATGAGGATTTATCAACTATCATAGACTTGCCTATTAGATTTGGACTATATTTATATTTGACAACATATGAATTCATTTGTTTTTATTTTTGTATTTTAATGTATTGGCATTTTGTTGCTTCTTATATTTTTGTTTTTTAGCTGGTCTTTGGGCTATATCTATATGTTCACAGATATTATTTTACTAGCGGCAGAGTGTTATATCAGTATCTGTCATATGTGATATTTTTGTTCAATTACATTAATATATTTTTTACACAATTATAATTGTACTAATACTAGCATAAGCACACACTTTATGCTATATAGATTTAATACATCCTCTGTCATTTGACATTACAGTATTATATTCGAGAGATCTTCCTTCACAACCAGACGCAGGATTAATACTAATATTACTATTATTTCTCCAGCTGATGTAAATATTTATTGTAAATATTTATTATATTTGCCTCAGATCTGTCAGGATCACACATTAGGATTATATTTATTAGTATACTTTATTAGTTGGACTTCTATGATCCACCTAACAGTCAATTATACTTGATTTTATTTATATCTTTTCCTCTTTTATATATTAGTTTCTTGTGCTAGTATATTATCTTTCTAGCAGCACTACTACCACACACTACGGACTTCTAACTACTTACCGAAGAACACAAAACACATACGGTTCTTTTCCAGAGTGTTGCGCCATTTGAATAACTTCCCTTTACCCTTCACCCTATTTATTTACATATATATATATATATATATATATATATATATATATATTATTTTTCCTTCCCTAAATGTCATGTATATATATATATATATATATATATTAATTTTCCTTCGCTAAATGTCATATATATATATATATATATATATATATTATTTTTCCTTCGCTAAATGTCATGTATATATATATATATATATATATATATTATTTTTCCTTCGCTAAATGTCATGTATATATATATATATATATATATATATTATTTTTCCTTCGCTAAATGTCATGTATATATATATAGTATAAAGAAAATGAAGGTAGCACACGATTTTCAAAAGGCTACCTTCATTTTCTTTATACTATTATTATCCAGGGACCTTAAGGGTATTTATACAGAAAAATTGCTTTTCCTATTGGAAGTGTGTGCGAATCTCACCTGCTCTTATTATGTATATATATATATATATATATATATATATATTATTTTTCCTTCGCTAAATGTCATGTATATATATATTAGGTAGCTTCATATCCTGTGCTTTGTACATTGTAAATGTAATGACTATATTAACACCATGTTGCAAAATAGGTCATTTACCTTTTAGACTTTGCTATAAAGCTGTAAGCGGTCTCGGTTGCAATTATGCAGTGACCAAGTGCACATGCGCACAAAATGCGTCTGCTTTTGCTCTTGACCGCACAACTTGTGTGTTTGTTTTTAGTGTGCTCACTACAGCTCTTTGGCTGTCATGCTTTTACTCGATTAAATAATACATTTGTGATTTTTTACACTTGATTAGTCGTCTTCATTGCCACAGTGCGCCTACTTTTTGGATATATAGTCTTATAAATATCTGTATATATCTGTACCTATATATAATCATATATTTATATAGGTATATATATTTTACCAACAAAACCACTATATATATATATATATATATATATATATATACATATGTATATATTGATAAATAGAACATATTCTGCAATGTGAAGAACATTGAAATTAGAAATATGAATAATTCATGTCGGGTTAGCGCACTTGAGAAAATGCTTTCTGGTCTGTGGAACTTATTGGGTGTTACGTTTAACGCCTGCGCTACTTACCTGTGATTGCCTCTAGAAAGAAAAACACAGGAGTTATGTAGGTCACAAAGCAAAGATATAAAATATAAAAACATTTTTATTTAAGTAAAAAGATTTTTTTTATTTTATAAAAATGTTCAATTTGTTGATATATTTAATATTTATTGCTGCCCTAGGCAAAGGCATAGTTGGAATTATGGAGATATGGGTTTGATTATATTTTTATACGTAAATACATATTGATATTTCAATATGAACATAACGCCAACTAGTCCTATACCTGGGCCAGCAATGAATATTATATATAACAATAAATGTATAATGTGAAACACTTGCATTGTTTGTAAACTTTAATATCTCAATGGGAACTAAGCTCCAAAAAGCTTATTTTTCCTCTTTTACACCTGGTTGAGCATGCAGTAATGTTTGAGACTTTATTAACTGCTTCCGACAGTGTTTTACCTGTTTGTGTGTACTTGCTGCAGTTACAGCTCTTATTTCAGGACTAGATGTTGGCTAAATGATGTGTTAAAATAATTTGTATAGTGTACAGCATTATGGCAGATATAGTATTTACAAAAAATGGTTTTGAGACCTAGGTAATACAATTATATCAAACTGGAGTGTTGCTATTGTTGTCATAATAATGTAGTGCTGCACTGAATGCCATCACAATGGAGTGTTCTAAGGATGCCATCACAATAGCATGCTGGCTATAAATGCCTGCCACCAACTGCCTAACTGTGAGGGTTAGTAGTGAGGAGTCATTTCTCAGGTGTTGAGAAGAGATTTATTGAGTAGAGAAGAGTATTTCAGAGCCTATCCAGGCATGGCTGCCGCCAGTTCCAGTGGTAGCAGGAGCGACCAACTAGTGGATCCTTCCCCTGATATCTTTAAGTTGTTTCATCGGCTGAACCAGCGATACTTTTGGGGAGAACTGAATGGAGTCCAGCTCAAGTGGAGCAAGAGACCTGTGATGGCGCTGTAAGTTGAGAACATAGAGGGAAAAGGGCTTTGTATTTATTACAGATTTACTGATTTTCAAGATGATCTACATTTTCAAATGTGTTATTGTTAGTTCTTGTTAAAGGACCATTGATGGTAGAATATGCCCAAAGTCTAATCCATAGTGTCACCATTAAATTACCGCCCAAAAATATGGTAGCCACATAGCAGTTTTTTTTATGAAATAAGTCAATGATTGGCCCCAGTTAAAGGGACATAATACTCATTTGCAAACCCCCCTTGAAAATGATGCAGCATAACTGTAAAAAGCTAACAAGAAAATATCACCTAAGCATCTCTATGTAAAAAAGAAAAGATGTTTTAATTTAAAATTTCTTCAGCTCACCAGAATAAGTGCTGTGTAAACAGTTTTCTTCAGCTGCTGTGAAGCTGCAAGTAAAAAAAAAAACAATTTTAGCCAATCAGCATCAGCAGTGCTGGGATAATGCTTTGCCTTTGCTGTGATCTCATGAGATTTTAGTGAAGACAAGAGTTTAAATTCCTAATCATAATTTAATCTCATAATATTATTATACAATAAAATATCTGCATGGGGAATTTAATTTTATAATTTCCTTACACCCACTTGGTACTAAAGTACACTTTATATTATGATTTTTGCTCTATTAATGTTACTGAAATAGCAGGTTAATATAATATTTAATATAAGGATTAAATGTCTTCAAGCCTTTTTGTTTTCTAAGGCAGCATTGACATCCAGTACATCCAATATAATATCACATCGCCTGCCCCATAGACAGAAAGGAGAGTGTGCTCTAGGTGCCTGGTTTAGAGGTTTTTACTTCTGTCTGTGGAGCAGATGCTATGGCATTTGATTGGCTGTACTACTGCTTATAATGCTTTGAATAAATTAATAAGTTATCACAGAGTTTTCAAATGGAAAGTCTTTGAATGTAAATGTCCTCAAAAGACATGCAAGGCAATTGTGCACAAATGATACTTGGCTTTTATGGGGGTAAACAAATATGCCATCAACAGTAAGGAGAGAACTATAGCTTCCACCTTTTTGTATGGTACAGTATGCAGGTGACCTGTTGTTACACATATCTTTATTCTCTAATAGATCACGCTAGTATATCATATAATATATAATATAGAAGATCGTGTTATTTTTGTATATAGATAGGTATAGGTTTTAGGATAGTTTAATATTTTTCTTTATTATCCTAAATTGTGAGTTGGGGCTAATTATTTTTATAGTTCTGCTAATTTAGGGCTAGATTACAAGTGTGACACAGTTTGGCACTAGCGATTTTCCTTACGCTGATATTACAAGTTCAGCGAAATCGCAATTGTGCTAGTGCAATCGCCTTTTCCACTTTAATACTTACCAAGATCTAAGAGCTGTGGTAAACTGGGTTCTGAAAATAAAAGTTGCACAAACAGAACAAAAATGCATAACAAAGTACACTTACACTCATAAACTACACTACTAACCCCTAAACTGCCACCCCCCTCATCACAAAGTATCTAAATAAACTATTAACCCCTAAACCGCCACCCCCCCAAAACGCAAAGTACCTAGATAAACTATTAAAAACCAAAACTGCCACCCCCCTACAATGCAAAGTATCTAAATAAGCTATTAACCCCTAAACCACCATCCCCCACAACGCAAAGTAAAAAACAAACACCCTAACTTAACCCAAATTAAAATACCCCTAAATTAACTAAACAAAATCCTACCTACCTTAAAATAAAATAAAAACTTACCTGTAAAATTAAATAAAAACCTATCTTACCATTAAAAAAAAAACTACCATTACTGAAAAATAAAAAATCCTACATTACAAAAATAAAAAACCTACCATTACAAAAATGAAAATGCCAAAAATAAAAAAAATTAATTTAATTCTATTACTCCTTAAAAAAAACCTATTCTAAAAATAAACTACCAATAGCCCTTAAAAGGGCCTTTTGAGGCCATAGCCCTAAATCGATCATCTCTTTTGATTAAAAAAAAATACTAACACCCTAACATTACAACCCCTCACCTCCCCAAAATAAATAAACCTGACTAAAAAAATCCTTAACTACCCATTACCCCGAAAGGGGCATTTAAAAGGGTATTCAGCTCTTTTGCTGCCCAAATTAAAAAAAACAACTAATCTAAACACTAACCCCAAAGTTGGTACTCACTGATGATGATGGGCGGCTCCCCATCTTCATCCATCTTCATTACGGGTCCATCTTCTTCTATCTTTACCCTGGCGAGGTCGGCGGCAATGGCGGCAGGGTGAAGTCGGTGGTCCTCTTCAGACCTTCAACACGGAGGTCCTCTTCATGCGGTCTCCAGCCGCACACTGAATAGTGAATGCAAGGTACCCCTTTTATATAGGGGTACCCTTCCATTCCTAGTGGCTGATTTGAATCTTCAAATTCAAATCAGCCAATAGAATGAAAGAAAAAAGCTGGGGTGGGGGGGTTGTAATTTTAGGGGGTTTGTTCTTTTTTAAGCAAAAGAGCTGATAGGCAATGCCCTACAAAAGATCCTTTTAAGGGTTATTGGTAGTTTACTTTTAGAATAGTTTTTTTTTTTTAATTTTGGACTGGGCTATTTTTGTAAGAGGTATTAAAATTTGTTAGGTGTTAGGCAATTTTTTTTTTCTTTTGTACTGTATGTATATATATGTATGTATTTACATATGTATGTATGTATGTGTGTGTATTTACGTATGTATCTATATGTGTATATTAATGTATGTATGTATTATATATGTATGTATGTGTGTGTGTGTGTGTGTGTATGTGTGTGTGTGTGTATGTGTGTGTGTGTGTGTGTCGGGGTTTCACTCTGGGACCTTCATGGAATTTTTTAATTTGCCAGCCAAGTAACAGATTTATTATGTTATTACATTTATGGCTAATGACTGGTGTATTTTTAAATCATGTACAGCTATATTTACAGATATGTACTCCGTATACATAAATGTAAATACTGCCTTATTTATAATCTCTTTTGTGTGAAAAATATTTGTTTAATGAGTTTGAGCCTCTACACCTATATGATATTTTTAACAGGATATTAATAATTAAAAATAATATTTTTGGGGACTTCTGGGCAGCGGCCATCTTACTGGTCGCACTGAGCTTAAGCTCCTTGAGCCTTCTCCACAATTTAATACTTTCCCCCAAGAGATCTGACAGTATTTAACACCAAATAGTGGGGAGGCTTGTCTGTTGGCGACCTGATTCGAGAAAAAAAGGGCTTTGGATTGGATTGTGGCTAATTTGCCCTCAGTACCGGACTATTCATTTGAGGCCTTCCCCTACCACTGAAGCCTCTACATCGTCCCCAAACCTAGCTGTGCCCTAAGTACACAGTTTTTGCTCTACACCTAAAGTGGGAACCTGCTACTCTAGCAATATAACAGTAAGCAGGGACTTTCTCATTAAAACAGCACTACTCTACTACACCGGAGAGATGGAGACTCTGGATAAGTGGGAGCGTACAGTGACCCAGGCAATACATGACAGCTACCGGAGCTTAGAGAGGGAGCTCTGCAAGCTCCTCATATCTCCATGGCATGCAAAGGGAATCTGCCTCACAACCCTAGATTGATAAGCAACGGATTATGAGGGTGATCTCAAGTCAGACTCATCTGGTTCGCAAAGCGCAACAAAGGTGTTTGAGAAGGCTTCCCATGCTGTTCCATGTGGTAGCGCAGCAACAAAGGAGCAACCACAGGTAGACATCCCACCCAGCCCCTCTTCAGATCTCAATACAGGGGACGTGATGTTTTCCCTATCTAACAAACTTGCCTCCATACCCGCTCCGGTAGACTCAGCTTTCAAAACAGTTACGCCAAGCCCAACTACTCAAGGTACTCAGATTCCAATATTCAGAGTTGCACCAGCCTTGACTTTGCTTTCGGGTAGTGGAGGTACAGAGGGAGTTGCGGATGAGCTCACTGCTCGGGCTCTGCAGACCGGGATTGCCCCGACAAGACATACACGCTGGGCTGCTACTGTGACCGCATGGAAGCTGGCGGATTTTCATTCCTCTGATCAGCAACACACGGAATACACATCAGACGAGATGGGGAGCTGTGAGAGCTGCTGTTCTCAGGGGCTATGGCCCTGTTCTCGTCGCTCCAATGGGGCCAGGACCAGCATTTCCCAGATGGCCAAATGTTGAAAACAGGGGTAGGTTAGGTATTTCCCTTCCTGAACTGATCCTCTAACTTGGGACTCTGGACTCACTGTTTTGATTAAGGTGGCTGATAATATGCACCTAGACCTACTCTGTTAGCTGGAACACACTAGAAACCCTAACTTAGCACAGCAAAAGATACAGAATTTATGGATACGGTCCGCAAGTTTATAAAGGATCACAAGATCTAATGTCTAGATGGTCATTTACATTTTGCTTATTCCCTACCCCACACTTCTAGTTTTAAAATATGCCTTAAACCAATCTGTCTACTTTTAGCCTACCTGGGAAAGTATTGTTATATACATAGGATCAATAGTCCCTAGCATAGTCCCAGGAGGGTTTTATATACTCTATTGTGCCTACTTTAGACAGTTCTAAGGTAAACATGTAAACACAGTTAAACATACGTGGTATTTTATTGTGCCTACTACATGCTGTTTTACTTGTTGAATGTATAGACAGCCTGTCCACTTTTACCCACCTATGGTCTGTCCATTGCTATGTCTGTTTGGGGCAGTTATTTTGTATGCATGCAAGCACTTGCTATCAATAGTTGTTTATGGGGTATTCTTGTGGATATCTGGGATGGGCTGTCAACTCTACTAGCACTTTTATCATGTACGGGTCTTCATGACCACATGGAGATCATTACAAAGGAGGAACGCTTTAAGACACATTAGTCTATGACCCGCCATTACCAGTGCATAATTAATACTATTAAACATGGGTCTATGTGTAAAAAACCAATGGTACATTCAATATATTATATTATTTCTTCTGTTAAGTGTGATCAGTCCACGGGTCATCATTACTTCTGGGATATTAACTGCTCCCCTACAGGAAGTGCAAGAGGATTCACCCAGCAGAGCTGCATATAGCTCCTCCCCTCTACGTCACTCCCAGTCATTCTCTTGCACCCAGCAACTAGATAGGTCGTGTGAGAGGACTATGGTGATTATACTTAGTTTTATATCTTCAATCAAAAGTTTGTTATTTTAAAATAGCACCGGAGTGTGTTATTACCTCTCTGGCAGAGTTTGAGGAAGAATCTACCAGAGTTTTGCTATGATTTTAGCCGGAGTAGTTAAGATCATATTGCTGTTCTCGGCCATCTGAGGAGTGAGGTAAACTTCAGATCAGGGGACAGCGGGCAGATGAATCTGCATAGAGGTATGTAGCAGTTTTTATTTTCTGACAATGGAATTGATGAGAAAATCCTGCCATACCGATATAATGTCATGTATGTATACTTTACACTTCAGTATTCTGGGAGAATGGTACTTCACTAGAATTACACTGTAAGAAAGACATAAAGCTGTTTAATAACTAGAGATTATGTTTAACGTTTTTGCTGGAATGTAAAATCGTTTTCATTTGCTGAGGTACTGAGTGAATAAATGTTTGGGCACCATTTTTCCACTTGGCAGTTGCTTAAATCTGTTTTTTCTGTCAGTTTCTGTTCTCCCTCACTGCTGTGTGTGTGGGGGAGGGGCGCTTTTACTATGCATCAAATATTTCAGTCAGCAACTCGTATTCCCTGCATGATCTGGTTCATCTCTACAGAGCTCAGGGGTCTTCAAAACTTATTTTGAGGGAGGTAATTTCTCTCAGCAGAGCTGTGAGAATTATAGTTTGACTGAAATAAAAACTTTTATTCTGTAATTTGTTTCCTGCTTTCAGAAATTGTTATCTTTGCTAATGGGATTAAACCTTTGCTAAAGTTGTGTTGTTTACAAGGATTGAGGCTATAACTGTTTCAATTTATTAATTTTTAACTGTCATAGATCTTCTGTGCTTCTTAAAGGCACAGTACGTTTTAATATTATTCTAATTGAATTGTATTTCCAAGTTACAAGTTTATTTGCTAGTGTGTTAAACATGTCTGATTCAGAGGATGATACCTGTGTCATTTGTTGCAATGCCAAAGTGGAGCCCAATAGAAATTTATGTACTAACTGTATTGATGCTACTTTAAATAAAAGTCAATCTGTACAAATTGAACAAATTTCACCAAACAACGAGGGGAGAGTTATGCCGACTAACTCGCCTCACGTGTCAGTACCTACATCTCCCGCTCAGAGGGAGGTGCGTGATATTGTAGCGCCGAGTACATCTGGGCGGCCATTACAAATCACATTACAGGATATGGCTACTGTTATGACTGAGGTTTTGGCTAAATTACCAGAACTAAGAGGTAAGCGTGATCACTCTGGGGTGAGAACAGAGTGCGCTGATAATATTAGGGCCATGTCAGACACTGCGTCACAGGTGGCAGAACATGAGGACGGAGAACTTCATTCTGTGGGTGACGGTTCTGATCCAAACAGACTGGATTCAGATATTTCAAATTTTAAATTTAAACTGGAAAACCTCCGTGTATTACTAGGGGAGGTGTTAGCGGCTCTGAATGATTGTAACACAGTTGCAATACCAGAGAAAATGTGTAGGTTGGATAAATATTTTGCGGTACCGACGAGTACTGAGGTTTTTCCTATACCTAAGAGACTTACTGAAATTGTTACTAAGGAGTGGGATAGACCCGGTGTGCCGTTCTCACCCCCTCCGATATTTAGAAAAATGTTTCCAATAGACGCCACCACAAGGGACTTATGGCAAACGGTCCCTAAGGTGGAGGGAGCAGTTTCTACTTTAGCTAAGCGTACCACTATCCCGGTGGAGGATAGCTGTGCTTTTTCAGATCCAATGGATAAAAAGTTAGAGGGTTACCTTAAGAAAATGTTTGTTCAACAAGGTTTTATATTGCAACCCCTTGCATGCATTGCGCCGATCACGGCTGCAGCGGCATTCTGGATTGAGTCTCTGGAAGAGAACATTGGTTCAGCTACTCTGGACGACATTACGGACAGGCTTAGAGTCCTTAAACTAGCTAATTCATTCATTTCGGAGGCCGTAGTACATCTTACTAAACTTACGGCGAAGAATTCAGGATTCGCCATTCAGGCACGCAGGGCGCTGTGGCTAAAATCCTGGTCAGCTGATGTTACTTCTAAGTCTAAATTGCTTAATATACCTTTCAAAGGGCAGACCTTATTCGGGCCCGGGTTGAAAGAGATTATCGCTGACATTACAGGAGGTAAAGGCCATGCCCTGCCTCAGGACAAAGCCAAAGCCAAGACTAGACAGTCTAGTTTTCGTTCCTTTCGTAATTTCAAAGCAGGAGCAGCATCAACTTCCTCTGCACCAAAACAGGAAGGAGCTGTTGCTCGCTACAGACAAGGCTGGAAACCTAACCAGTCCTGGAACAAGGGCAAGCAGACTAGGAAACCTGCTGCTGCCCCCAAAACAGCATGAATTGAGGGCCCCCGATCCGGGATCGGATCTAGTGGGGGGCAGACTTTCTCTCTTCGCCCAGGCTTGGGCAAGAGATGTTCAGGATCCCTGGGCGCTAGAGATAATATCTCAGGGATACCTTCTGGACTTCAAATACTCTCCTCCAAGAGAGAGATTTCATCTGTCAAGATTGTCAACAATCCAGACAAAGAAAGAGGCTTTTCTACGCTGCGTACAAGAGCTCTTGTTAATGGGAGTAATCCATCCAGTTCCACGATCGGAACAGGGACAGGGGTTTTACTCAAATCTGTTTGTGGTTCCCAAAAAAGAGGGAACTTTCAGACCAATCCTGGACTTAAAGATCCTAAACAAATTCCTAAGAGTTCCATCGTTCAAGATGGAGACTATTCGGACAATTTTACCTATGATCCAAGAGGGTCAGTACATGACCACTGTAGATTTAAAAGATGCTTACCTGCACATACCGATTCACAAAGATCATTACCGGTACCTAAGGTTTGCCTTCCTAGACAGGCATTACCAGTTTGTGGCTCTTCCATTCGGATTGGCTACAGCGCCAAGAATCTTCACAAAGGTTCTGGGTGCTCTTCTGGCGGTACTAAGACCGCGGGGAATCTCGGTAGCTCCATACCTAGACGACATTCTGATACAAGCTTCAAGCTTTCAAACTGCCAAATCTCATACAGAGTTAGTGCTGGCATTTCTAAGGTCACATGGATGGAAGGTGAACGAAAAGAAAAGTTCACTCGTTCCACTCACAAGAGTTCCCTTCCTGGGGACTCTTATAGATTCTGTAGAAATGAAGATTTACCTGACAGAGGACAGGCTATCAAGACTTCAAAGTGCTTGCCGCACTCTTCATTCCATTCAACACCCGTCAGTGGCTCAATGTATGGAGGTAATCGGCTTAATGGTAGCGGCAATGGACATAGTACCCTTTGCACGCTTACACCTCAGACCACTGCAACTGTGCATGCTAGGTCAGTGGAATGGGGATTACTCAGACTTATCCCCTTCTCTGAATCTGGATCAAGAGACCAGAAATTCTCTTCTATGGTGGCTTTCTCGGCCACACCTGTCCAGGGGGATGCCATTCAGCAGACCAGACTGGACAATTGTAACAACAGACGCCAGCCTTCTAGGTTGGGGTGCCGTCTGGAATTCCCTGAAGGCTCAGGGACTATGGAGTCAGGAGGAGAGTCTCCTGCCAATAAACATTCTGGAATTGAGAGCAGTTCTCAATGCCCTCCTGGCTTGGCCCCAGTTGACAACTCGGGGGTTCATCAGGTTTCAGTCGGACAACATCACGACTGTAGCTTACATCAACCATCAGGGAGGGACAAGAAGCTCCCTAGCTATGATGGAAGTATCAAAGATAATTCGCTGGGCAGAGTCTCACTCTTGCCACCTGTCAGCAATCCACATCCCGGGAGTGGAGAACTGGGAGGCGGATTTCTTAAGTCGTCAGACTTTTCATCCGGGGGAGTGGGAACTTCATCCGGAGGTCTTTGCCCAAATACTTCGACGTTGGGGCAAACCAGAGATAGATCTCATGGAGTCTCGACAGAACGCCAAGCTTCCTCGTTACGGGTCCAGATCCAGGGATCCAGGAGCAGTCCTGATAGATGCTCTGACAGCACCTTGGGACTTCAGGATGGCTTACGTGTTTCCACCCTTCCCGTTGCTTCCTCGATTGATAGCCAGAATCAAACAAGAGAGAGCATCAGTGATTCTAATAGCACCTGCGTGGCCACGCAGGACTTGGTATGCAGACCTGGTGGACATGTCATCCTGTCCGCCTTGGTCTCTACCTCTGAAACAGGACCTTCTGATACAGGGTCCCTTCAAACATCAAAATCTAACTTCTCTGAAGCTGACTGCTTGGAAATTGAACGCTTAATTTTATCAAGACGTGGGTTTTCTGAGTCAGTTATTAGTACCTTAATACAGACTAGGAAACCTGTTACCAGAAAGATTTACCATAAGATATGGCGTAAATACCTACATTGGTGTGAATCCAAAGGTTACTCTTGGAGTAAGGTTAGGATTCCTAGGATATTGTCTTTTCTACAAGAAGGTTTAGAAAAGGGTTTTTCTGCTAGTTCATTAAAGGGACAGATCTCAGCTCTGTCCATTCTGTTACACAAACGTCTGTCAGAAGTTCCTGACGTCCAGGCTTTTTGTCAGGCTTTGGCCAGGATTAAGCCTGTGTTTAAAACTGTTGCTCCACCATGGAGTTTAAACCTTGTTCTTAATGTTTTACAGGGCGTTCCGTTTGAACCCCTTCATTCCATTGATATAAAGTTGTTATCTTGGAAAGTTATATTTTTAATGGCTATTTCCTCGGCTCGAAGAGTCTCTGAATTATCAGCCTTACATTGTGATTCTCCTTATTTGATTTTTCATTCGGATAAGGTAGTCCTGCGTACTAAACCTGGGTTCTTACCTAAGGTAGTTACTAACAGGAATATCAATCAAGAGATTGTTGTTCCTTCTTTATGCCCAAATCCTTCTTCAAAGAAGGAACGTCTACTGCACAACCTGGATGTAGTCCGGGCTCTAAAATTTTACTTGCAGGCAACTAAGGAATTCCGACAAACGTCTTCTCTGTTTGTCATTTACTCTGGGCAGAGGAGAGGTCAAAAAGCTTCCGCTACCTCTCTTTCTTTTTGGCTTCGTAGCATAATTCGTTTAGCTTATGAGACTGCTGGACAGCAGCCCCCTGAAAGAATTACAGCTCATTCTACTAGAGCTGTGGCTTCCACTTGGGCCTTCAAGAATGAGGCCTCTGTTGAACAGATTTGCAAGGCTGCAACTTGGTCTTCGCTTCATACTTTTTCCAAATTTTACAAATTTGACACCTTTGCTTCATCGGAGGCTATTTTTGGGAGAAAGGTTCTTCAGGCAGTGGTTCCTTCTGTATAAAGAGTCTGCCTATCCCTCCCGTCATCTGTGTACTTTTGCTTTGGTATTGGTATCCCAGAAGTAATGATGACCCGTGGACTGATCACACTTAACAGAAGAAAACATAATTTATGCTTACCTGATAAATTCCTTTCTTCTGTAGTGTGATCAGTCCACGGCCCGCCCTGTTTTTAAGGCAGGTAAATATTTTTTAATTTATACTCCAGTCACCACTTCACCCTTGGCTTTTCCTTTCTCGTTGGTCCTTGGTCGAATGACTGGGAGTGACGTAGAGGGGAGGAGCTATATGCAGCTCTGCTGGGTGAATCCTCTTGCACTTCCTGTAGGGGAGCAGTTAATATCCCAGAATTAATGATGACCCGTGGACTGATCACACTACAGAAGAAAGGAATTTATCAGGTAAGCATAAATTATGTTTTTCAGAGCCAATAGGCCACGAGCGCTTCATTGTAGAAGACATATAGCAAGGTTTCCTTGAGAAATCCAAAACTATATAACTCTATGCTCAGGTGTGGTAGTGTATCTGAACTATATCCTGTTCTGTTCACTAGGTTCCACTGTATTACCGCATCTTACATCACATAACCAATTTTATATTCTACAAGTTTGATCTCCCTACCCAGATACGAACCATACCTAATTCTACTAAGGCCCAAAAGTAGCCATTTCATATGCTATTCCTCTAATTAGAACCATAAGTGTTATTAGGCCCAAGAGTGGCCTATAGTGGTTTATGGGCGGGCCCTGGACATGTCTAGCTAAAATTTACCGGGCCTTGAGGTCACTTTGGTTGAGAACCACTGGTTTAGAGGATTCTATCACACTATTAAAATGAAAAACAAATGAGGTACATGTATCTATGCACGGTTAATAGTGCCGAATATGGCCCTCTCCTTTCATGTTTGATTTATCAATGTTGACTTTCATACATGCATTTATTATTTTAGAGATGGTCTATATTTATGTACTTATTATGCTATGGTATGATGTCATTTTTGTTCATGTGACTGTGGTCATCATGTATAGATGCGTATTTCTTCCTGTTGTTATCTTTGCAAACCTCATAAATAAAAATGATTTATAAAAAAAAAAATATATATATTGTCAAATTCCTTATAGTGTGTTATTTTTTGAATTGTTGTGTGGTTAAACACATAGAGAAAGACAAGCTGGGGAGCTGAGCAGGAAACAGCCAAAGATTGGCTGCTACACTCATATGCTGCTCCTCATTGGGTCACCAGTTGTGTCCTGCTCATTAGTCACATTTTTTGTGTCCCTTGAGCACATCTTATCTATGTTTAACCCCTTTAGCTAGTTAAACACATACTTTACAAGGGATACTATTAAAAAATAATCAATAATAAATTACAAATAAAGACTGTAATCCAAAAGTAAATAAGATACCATTTGTTATGTGTGAATATTGTTTATGCTTCTGTGCACAGTCTAGCAAACACACAGAGGTGGCGCCCAGGAACTCTGAGTGTAAACACAAATAGGTGTCTCACATCGATAAGTGCATAAAATAAGCAAGTGTATGTTCTCTATATAAGTATTCCCATGTCTTACCTATAGATTTGCCAGGGAGCCTCCAAGGCAGTCTTTATTTCCATTCCTATCCCACAAGTGCCATCTGTTGTACCAAATAATGGCTGTGTGTGCACAACTGCACATATACAGTTGTCCTCATAAGCTTACATACCCTGGCAGAAATGATGATTTCTTGGCCATTTTTCAGAGAATATGAATGATAACACAAAAACGTTTCTTTCACTCATGGTTAGTGTTTGGCTGAAGCCATTTATTATCAATCAACTGTGTTTACTCTTTTTAAATCATAATGACAACAGAAACTACCCAAATGACCCTGACCAAAAGTTTACATACCCTGGTGATTTTGGCCTGATAACATGCACACAAGTTAACACAAAGGGCTTTGAATGGCTATTAAAGGTAACCAAGTCGACTTGTCATTGGCTACAGCAGAATAAAGTGAAGGTTCTGGAGTGGCCATCTCAGTCTTCTGACCTCAATATCATTGAGCCACTCTGGGGAGATCTCAAAAGTGCAGTTCATGCAAGACAGCCCTAAGAATTTATGGGAACTGGAGGCTTTTTGTCAGGAAGAATGGGCAGCTTTAAATCTGAGAAGATAAAGAGCCTCATCCACAAATACCACAAAAGACTTCAAGCTGTCATTGATGTTAAAGGGGGCAATACACGGTATTAAAAACTGGGGTATGTAAACTTTTGATCAGGGTCATTTGGGTAGTTTCTGTTGTCATTATGATTTAAAAAGAGTAAACACAGTTGATTGACAATAAATGGCTTCACACAAACACTAACCATGAGTGAAAGAAAAGTTTTTGTGTTATCATTCATATTCTCTGAAAAATGGCCAAGAAATCATAAATTCTGTCAGGGTATGTAAACTTAAGAGCACAACTGTATAAGCTCTCTACCTCTCACTTGCTCCTGCGATGCAGCTATCCTATCGGCATGTGTTGATGATGTCACTCTTCTCTGATCCTCTGTTAGGAGCAAACTCCCCTCTGTAAGAAGCGTGCTGTTTCACCTCCTGAGTTCCCGCTCTCAGCATTTACCGCGGGAACTCAAGAGGCCAAGAGACACCAATAATTTTTGCTTAAGTACAGGAAATACGTAAGGGCTGGCAACCCTAGCGCCGCCTGATGTACTGCCTGCGCTATACAGAGAGGGAAGGTGTGCGGCCTCGCTGCCACGCATCTTACAGGGAACATTGGTGTTAGGTTAGGGGTTTAGATGTTAGTTTATAACTTTGTGTTATGAGGGGATGGCGGTTTAGGGGTTAATAGTTTATTTAGATACTTTGCAATGTAGTGGGATGGCGGTTTAGAGCTTATGATAGGGTATTTTTTTGTCTCCATTGATTTATATGGGGGAAAACATGCACGCTCAGGTGAAAACTCCGCTTAGGATTTTTGCGCTTTTCGGGTTACGGCTAGCACCAAATAAAAAAAAAATTGTAATGTAATACCAGCGGAACCAGAGAAGCGCAAAAATCATAACGCTAGCGATGTTTCTGCTGCCGCAAAAAACATATTTACCGCAGCATTTGTAAAATAGCCTTTAGCTTTTAAAATAATTTCAACATTTTTTATATGCTATCATCTTTTATTTCAGGTGTGCCGGATTGTGTGAGTACCAAACAAAATCAGGCCAATGCACCATTTATTTAAGCACATTTCTGCTTAAACAAAGGAGTAGGAGGGATCTTGTTGAGGTAAAAATTATTTAATTAAAAAAGTGAAATCATTTATTGTCAGCTGATACAGTTCTGTTATTGAGATCTTTTTTATTCAAAGGAAAGGTTATGTTTTATCAATTGTAAATGTTTTTGGTTCATACGAATGATTTAAAAAAACATTTATCTTAGTCACTACATTATATTTAACCATTTTATATTTTACAGTCTCTATTGCATGAGATGATTCATGCGTATTTATTCCTAAAAAAGATCGAGGAGAGCGATTCGCATGGGCCCGTATTTTGCAGTCACATGCAGAGAATAAATGCTGCCGCCGGACTCAAGATTAACGTAAGCGAATGTGTTTTTTTATTTTGTGTTTCTGGAAAGTTATATTTCTAATACATACAATATTATAGTTATTTGTGACAAAATTATGTGAAACAAAAATAAAGAAAACAAAAATCTAACAATAATAGTAAATAAAAAATATTTAAAATACACAGTTATGCATTATAAATTAAATTGCAAGCTTTTTTTTGTTGCAATATTCTTATTTTTGCAGAAATGTTTCACTGAAATTTGATCACATTAGTGATGTTTTTTCCCGTGCATGCAGCCTATACAAGTACACACAAAAACAAGTGTATTCTGCTCAGTTAATATTATGACAAATTATAGAATTTAATCATTTTTATTATAAAAACAAATACATTACGGGGCCGAATTATCAAGCTCCGAACGCCAGAAACACAAGTTATGAAGCAGCGGTCTGCATTTATCGATGTGCAGCGGACATGATCTGCAATATCGGATCATGTCCGCTCGCACAATGTTAAATAGGCCCCTATATCTGTAACCTTTGTTAGGTATCCCATATAAAATTATAAAATCGATGGCTAATCACAATTCTACTTTATGGAAAGTCATAAACCATCCTTCAATTTATGATCCATGTGTTATAAGAGTAGCTGATTTAGATTATTTTAAAATATTTTTAATTGGCCCTTTTCATATGAAATCTAATAAGAGGTGCAGCCATTCTTTCCATAAACCTGTAACTAAGCTGTCCTACATGGTTATCAGATAATGGTTTAGATCTCTGCTACAAAAGCCCCAAGCTCTTATTTAATTTACTTTACAGTAAATAAAGGTCCTAGCAGCAAATTGTGTGCTATTGCTTCACCTAACAGTAATAATTACCATACATTGCTTGAATAATTTCTTTTCTCAAGGAGGCTATGTTAAAAAATCACAACACCTTAAAGCCACAAATGGGCTTCTATCTACAACAATTTTAAATGAACTATGATTAAATGATAAATGAATTTCATAGCAGATTTTAAACATGATACATTCTAGCTAAAGTTTAGATGTATTTTTTTATGAAGATGTGTTTATGAATCTGGCACAAACAATAAATTATGACTGCAGATATGTTGATAACAACTGTCCTGTATTTTGCAGGTTTGTCCTGTTTTGGGAACTCTGTCCTGGTGTCACTTCCATCCCATTCCCTATATATGTCATTGTTTCAAAAGTTAAACCAGACCACCCAGTCATGCCCTAATCCAATGTTTCTTAACTCGTCTTCAAGTACCCCTAACAGGCCAGATTCTGTGATACCTTATCTAGGGCACAGGTGAAATAGTCAGCTGATCAGTTACTATGGTTACCAACCAGCTCTATTACTCATCAAGTGATTATTTTACCTGTGCTCTCGTTAAGGTATAATGAAAATCTGGCCTGTTAAGGGTACTTGAGGACTGGAGTTAAAAAACACTGCTGGCCTAATCCACCCAGCTTTGCCTAGTTTACCTCCTATACATGTCCCAACCTATATACCTACTACCCTGACATCACCCATGGCCACTGACACTGTGCCCAGTCCCTGCCCCCATACTCACTGTCTCAGATACTAGCTAGGAAATGTTGGCTGGTGTGGATCTGTCCTTAAAGATGTATTGCAAATAACTCTGTAAGGAGCTAATATATTTAGCATGACTATACTCTAAAGTAGGCTTTAGCAATATAATTTTAGCTTTGTACTGTTACTGTGGCCTTTGTTACAATTTATTTGAATCTGGGCCCTTATGTAAGTGATATTATGTACTTTTCCATAGTAATAGATGGAACCGATACAATTATACATATGTAACTTGTTTTCTATATTTGTTTACAGATCTTCCATACCTTCCACAAGGAAGTACAGATGTATGAAAACCGATGGTTACGGTGTGATGGACCCTGTAAAACCCAAGAGCCATATTTCGGTTTCTTTGTCCCATATAAACCTAGGAAACCTTCATGGTGGGGCCTGCACAAGAATAGCTGTGGAGGGAAGTTCAAGCTGGTCCAAAAGCCACACATCAATGAGCTGTTTGGAGAACCTCTGCCATAAGGTAGAGGGACCCATCTCTAAATGATGCATTTGTTGTCTACAGGTACATTTATATATTATGCAATGTCAGTTAAGATATTTTGTTACTATTCATTTATATCCAGCTGTACGTAAGTTTGCTGTGCTATACAAATAAATAGTAATAATAATATATCAAGTGAAAATGGTCAACATCAAAGTCCTGTTTTGTATTGTACCTTGGACCAAACTGCAAGCTGAGTTACCATAGCTCAAACTGACAAAATAGCTGCTACTTCATTCCTTATTATTGTTAAGATACCTGTTTTGTTTGTTTGTTTTTTAACTTTGTTGCATCTAAAGATTTTTTTTTTCATATGTTAAAGTTATTTAAGTTTATCTTTCTGTAATTAAATATATATATATATATATAAAACATATTATTACAGTTATTTCAAAATTTTATAGTTATAGGAAAGTGAAAGCTGTGGGAGAAACAGAGGTACAGAGCTCCCATACCATAACAATCCCGGTACAATCCCACGATATGCGCTACATTTGGGAGCTCTGATAAATAAGATGGTAGCTGTACCCTATAGACTCAGAGGCCCATTTATCAAGCTCCGTATGGAGCTTGTGGGCCCGTGTTTTTGGCGAGTCTTCAGACTCGCCAGAAACAGGAGTTATGAAGCAGCGGTCTAAAGACCACTGCTCCATAACCCTGTCTGCCTGCTCTGAGCAGATGGACAGGAATCGCCACAATTCAACCCGATCGAGTATGATCAGGTTGATTGACACCTCCCTGCTGGGGGCCCATTGGCCGCGAGTCAGCAGGGGGCGGCGTTGCACCAGCAGCTCTTGTGAGCTGCTGGTGCAATGCTGAATACGGAGAGCATATTGATCTCCACATTCAGCGAGGTCTTGCGCAATAAATAGGCTTTTCAGTGTTTAATGACGTAACAAATAACATAAAACAGCGGTGTTGCAGGATACAGCTTCAGATCATTTGGGATACAGCACTAATACAACAAGGGAAACGGGTTGACTTTACCTTTACTCGTTAATATTGAAATAACTAACCAAATGAGTGAGAATAAAAGTACAAGGAAAACAAAAGTTTTAATAATATTCAACTTTCTTTTACAGGCAACTAGTGAGCAACATCTTAAGGGATTAGCTATCATTATAATGGCACAAATCCCTTTTATCCCCTAATCCAACAACAATCCCTAATTGCCTAACAAACCATGGGGTTGCAGGGCACAGCTTCAGATCATTTTGGACACACACAGGTAAGATGAAAGAAACAAGCTGGCTTTACCTCTATTCAGCAGCACTGAAATACTTAACCAAAGTATTATCCTTATAATGACACCAATCCATTCTATCCTTAGTTCCAAATACAAGACATCCAGCAGCAACAACCCATAAAGGCTACCTAGAAGATGATTAACAATTTATTGACACTGAATCCAAAAAAGGTGGAGGAACCAATGCTGGAGCCCTGTGTTGTGTCATCTGCATCATCTGCTCAACCTGTGAATCAGAAGCTCAGGGTTGTTAAAATCAGACCGTACACTAAATCTTTTTTATGGTCGTAGATTATGGACTACCAGAAGATATCCCTCATTCCCTACATGCCAAAATGCCAACTGAAGTCAAAATATATTCACTGGCCACATACTCTTCTTGTTAACTAGAAAAGCTGTGACTTAATGTCGTACACTGTCAGCATGTGTTTATATTTATGTCACTCATATCATTAAAATGTTTATGTAAATTTAGTTTGAATAGTAAGTTATTACATATTTACATAATTTTAAATCTATATACAACCTGTTGTATTCACTTCTTAACCGGTTTTCGGCCAGATTACTATAGGAGCGCAAATTAATGCTCCCGCTCGAGCGTTAATTGTGCTAGAAGTAAGCTTGTTTGTCTAAGTTAGAATATTGCGTGCACATTTATGTATTCACCCATAGAAGTAAATGGCAAAAAAGTGAAAAAAATCCCACTCTCACGCAAATACGATCACATATTCTCATTTGTGCTAACCCAAAAATATGAATATTTCCCATTCCAATGTTCTTCACATAGCAGAATATGTTCTATTTATTCATAAATACTTATTTCTTCATATATCAGATGGTATTTTGGTACAAAATGTATCTATACCTATATATATATATATATATACATGATTATATATGTATAGATATATTCATATATATATAGGAATATCTATTTATAAATACAGAACATATTCTGCTATGTGAAGAACATTGGAATGTGAAATATTCATATTTTTGGGTTAGCACAAATGAGAATATGTGATCGTATTTGCATGAGAGTGGGATTTTTTTCACCAAAGGTAATCCTTCTTTTTTGAGCAAACAATTGTCTGATAAATAAATGATACTGATTTAACTATGGGCTTAGGAACCTGGGAGATAGGGGAGACAGCTCACCCACAGGTAATTAGGAGGGGGGTGGATAAATCCCTCAAGATTGAGGAAGGGTTTGGGGAAAATTAAACATATACTAGACTATGGGGCCGAATTATCAAGCTCTGAATGGAGCTTGATGCCCCTGTTTCTGCGTGAGCCTTCAGGCTTGCCGGAAACAGCAGTTATGAAGCAGCAGTCTAAAAGCCGCTGCTCCATAACTTGTCTGCCTGCTCTGACGCTGCGGACATCAATCCACCCAATCCTATACGATCGGGCTGATTGACACCCCCTGCTAGCGGATGATTGGTGCGCGAATCTGCAGAGGGCGGCATTGCACAAGCAGTTCACAAGAACTGCTTGTGCAATGATAAAATGCCGACAGCGTATGCTGTCTGCATTTATCGATGTGCGGAGGATAAAATCTGCCGCTATGTCAGTGCAATTCTTTCAGGGTGCAAACCACTCCTCCCCCAAAATTTACCTTTGCACCCTCATTGTTAACAGCAGTTATGAATTTTAATTTTAGCATTATTATTATTACTGTAAGGGTTTTTCCCTGCTTTGTTTGCCATGTGCTGCTGGCAGCCATTTTACTCACTTTTCTTTCTGAATCTGGTTCAGAGTGTGTGATGCTGCTCATTTCCTGCACGCCCTCTTATGGCCAGACTGTTGTACATCATCCGTGTGAGACAGGTTGCAGTCTCAGAATTGGGATATCATCACTTATTATTTAAAGGGCCTCTGTTCAGTATGCTTTGCCCTTGTGTTGTCTCAGACCTGTTTGTGAGTTCCTGTTTATTACCTGGCTAGTCTTACGTCTCTTCTGGTTCCTGATCCCTGGCTTGTTCCTGACTTTGGTGTTCTCCTTGTTCCTGTTTCCGGCTCGTCTGACTACTCACTTTGGCTCCTGACTCGGCTCGTCTGACTACCAGCTCTGGTTTTGACTCCTGGCTTGTTATTTGACTTGTGGACTTTTTATTATTTTTGTTCTTAATAAAGGTGTGATTATTTTTGCACTTCTTGTCTCAGTCTGATTCCTGGCACCCTGACACTTATGCCCATTTTTATGGTGTCAAGTTTTGAGATATTTATGAGGGCACCCCTCTTTATTTCTGATTTTATCATCTGATATAAAGGATTGTGTTTAGCACTCATTTGGTAAACTGGCTGTCACCTATATGACCAAGTGTCTTAGTAATGTGGCTATCTAAGTGTCAGCACTGCATCTGTCTATACCACAGCACACACTTTTGCACTAAAAACTGACAACCACTAAATAAAAAAAAAGTTGTGTCTGTAATATTTCTCCTAGCTGTAAGGTTTACAGTTGGCTTGGCTACCATGCAGTCATGTCATAGTATGCAGAAAAAGACTGCTAGAGAACAGGGTCGGCTCAAGATATTATCCAAGAATGGGTCCAAGAATGCAATGATGCCCCCCCCCAGGAATAACTTTACTGATTAGCATATCAACCTACTAGCCTCGCCACTGACTTTATTAAGCCTGCTTACCTGCATGCAACCAATGCCTATGCACAATTGTGCAATACGTGGGAAGGAAGTTATGGAAGAGATGCACTTGTACCACCTTGAATGTCTCCCCTGACTGGTTCTTTGACAGGAGTGGTCTGGGACTGACTAAGTCACTGAAGTGCTGTCCCTTGTCAAGTGCTGCCTGGGTCCATAGTACCCACTTGGACCCATGGTGGAGCCAGCCCTGCTAGAGAAGCAGCAGGACAAGAAGCTACCTCAAAGAAATCCACACAGTATTATTGCCATCAGCCTCTCACAGAGAAAAGAAGTCCCAGCTGCATTAGTGGCCAGATGTTCAGCCCACCCTTAAAGAAGAGGTCATCTAAAAAAAGCATGATGCTTAAGCGCCACACAACGTTTTGGTGGAAAAGAGCATCATCCAATTTTAGGGCCATGAAACCATCCTATATTGTTAACTTTCATCGCTACCTACCCGAGGCAACTTTAAAGTGTCAGGACCTCACTAAACAATAAAATTGATTGGCTGAGGGTAGACATAGGCTGAACCATTCAGTGTAATGTTCACAGGGAAACGTACACTACACATACATAAAAAATCTATGGTAAGAAGCAGCCTTGTGTGGGATCTTGTGGTGAGTCAGTGGGTTAAAAAGTGTCACGTGGATTTTTGAGTGTACTTTGTTATATATAGGCAGTTTCCAGCTGCTAAATACCACAACACATTTGACTTTATTTATATATATATATATATATATATATATATATATATATATATATATCAAACGAAAAGAATTGATATCCAGGCTGCATTAAAAACCAAAGTCTTTATTAAATTCCACTTGGGATAAAATTGCAATAAGAAAAGGGGGATCCAGCATAACAGTGTTACCAAAGTTATTCCGCTAACATGTTTCGGTAAAGACCGTAATCATAGCTGATTGGAAACAGGTGTGCTGGCTATATAAAAGACAAAATCCACACTCATTGGACAAAAATAAGACCAATAGAAAAGGTAAACTGTTGGGCATAAAACGTAAGAAACGTAAAAAATATAGAAAGAACTAATACATCCTGACATATTAGTGCATATGTATGTACACTAACCTAGCCTATTACAAAACATCAGATATAGACATTAATGTGTATTCTGCATAAGGTAATAATAAAAATAAAAATAAAAAATAAAAAATAATAAAAAGGTCTAAAAATGAAATGAAATGAACAAATGAACAAATGAATGATAAAGGGTAATCCTTATGGGCATGTAATACTCAAATAGATCTAGAAGTGTAAAAGAAAACACAAAATATGAAAAAAGTAGAAGTAAAACTCAAACCAAAAAAGTATAGCAATATAAACAAATAAACTTGTGTATAGTCTTATATACAAATATTTACATGTATATATGGAGACGATGAAAGTGTATCTCTCTACATGCCTATACTGTATATATATATTATATTGCTAAAACAGTTTGCAGCTTGTTAAATGTAACCTGCTGAAATAACTACAACTCAAATAAGTAACTCTGCTCTGCTATATCCTTGTCGTATATCACAATTGTTATAACATAAAAACCCTATCCAATATGAGTATAAAACCTCAAATGTGTATCAATGTACACGGGTAACAGTAACCTATATAGGGAAATAGAGAAATACAACTGCACTAAAATAATATACTCAGTAGAAGCCGCTAAATGAGTGTAGTATGGTATGAGATGTACAGAGCAGTACAAATGTACTGCATAGGAGATATGTGAATAAAAGGGACCCTATCTTAAAGGGATGTAATGAAGAAGAGATGTAATTAGAAGAGATGTATTTAGAAACGTGTGGAGGCTTAGAGGGTATAGACCATCAGGGAAAAAGGTGGGCAAGCGTGAAAGGTAAATGGATTATTTCCAATAGTTAATCAAATCAAATTCAGAGTTTAAACCCTCTGGTACTCTAGTACGTAATTTAAAAATCCAAAACATTTCACGCTTGCCCAGCATTTGATTCCTGTCACCTCCTCTAGGTGGTGCCTTAACATGTTCTATAGCCTGCCATCTGAATGTGGCGTTACTTTTGTTGTGAAAATTCCGAAAATGCTTAACCAAAGGGGTACTAGCTTCGCCTAGTTTGATTGTAGAAAGGTGGTTTCTAATTCTAGTGTTTACATCCGTAGTAGTGAGTCCTACATACTGTAAATGGCACTCTATACAGTGAAGTAAATAGATAACATAGGAAGATGTACAGTTTAGGCAAGTGGATATCTTAAAAATATCTCCAGTGACCTCTGACCTGAATTCATCAGAAATAATGATAAACTCACAAGGTCTACATCTCGATTTGCCACACCTGTACATCCCCCTATGTTGCAACCAAGAGCTTTGTCTGTCTGATTTCTTAGTAGAAACTTCGGAGGGGGCCAGTATATTGCCTAGAGTTCTGTTCTTCCTATAGGAGCAACGTAAGCCTCCCTCCACACAGCTAGCAAGGCTGTCATCTGCAGAAAGTAGACTGAAGTGTTTTTTGACAATCTTACATATTTCTCTGTAGTCAGTACTAAAATCCGTCACAAATGTTATTTTATGTGAGGTATTAGTACCCACACCAGTCTTGGTACAGTTGGATCTATTCAAAAGGGACTGTCGATCCAAAAGGTCGACCTGTCTCTGAGCTCTATCTACCAGATGCCCAGGATATCCTCTTTCTCTGAGTCTTTTTTGCATGTCTCTACTTTGCACTTTGTAGTGATCGCTATTGCTGCAGTTCCGTTTGACCCTTATGAGCTGTCCCTTGGCTACTGCCATAGGGACATGTGCGGGGTGACAGCTCTTTGCATGAAGCAATGTATTTTTCGATATAGGTTTCCTAAACATATTGCTTATAATCTGTCCATCATCCCCTGCAGTCAAAGTGAGGTCTAAGTAGTTAATGATTCTAGAGTTAGTCTCAAATGTGAAACTCAGGCCAACATTATTGGAATTTAGAAAATCCACAAATTCAGACAAAGAGTCCCCAGATCCCTGCCATATGAAGAGCAGATCGTCAATATACCGCCTATAAAAGGCGATATTGTGTCTAACTCTAGAATCATTAACTACTTAGACCTCACTTTGACTGCAGGGGATGATGGACAGATTATAAGCAATATGTTTAGGAAACCTATATCGAAAAATACATTGCTTCATGCAAAGAGCTGTCACCCCGCACATGTCCCTATGGCAGTAGCCAAGGGACAGCTCATAAGGGTCAAACGGAACTGCAGCAATAGCGATCACTACAAAGTGCAAAGTAGAGACATGCAAAAAAGACTCAGAGAAAGAGGATATCCTGGGCATCTGGTAGATAGAGCTCAGAGACAGGTCGACCTTTTGGATCGACAGTCCCTTTTGAATAGATCCAACTGTACCAAGACTGGTGTGGGTACTAATACCTCACATAAAATAACATTTGTGACGGATTTTAGTACTGACTACAGAGAAATATGTAAGATTGTCAAAAAACACTTCAGTCTACTTTCTGCAGATGACAGCCTTGCTAGCTGTGTGGAGGGAGGCTTACGTTGCTCCTATAGGAAGAACAGAACTCTAGGCAATATACTGGCCCCCTCCGAAGTTTCTACTAAGAAATCAGACAGACAAAGCTCTTGGTTGCAACATAGGGGGATGTACAGGTGTGGCAAATCGAGATGTAGACCTTGTGAGTTTATCATTATTTCTGATGAATTCAGGTCAGAGGTCACTGGAGATATTTTTATGATATCCACTTGCCTAAACTGTACATCTTCCTATGTTATCTATTTACTTCACTGTATAGAGTGCCATTTACAGTATGTAGGACTCACTACTACGGATGTAAACACTAGAATTAGAAACCACCTTTCTACAATCAAACTAGGCGAAGCTAGTACCCCTTTGGTTAAGCATTTTCGGAATTTTCACAACAAAAGTAACGCCACATTCAGATGGCAGGCTATAGAACATGTTAAGGCACCACCTAGAGGAGGTGACAGGAATCAAATGCTGGGCAAGCGTGAAATGTTTTGGATTTTTAAATTACGTACTAGAGTACCAGAGGGTTTAAACTCTGAATTTGATTTGATTAACTATTGGAAATAATCCATTTACCTTTCACGCTTGCCCACCTTTTTCCCTGATGGTCTATACCCTCTAAGCCTCCACACGTTTCTAAATACATCTCTTCTAATTACATCTCTTCTTCATTACATCCCTTTAAGATAGGGTCCCTTTTATTCACATATCTCCTATGCAGTACATTTGTACTGCTCTGTACATCTCATACCATACTACACTCATTTAGCGGCTTCTACTGAGTATATTATTTTAGTGCAGTTGTATTTCTCTATTTCCCTATATAGGTTACTGTTACCCGTGTACATTGATACACATTTGAGGTTTTATACTCATATTGGATAGGGTTTTTATGTTATAACAATTGTGATATACGACAAGGATATAGCAGAGCACAGTTACTTATTTGAGTTGTAGTTATTTCAGCAGGTTACATTTAACAAGCTGCAAACTGTTTTAGCAATATAATATATATATACAGTATAGGCATGTAGAGAGATACACTTTCATCGTCTCCATATATACATGTAAATATTTGTATATAAGACTATACACAAGTTTATTTGTTTATATTGCTATACTTTTTTGGTTTGAGTTTTACTTCTACTTTTTTCATATTTTGTGTTTTCTTTTACACTTCTAGATCTATTTGAGTATTACATGCCCATAAGGATTACCCTTTATCATTCATTTGTTCATTTGTTCATTTCATTTCATTTTTAGACCTTTTTATTATTTTTTATTTTTTATTTTTATTTTTATTATTACCTTATGCAGAATACACATTAATGTCTATATCTGATGTTTTGTAATAGGCTAGGTTAGTGTACATACATATGCACTAATATGTCAGGATGTATTAGTTCTTTCTATATTTTTTACGTTTCTTACGTTTTATGCCCAACAGTGTACCTTTTCTATTGGTCTTATTTTTGTCCAATGAGTGTGGATTTTGTCTTTTATATAGCCAGCACACCTGTTTCCAATCAGCTATGATTACGGTCTTTACCGAAACATGTTAGCGGAATAACTTTGGTAACACTGTTATGCTGGATCCCCCTTTTCTTATTGCAATTTTATCCCAAGTGGAATTTAATAAAGACTTTGGTTTTTAACGCAGCCTGGATATCAATTCTTTTCGTTTGATGTCTATTTTGCCGGCATTCTGGGTTGCATCAGGAGCTTGCCTCTACTCCACTCCCCCTATTATTCCTGATATTTGGCATCCCCTTCGACGTTGGATTCTGCAAGCCTCCTGGTAGGCTAAGCATCCCATTGGCTGTGACGGCCGACGCCCATCACATGACCGGAACCGGCTGGATAGAGGCATCGAGGCTGTCTTAGATGCCGTGGGTCACGAAGCATACAGCAGGACTCTTAAGGTACACGTTTGAAACTACAAGCAAGAAGGGTGAGTCGCACAGCTACTAGCTGTTTGGATATTGATATCGGTATCCTGTGGCAACACTGCATTGCCTGTTGGAGGGTGACGTATTCAGCATTCATTGTTTGCCCTACATGGAACTCACCTGTTCACTTCTAAGATGCACTTTACTTCTATGATGCACTTTGTTTCTGCTGTTTTTGCTTAAGGGGATGTTTCAAGTTTTTGAAGTTTGAATATTGCGGTTTGTTACAGTGAACTGTCCCTTTCATACCTGCATTAGGGGTCGAGTGGAATAGATATCCACATGGTGGCTTTACAAGTTAATATTTATATACAGAAGTCCCTTTACTAAATCCTTTTTTGATTTTATATATATATATATATATATATATATATATATATATATATATATATATATATATATATATATATATATACCGTTATTGATAGTATACACTATTGTACTGCATCTTATGTTATAATAGATTTATGGAAAGGGCCAATTAACAAAATTCACATAGAACCTGAACAAAAAGGATGCAAGTACGAAAGCATTCCCTGAAAGCTCTTTAAGATTATTATTTACATATGGTTCTTCAGACGTAATTGTGAGTCTAATACTGTCCTAGAAAGTATACATGTAGGGCGCACTTGTCGGCGCCTCAGTATTAGATGGTCTGAACATTATCGTAACATAAAGAACAATTACAAATTACATAGTGTACCCAGATACTGCCACATTAAACATAATGGTAAAAGTGATTGTTTTTCTATTATAGTATTATAGTATTATAGTACATATCCCTAAGTCACATCTCTATAATCAGTTCTTCAGGTTGAGACAAAGGGAAACGTATTGGATCCATAAATTTAAGACATTACATCCCTATGATCTTAATATGAATGTGGATCTAGCGGCATTCCAATGACCAGTATGTAGATTTAGTATGGATTAGAGGGGGCTACTGCCCTTGCTGTTAGTAATGTGATATTATTATGATATATTTGTAGATGATCATATTAGGAGGGCATGTTCTCATATTAGTGTAGGTGGTATTTGGGATGTATATATCTATATATTTTTCTATTTTCTGGTATTTGTTGCATTATGCATCTCAAGACGAATCCTATGTATCAAAGTGCCTCCTGATTATGAAATCATAGTGGGTATAGAGTTATCGATATATGGGGTTTTGATGTTGTATGCAGACCTATTTTGCATCGAGCGCCAACGCTCTGGGTTGTATTAGGTTGTCCTAATATCCTATTACCAATTATTTTTAATACGAGTTTCTCTCTTATATGGAGCATATAGATTATGAATTGCTGTTTATTATTAGAATATTATTCTGCCATCATTTAGTTTAGAACTTAGATATCTTACCTAATAGCATTTGTTGCATTCTTGGTGCTATATTATGTAAGAAAATAGCGGACAGCGTTTCTACCATATGTTAGTTAAATATATGCCCCCTATGCCATTAGGAGGCTTAAGGGCCGCTCTTAATGTTGTAGATTGTTGGGGCAAAGTTTATCGTATTGATAATTATGTTCACATCTTTATTTTTATATATTCATTACTATAAGATTGCGTTATGATTATATTCATTTGGAAGCTATTGTTGTACTGCATTATTATGTTTATTGACTATTTGAGGTGTGAATTTTTTATACTGCCAATGATGTTCACTCTGTCAAGGGTGTGTATACTTTTGGGTCTCTCATTGGGTAGAGGGAGGTATAAAGAGCAAGGGGTTTTAATGATTTTTACATCCTGATGAAACGTCACTGTGTGGCCGAAAAACGCGTTGCTGTGTTTTAACTTGTTTTAAATAAACTTGTTATATTTTTATTTTTTACACTCTTGCTCTGTGTAAAAAGTTTGTACTGGTGGTTTTGAGCTGTTCGAGCATGTATAACTCTACAAATGGTTTTAGAGTTCCTCACACACTCCCTCCTCTGATCCAGCTGATTGGTGCTGCCATCCGAAGGCGTTGGGAGCTTGCTGTTACCTGATTGGCGACACGTATCCATGTGATCGGACTTCGCATATCGTGGTTGAGTCTGTCGGGCGACTAAGAGGTCCCGGCCTACTGTTGATGGCACTACGAGTGCCCCTCCATATGTGAGTTGCCAATTGTGTGTTGTCCCTGTACCGTTGATTTGACGATATTGTTCGATGTGGCGCCTCCTTTTCTGTCTCTACAGGATCCCCATCTGACCACATTGTTTGGGAGAGCTACCGCCACCCTGGGCATTTGCAAAACATTGCTTCTTGATACCATCTCTGTTCCCATGAGCACACTTCCATAGGGTTCCTTAACCCTATCCAGTTAATCATAATTCAATCCTGGGTCAGAATCTTCAAACTCGTTCAAGGAGTTTCGCGCATGCGCAATGCGATAGGAACCAAAAAAGCAGAACTTTATTCTGCACAATTGTTGCTGACACCAAACACATGAATTAGCTGCTGCAAGTCCGATTTCGGAGTACATTCTGAATTATTTACAAATGCGCATGCGCAATGATGTATGAAGAGCATCATCAATACCTACATGGACGAGCCTGAAATGGCATAGAGATGGAAAGAAGAAGGATGAGGGGGAGGAGTTTGGCGGCCATATTTAGCGTAGATTAAATGATGTATCGTGAATGATTACTAGGACAAGGATATAGGTAATAGAGAAGGGAGGCGGTGCAGGCAGATCTTCGTTTGGGTTTTAAAAATATGGAATCATGTTGTGTCGGGTGTTGACTGTCCCTTTAACCCCTAAACCAACAGCCCCCCACAACGCAAGTACCCTAATTAACCTATTAAACCCTAATCCGCCAAACCCCCACAACGCAAATAACTAATTAACTAACCTAACACCCCATAACTTAACACCCCCTAAATAAACCCAAATTACTGAAATTAAAAAACACTAAATTACAATCAGCTAGATTACGAGTTTTGCGTTATGAGTGAAAAGCATTGTTATGCTTCATAACGATGCTTTTTCGCTAACGCCGCTATTACAAGTCTTCTAGGTATAGGTATACCGCACACCTTGTTGGCCTTCACGCAACATTAGTTCCAGGCTTTAAGAAAAGTCCTTTTTCAATGGGACTCCCATAGCGCCGGCATTACAAGTTTTGCTGTGAGGCCAAAAGGTGAACGGTACACTCTAAAATGACAAGATCTGTACCGCCATCTAAAGTCAGTAGTTATGAGTTTTATGCTACAAAGCTGTACCATAAAACTCATAACTAAACTGTCACAAAGTACACTAACACCCATAAATTACCTATTAACCCCTAAACTGAGGCCCTCCCGCATCGCAAACACTAAAATAAAATCATTAACCCATAATCTGCACTCCGGACATCGCTGCCACTTCAAACATTTATTAACCCCTATTCCGCCGATTCCAGACACCGTCACCACTATAATAAAATTATTAACCCTTAAACCGCCGCCCTCCCGCATCGCAAACACTATTTAAATATTATTAACCCCTAATCTACCTTCCGCCCACCCCGCCGCTATAATAAACCTATTAACCCCTAAACCTAACCGTAACCCTAACCCTAAGCATAACCCTAACGTAACCCTAAGCATAACCCTAATGTAACCCTAACCCTAACACCCCCTAACTTAAATATAATTAAAATACATCTAAATACAACTTACAATTATTACCTAAATAATTCCTATTTAAAACTAAATACTTGCCTGTAAAATAAAACCTAAGCTAGCTACAATATAACTAATAGTTATATTCTAGCTATCTTAGGTTTTATTTTTATTTCACAGGTAAGTTTGTATTTATTTCAACTAGGTAGACTAGCTAGTAAATAGTTATTAACTATTTACTAACTACCTAGTTAAAATAAATACAAACTAACCTGTGAAATAAAACCTAACCTGCCTTATGCTAAAAACTAAAATTACAAAAAAATAAATTAAATTAGTCAAATACATTTATCTAAATTACAAAAAAAACAAAACACTAAATTACACAAAATAAAAAATGAAATTATCAAAAATAAAAAAACGAATTACTCCTAATCTAATAGCCCTATCAAAATAAAAAAGCCCCCCCAAAATAAAAAAAAAACCCTAGCCTACACTAAACTGCCAATGGCCCTTAAAAGGGCCTTTTGCGGGGCATTGCCCAAAGAAATCAGCTCTTTTACCTGTAAAAAAAAATACAAACAACCCCCCAACAGTAAAACCCACCACCCACACAACCAAACCCCCCAAATCTAAATAAACCTAAGCTAAACATTGCCCTGAAAATGGCATTTAGATAAGCATTGCCCTTAAAAGGGCATTTAGCTCTTTTACATTGCCCAAACCCTAAGCTAAAAATAAAACCCACCCAAGAAACCCTTAACGACCGCTGTTGGGGCTCTCCATTTTGAAACCCTCCAGTTCCAGGTGATAAATTCTCCACATTTTCCAGTTGTTCTGGGTTATCCCTGGCTCCAAAAGCACAATCCCAGTCTCGAATGGCGCAGGTCTGAAATTTTATTGTGGTCTCCGCAATGTATTTCCACTTGTCTTTGGAAACCAGTTAAAGTCTTGTGCACTTCTTCGGTATCTCAATTGCCAGAGGAGTATCGAGAGTTCCTAGACGTTTTTGACAAGGTTTGTGCCGGTACGTTGCCTCCTCACCGGTCTTACGATTGTGCCATAGACCTGCAACCCGGAGCCATTCCTCCTCAGGCCGGGTTTACCCTCTGTTTGTTGCGGATAATTGTGCTATGGAGGAGTTTGTTGCCAATGCTCTGTGACGGGGGATCATCCGCAAATCCTGCTCTCCTGCAGGGGCTGGCTTCTTCTTTGTGAAGAAAAAGGGTGGTGAGTTAAGACCATGCATGGATTATAGGGGTCTTAATCGTCTTACCATCAGGAATGCTTACCCAATTCTGCTCATTATGGAACTCTTTGACCACCTCAAGGGAGCTACAGTCTTTTCTAAACTTGATTTGAAAGGAGCGTACATTCTCGTTAGGATCAAGAAGGGCCACGAATGGAAAACCGCATTTAACACCAGGAGCGGGATTATGAGTATCTTGTAATTCCCTTTGGCCTATGTAATGCTCCTGCTGTTTTCCAGGAATTTATTAATGATGTCCTACGAAATATGTTGCAACAGTGTGTTGTGGTGTATTTAGACAACATCCTCATACAGTCACCCACGCTTGAGGCTCATCGTTCTGAGGTTACACGGGTTCTTCAGAGACTACGTGAGAACTGCCTGTTTTGTAAACTCAAGAAATGTGAGTTCCATCAGACTCAAGTAACCTTCCTCGGTTATGTTATCTCCGTTGCAGGGTTCTCCATGGATCCTGACAAGTTGTCTGCAGCTCTGCAGTGGCCTCGCCCAGTTGGTCTTCGGTCTATTCAATGTTTTTGGGGGTTTGCCAATTACTATAGAAAGTTTATTAAAAACTTTTCTTCCTTGGTCAAACCTATCACAGACATGACCCGTAAAGAGAATGATCCACTCCATTGGTCACCTACTGCCATTAAGGCCTTTGATAGTCTTAAGACTGCCTTTGCTGCCACTCCAGTTCTGGCTCATCCTAACCCTGCCCTGCTTTTCATTCTTGAGGTTGATGCATCTGAGACTGGAGTAGGTGCCCTCTTGTCTCAACGTCCTACGCCTGATGGTTCCTTGCATCTGTGCAGTTTCTTCTCTAAGAAATTGTCTCCAGCGGAATGCAATTATGAAATTGGTGACAGGGAATTACTGGCCATAATTTTGGCACTCAAGGAATGGAAGCATCTTCTCGAGGGTACTAGCGTACCAGTGCTCATTCTTACTGACTACAAGAATTTAACTTATCTATCTGAAGCTAAACGTTTTTTTTTTGTCTCGGTTTAATTATGTGGTCTCCTACCTGCCTGGTAGTAAGAATGTTAGGGCTGATGCCCTCTCTTGACTATTTTCGCCTCTGTCCAAGGAGGAGTTTGTACCTACTCCAGTTATACCTCCTGACCATATTTTGGCTACCATATGTACTAATTTGACTTCTCCCTTTGGGGAGGAGATCCTGGCTGCACAAACCAATGCACCTCCTGAGAAACCTAGTGGTAAGTGTTTTGTTCCTGAGAATCTTCAAACTAAACTTTTGCAAACTTACCACTATCCTAAAGCCGCAGGTCACCCAGGCAAGAACCAAATGATTTGGTCTGTCACTCGACAATTCTGGTGGCCAGGTCTTCATTCTGATGTTGCTGCGTATGTTACCTCCTGCTCAGTTTGTGCACAGAATAAGACTCCTCGACGTCTTCCTGTGGGTCTTCTTCAACCTATTGCTAATGGTGAGCGTCCTTGGACACATCTTTCCATGGACTTCATTGTCGAGCTCCCGGTTTCCGATGGCAATACTGTTATCCTTATGGTGGTTGACCGTTTTTCTAAAATGTCACATTGCATTCCCTTGAAGAAGCTGCCTACCGCTCAGGAGCTTGCTTCAATTTTTGCCCGGGAGGTCTTCCGTTTACATGGGTTACCCAAGGAGATAGTGTCGGACCAGGGTAGCCAGTTTGTCTCCAGATTTTGGCGTTCCTTTGGTGCTCAAATGGGGATCCAGCTTTCCTTCTCCTCGGCATATCACCCTCAATCCAATGGGGCTGCAGAACGGTCTAATCAAACTCTGCAACAGTTCCTCCGTTGCTATGTATCAGATCACTACAATAATTGGCCTGAACTGTTATCTTGGGCAGAGTTTGCTCATAATAGTGCTATTAATGCTTCCTCCAAGTTATCCCCGTTCATGGCAAATTATGGGTTTCAACCATCCTTGTTGCCCAATTAATTCATGTCTCAGGGTATTCCGGCTTTGGAGGAGCATCTCTGGCAATTCCGTTCCACCCGGGTGCAGATTCAGGATTGCCTTCATCGTTCTATGCAGCGCCAAAAGTTCCAGGCTGATCGTAGGCGTCTGCCCGCACCTTCCTACCAGGCTGGTGACAGGGTTTGGCTTTCTTCCCGCAACTTGAACCTTCGTGTGCCTTCCAATAAACTGGCTCCCCGTTATGTTGGTCCGTTTTGAATACTCAGATGGGTCAATTCTGTGGCCTACGCTCCTGACCATCCTCCTGCAATGCGCATCTCCAATGTTTTTCATGTCTCCCTCTTGAAATCATTGGTTTGTAATCAGTTTACCACTGTGTTGCCTCGTCCCTGTCCTATCTTTGTTGACAACCATGAAGAATATGAGGTCAGCAGCATTATTGACTCTCAAATGTCCAGGGACTGTGTACAGTACTTCATTCACTGGAGGGGTTACGGTCTAGAGGAGCGTTCATGGGTTCCCTCCTCTGATGTTCATGCTCCCGCCCTCCTCCATGCCTTCCATGCCCGTTTCCCCAATAAGCCTTTTGTCCTCACGTGGGGGAGGGGTCATTGAGGGGAGGGTACTGTCAGGGTTTTTTCCTTGATTTGTTTTCCATGTGCTGCTGGCAGCCATTTTACTCACCTCTCTTGCTGACCCTGGTGCATAGTGTGTGATGCTGCTCATTTCCTGCATGCCCTTTTATGGCCAGACTGGTGTACATCATCTGTGTGAGACAGGTTGCAGTCTCAGAATTGTGATGTCATCACTTATTATTTAAAGGGACTCTGTTCAGTATGCTTTGCCCTTGCGTTGTCTCAGACCTGTTTGTGAGAGTTCCTGTGTATTACCTGGCTGTCTGACGTCCCTCCTGGTACCTGATCCCTGGCTTGTTCCTGACTCTGCTGTTCTCCTTGTTCCTGATTCTGGCTCGTCTGACTACTCGCTTTGGCTCCTGACTCGACTCGTCTGACTATTCGCTTTTGCTCCTGACTCGGCTCGTCTGACTACCAGCTCTGGTTTTGACTCCTGGCTTGTTATTTGACTTGTGGGCTTTTTTATTATTTTTTGCTATTAATAAAGGTGTGATTATTTTTGCACTTCTCATCTCAGTCTGATTCCTGGCACCCTGAAACTTCCACAGCTCCCGTATTACGAGTTTGCCTGGGAGGCCAAAAAGTGACCGGTACAGCCTAAAACTACAAGATCCATAACGTAAACTGAAAGTCAGTAGTTATGAGTTTTATGTTACAACGCAGTAACATAAAACTTATAACTAAAGTGCTAAAAATTACACTAACACCCATAAACTACCTATTAACCCCTAAACCGAGGACCCTCCCGCATCCCAAACACTAAAATTAAATTATTAACCCCTAATCTGCTGCTCCCAACATCGCCGCCACTAGAATAAACATATTAACCTCTAAACCGCCGTACTCCCGCATCGCAAACACTATTTAAATATAACCCCTAATCTGCTGTCCCTAACATCGCCGCAACTTACATTACTGTTATTAACCTCTAATCTGCTGCCCACAAAATCTCCCCCACTATACTAAAGTTATTAACCCCTAAACCTAACCCTAAGTCTAACCCTAACACCCCTAACTTTAATGTAATTAAAATAAATCTAAATAAAACCTACTATTAATAACTAAATAATTCCTATTTAAAACTAAATACTTACCTATAAAATAAACCCTAAGCTAGCTACAATTTAACTAATGGTTACATTGTATCTATCTTAGGTTTTATTTTTATTTCACAGGCAAGTTTGTATTTATTTTAACTAGGTAGACTAGTTAGTAAATAGTTATTAACTATTTACTAACTACCTAGTTAAAATAAATACAAACTTACCTGTAAAATAAATCCTAACCTGTCTTACACTAACACCTAACCTTACACTACAATTAAATAAATTACATTAATTAAATACAATTAACTAAATTACAAAAAGCAAACAAACACTAAATTACACAAAATAAGCGGAAGCGGAGCTAACTCTGGTGCTGAACGGACGCACATTATATCAGCTCCAGCTAGATTTTATATTAAAAGTACCTTTCGTGTTCATTCAAGCCCAAATATTACACCATTATTGAGACATTGGTTAGCTCAGGAGATCTGAACAACTAAGCATCAAGAGGGGAACAACATATAGACGGCACTTCACTTTATAAAGAGCCTTCTAACTATTGGGAACTTTTGAGAGCGGCCATTTTCTGACCCACGCTGTAACTAGGACCCCGAACAGGACCAGGAACGATGAATTTGCTGCTTTTACCAGAGGTATCGGCTGCATAAGTTGGAGAAGGCCGCAAGAATAAGGGGTATAAAGACCCGAGTCATGTCATCTGGGATGGCGAGTTTAAGTACGCCATGTGCTGCAGAAAGAGCAACAACTGAAATTCTCCAAGCCACTCATGATGACCTAACATCTGGACCATCCACAGCACAGAAGCATTCTCAGTCAGTGGTACTGGAGTCTCTCAAGAGTTGCTATCTGCCGGTACCTTATAGATGGCTACGAGACCGATTTGGAGAATTCCCTCACAATGAACAAACTTGGGAACCGAGTGACAAGGTCTCTGCAACACCGATTGGGACACAGTGCTCAGGAAAGATACAAAAGAGTGCAGAGGTCCTATACGCCGCTTCTTCAATCTACAGGTGACATTTAACATAGATAGTGCCAATCCCTCCATAACCGTTAAGATGCAGAGTTCTAAACAGGGGCTTACACTCCACATATCCTGAACTTTGTCTCCCTATTTGCCGTTGTTCAGTTTCCAGCTCCTACAAAACCAGATGGAACTATTAGGCTGTCAGCCCTGTCAAAGAGTTGAGTCGGCTGATACTGGTTGCAACTATGATTATTACATGAACTCAAGGGGTATAACCTGTCCTTTTACGAGACTTGTACATGATGACTTTTTGTATACCCTTGAAGCTCTGTTATATACAGTGTGGCAAAAAAGTATTTAGTCAGCCACTTATTGTGCAAGTTCTCCCACTTAAGAAGATGAGAGAGGCCTGTAATTTTCACCATAGGTATACCTCAACTATGAGAGACAAAATGTGGAAACAAATCCAGACAATCACATTGTCTGATTTGGAAAGAATTTATTTGCAAATTATGGTGGAAAAAATGTATTTGGTCACCTACAAACAAGCAAGATTTCTGGCTCTCACAGACCTGTATCTTCTTCTTTAAGAGGCTCCTCTGTCCTCCACTCATTACCTGTATTAATGGAACCTGTTTGAACTTGTTATCAGTATAAAAGACACCTGTCCACAACCTCAAACAGTCACACTCCAAACTCCACTATGGTGAAGACCAAAGAGCTGTCGAAGGACACCAGAAACAAAATTGTAGACCTGCACCAGCCTGGGAAGACTGAATCTGCAATAGGCAAGCAGCTTGGTGTGAATCAACTGTAGGAGCAATAATTAGAAAATGGAAGACATACAAGACCACTGATAATCTCCCTCAATCTGGGACTCCACGCAAGATCTCACCCGTGGGGTCAAAATGATTACAAGAATGGTGAGCAAACATCCCAGAACCACATGGGGGACCTAGTGAATGACCTGCAGAGAGTTGGGACCAACGTAACAAAGGCTACCATCAGTAACAAACTACGCCGCCAGGGACTCAGATCCTGCAGTGCCAGAAATGTCCCCCTGCTTAAGCCAGTACATGTCCGGGCCCATCTGAAGTATGCTAGAAAGCATTTGGATGATCCAGAAGCGGATTGGGAGAATGTCATATGGTCAGATGAAACCAAAGTAGAACTGTTTGGTAGAAACACAACTTGTCGTGTTTGGAGGAGAGAGAACACTATACCTACTGTGAAGCATGGGGGTGGCAACATCATGCTTTGGGGCTGTTTCTCTGCAAAGGGAACAGGACAACTGATCCATGTACATGAAAGAATGAACGGGGCCATGTATTGTGAGATTTTGAGGGCATACCTCCTTCCATCAGCAAGGGCATTGAAGATGAAACATGACTGGGTCTTTCAGCACGACAATGATCCCAAACACACTGCCCAGGCAGTGAAGGAGTGGCTTCGTAAGAAGCATTTCAAGGTCCTGGAGTGGCCTAGCCAGTCTCCAGATCTCAACCCCATAGAAAACCTTTGGAGGGAGTTGAAAGTCCGTGTTGCCCAGCGACAGCCCCAAAACATCACTGCTCTAGAGGAGATCTGCATGCAGGAATGGGCCAACGTACCAGCAACAGTGTGTGACAACCTTGTGAAGACTTACAGAAAATGTTTGACCTCTGTCATTGCCAACAAAGGATACAGTGGAGGCTCCTCCATATGTGCACAACCGCACGTGCCCCCCTGGAGAAAATGTGCCCCCCTGGAGAAAAAAGAAAGAAAATTATTTTTTTGTCTCAATAAATATAATTTTTCCAATAGCCCCCCTATTGGAAAAAATTATATTTATTTAGCCAAAAAATGTTCCTGTCTACTGCACAGTTTAATAAAATAAAAAATAAATCCCTTTTATATATCTCTATACCTCTCTACCGCACGTGCGGTAAGAGAGGTATAGCCTGCCTTAGCCCTTAGCAGATTTTTTCTATGTGCCTGCTGCTCCGCCCATAGCTGAGCCTATACCTTTCCTAATCGCACAATCTTCAGTGTGCGATTTGGCTCATTGCTATGGGTGGGCAGCAGGGGGAGCACTATTTTTAATGCTTCCTTTTTTTTTTTAGCTGTGACGCTCCTGCCCTACCCTCAGGCACACTCCGCTCCTGGGCCCTAGTGTGTACAGTGCAGGTAGGTAGTCGGGAGAGGGGGATGGGGCCACTTATAAAAATGGCAGCTTGCAGTGTTGGGAGGAGGCTTTAATATGCTGTATGGGGGTCCACTGCTTTTAAATGAGAGTATTGGGGTTCATAGGCCATTTGTTTTGGGGAGATAACCCCATTCATTACCAGTATGTAGTAACTGTCATACTATTTTGCTTCACATCTTGTTCGGAATGGTCTGTAATGTATGGCAGAGCTGTTTTTATTAAATCCCAGTGCAATTGTAGATATGTTACCGTGTCTCACCAGCGTGCAGTAACCAGGTTTAGGTCTGTGATTTAGCACCTTAGTATATATTTAATTAACATGACAAGTTATGCAGCTTTTAACCAAATGTCATGGCTTGTTTAAGCAATGTGTACAGCCGTGTGACAGACTCAGCCAGGGTATTTATACATTAAACAAAGATAAAAGTGTATTCCCCGGCTGAGTCCTCACTACAAAATTCAAATAATGAAGCTGAGCGGAGTGCTGAGCAGCAGAGCCTCACGTGTCCCGCACTGTCAGTAGCAACAAGCAGGGGCAGCCGCATCCGACGGTCGGATGCGGCTGCCCCTGCTTGTTGCTACTGACAGTGCGGGACACGTGAGGCTCTGCTGCTCAGCACTCCGCTCAGCTTCATTATTTGTTTTTCCGACGCCCCCCACACACCAGCAGCCCAGCTCAGCAAGTGGAGGGACCTCAGCCTATCTGTATGCGGGGCTCTGGGACACGAACTCCCCGCAGCATAGCGCTACATTACTCTCTCTGGGAGAAGTTTGTGCGCAACTCTGCGCCCCACTGTCCGGGCAACTTCACCAGCTGCTAGTGCTATCATGGTAGACAGGGGGCCCCTCCTCACATCTGCCATCATCTTCTACCTGGCCATAGGGGCTGCCATATTCCAAGTGCTGGAGGAGCCCAACTAGGTCTAGGAGAAAGCCACTGAACTCAACTTTATAAAACTAACAAACTGAAGATACTTGCTAAGCACAGCTGCCTGACCCTCAATGATCTGGAGGATATTCTGGAGGTAACATTTGTTTTAAGATGTTGTTTTATTATTTCCTCCCTTTTATTTAATGCACATATTCTGATTTTATTTTAAAGTATTCTTGAACTGTAGAAAAGTGTGTGTGTGTATATGTGTGTATATATATATATATATATATATATATATATAAAATTAGTTAAATAAAATGTATGTATACATATTGCAAAAAAATAATATATATATATATATATATATATATATAAACACTGCTAGTAACTTTATACTAAATACAATGGGCTTTTCAGTCCCTTCTCTCTCTGTGTGTGTTTTGGGGGGGCTGTGTGTGTGTGTGTTTTGGGGGGGCTGTGTGTGTGTGTGGGGGGGCTGTGTGTGTGTGGGGGGGGGCCTGTGTGTGTGTGTGGGGGGGGCCTGTGTGTGTGGGGGGCTGTTTGTGTGGGGGGGGCTGTGTGTGTGTGGGGGGGGGGCTGTGTGTGTGTGGGGGGGCTGTGTGTGTGTATGTATATATATATACACACACACACTAAAGTAGGCGGGGCCATCTGAGGGGCGGGGCTAGTGCTCCCCCATCTTCAAAAGTCACCAGCCGCCACTGAAAGGATATATAACAAAGTATTGAGATGAACTTTTGATATTGACCAAATACTTATTTTCAACCATAATTTGCAAATAAATTCTTTCCAAATCAGACAATGTGATTGTCTGGATTTGTTTCCCCATTTTGTCTCTCAAAGTTGAGGTATACCTATGATGAAAATTACAGGCCTCTCTCATCTTCTTAAGTAGGAGAACTTGCACAATTGGTGGCTGATTAAATATTTTTCCCCCCACTGTATGCATGTGTGTATTTGGGGACTTGCACTGTTTGTACTGTGGTGGTTTCTCTGCATTCTAAAAGCCAACTAAGTTTAGAAATGACGTTGCCGTACCCAGAGTATAATGTTTCCTTATCCTACCTCTTAAGTTTCCTATGCGGGTACTATAAATAGCCAAACCTGATCTTCTCTGGTGAAGTATTTTTTATTTTAAAGATATTACCCAGCGATATGCAATATGGTTATTGTTTTCAACACTTCCTTTAAAAAAAAAAAACCCTTTGAGATACAGACATTCCTATATACAAATGTTTCTGCTTGCTATAGCAAGGTTAAAATAGGCTAAGTGTATTACAATATTGGCACAGGACTCTATGTTGGGTTCCTAACTTGCTATCTTTGTCTGACATAGCATTAATGTACCTAATTTTTCCTATAGCCTTACATGTTAGTTATCTCATGTAGTTCTATATCTTACGTGACTACCCTACATAGGTGGTTCAACATGGATCAAGTTCTTATGAGGTCATGGTGTTTACACCAGAATAGTTACGGATACATGCAAATTGAGCAGTTATTTAGACCTACAACACCCCTATTACAGATAAAACCTTGACTTATAAATCTCTGTTGACACTTAAGTGTAGATTACAGGTTTCTGTTTATGTGAAGCTGGCTGACACCGCTCCTCTACACAATGCCTAGCTTACTATCCTTTTAGAAAATAGTGGTTCGCTAGGGAAACGTCACAGATCTGATATCTATATACCCACATTACTTCTTGTATATGCTAAGACTACATGGGATATTTTATTTTCCTACCTCCTATTGATAGTGGGTTTGCTGAAGATAGTACCTTTCTTCTAGATATATAGGGTAACAAGTTCTTGTTTAACTTGGGTTAAATTTACATATTTTGGGGTACGCCATAGTTGGGATTTATTTTTTAGATATGCCACTCTCCTTACCAGCACCAGGAAATAGTTTTTGAGCCCTGTTAGCCTCCATCTATTTTGATTTAGCTGCAACTTTGGCAGTCTCTTAATATGATTTTCAGAGGTGTTGTGAACCTTTAGCATACCCATAGTGCAAACAAATAACACATATGTCCCTATTTTGTATAATATCACTTGGTTTCTGATTTATATGGCTATGTTAGCTCCCATAATTTCTACCCGGAAAGGGGGGAAAGAAGAAAGGAAGGAAAGGTATCTCCCCTCATCCTTTACCGCTCTGCGAGATAGAGCGGGTCATATCCACTACCCCTTTCCCGTCTTCATCCAGTGGTGACAGCAACCCCTGGGGGGACATACAACTTTTGTCCTTCTACTGTATGGGTCCAGGGATGATATGCTTCTATTCCAACCTGGCCTCAAAGCTCACCATTAACAATAGATTGAAGAAGACCCACAGGAAGACGCCAAGGAGTCTTATTCTGTGCACAAATTGAGCAGGAGGCAACATACGCATCAACATCAGAACGAAGACCTGGCCACCAGAATTGTCGAGTGACAGACCAAATCATTTGGTTCTTGCCTGGGTGACCTCGGACTTTAGGATAGTGGTAAGTGTGCAAAAGTTTAGTTCAAAGATTCTCAGGAACAAAACACTTACCACTAGGTTTCTCAGGAGGTGCATTGGTTTGTGTAGCCAGGATCTCCTCCCCCAAGGGACCTTGAGAACGAAAGGCAGGACAGGGTTAGGATGAGCCAGAACTGGAGCGGCAGCAAAGGCAGTCTTAAGACTATCAAAGGCCTTAATGGCAGTAGGTGACCAATGTAGTGGATCATTCTCTTTACGGGTCATGTCTGTGATAGGTTTGACCAAGGAAGAAAAGTTTTTAATAAACTTTCTATAGTAATTGGCGGACATTGAATAGACTGAAGACCAACTGGGCGAGGCCACTGCAGAACTGCAGATAACTTGTCAGGATCCATGGAGAACCCTGCAACGGAGATAACATAACCTAGGAAGGTTACTTGAGTCTGATGGAACTCACTTTTCTCGAGTTTACAAAACAGGCCGTTCTCACGTAGTCTCTGAAGAACCCGTGTAACATCAGAACAATGAGCCTTAAGTGTGGGTGAGTGTATGAGGATGTCATCTAAGTACACCACAACACACTGTTGCAACATATCTCGTAGGACATTGTGACGAACCAAGGTTATCCAACCCTGTGCCAGTCACTTATTTGGCACAGAAAGGGTTATCAGACCCCTTCTACTCTCACTGATAGGTCACAATCTAGCCACACCAGGCCAGCTTGTGATTTAGTTCAGTGGGTGCAAGGGTTAACAACACTCTCCAGTCTGTACTAGATGTAAAAGAAATGCCCCAAAACTCCTTTAATGCCACCCACACTAACTAACTACATCTCAGCTGCCACCACTTAAAATGTATTAAAGGGAAAATCCTAAGGAAAAACCCATACTTACACATTAACTCTCTGAGTACAATTTAGCAGAAAAATAACCTAAATTATACAGTTCTACTATTCCAGTCTCTTTCAGTAATGTGGTACACAGTAATGTGGTAATCAAGTTTAGTAAAGAACGTAGCTCCCTTGAGGCAGTCAAAGAGTTCCGTAATGAGCGGAATAGGGTAAGCATTCTTAATGGTAAGACGATTAAGACCCTTATAATCGATGCATGGTCTTAACTCGCCACCCTTTTTCTTCACAAAGAAGAAGCCAGCCCCTGCAGGAGAACAGGATTTGCGAATGATCCCCCATGACAGAGCATCGGCAACATACTCCTCCATAGCACAATTCTCTGCAACAGACAGAGGGTAAACCCGGCCCTGAGGAGGAATGGCTCCGGGTTGCAGGTCTATGGCACAATTGTAAGACCGGTGAGGAGGCAACGTACCGGCACGCACCTTGTCAAAAACGTCTAGGAACTCTCGGTACTCCTCTGGCAATTGAGATACCGAAGAAGTGCACAAGACTTTAACTGGTTTCCGAAGACAAGTGGAAATATATTGCGGAGACCACAACAAAATTTAGGACCTGGGCCAGTCAAGACTAGGATTGTGCTTTTGGAGCCAGGGATAACCCAGAACGACCGGAAAATGCAGAGAGTTTATCACCTGGAACTGGAGGGTTTCAAAATGGAGAGCCCCAACAGCCATGGATAACGGAACAGTTTCGTGAGTAACGAGTGCGGGCTGAAGGGGCCTGCCATCAATGGCCTCAATAGCAAGCGGAACGAACTGAGGCAAAACAGGAATGGAGTGCTTTGATACAAAAGCACTGTCAATTAAATAGCCCGCAGCACCAGAGTCAACAAGAGCGTGGGTGACTATGGAGGAGTCCACCCAGGAAAGGAGAACCGTGACCAAAGGTTTCTCCTTTAGCGGTTCCGGGGATGAGGATAAACCAACCAAGGTCTTCCCCCCGACAGGACCTTAGGTGTGAGCGTTTCCCGGCCGTGTAGGACAAAACTTCAAAAGGTGGCCCTGTAACCCACAATAGAGGCAGAGCCCCTCCCTCCTCCTAAAGGCCCTCTCCACCCTAGAGAGACGCATGAATCCCAACTGCATCGGCTCAGCAGTACCTGGTGACTTGGGAACAGGAGTCATGGGAGGAGAGGGAGGCATGGGTGGGAACGAACACGTAGGAGAAAACGGAACAGGAGGCTTCCACAAGCGCTCCTTGAAAGAGGGCCTCTCACTTAGTCTGATTTCAATTAGGATCAAAAAGACACCAATGCCTTAAGATATTCTGGTAAATCTCTGGCAGCAACTTCGTCTTTAATCGCATCAGAGAGCCTATGAAAGAAGGCAGCAACAAGGGCTTCATTGTTGCAACCTACCTCTGCGGCAAGCATACGGAACTCAATGGCATACTGAGCAACAGATCTTGTTCCTTGCTGAATGAACATGAGTCCAGAGGAGGAGCAAGCTGGAACATCAAATACCCTTCAAAAGGAGGCTACAAATTCAGGGTAATTTGAAATCACAGGTTTATTAGTCTCCCACAAGCCCAGGCAAGAGCTGTGTCAGAGAGTAACAAGAGGAGAAATCCCAATTTAGCTCTGTCAGAGGGAAACGCCTGAGGTAACATCTCAAAGTAAATGCCCACCTGGTTCAAGAACCCTCTGCACTGATTAGGATCGCCTCCATATTGCTGAGGTAGAGGTGCAGAACCAGACACGCTCCTGGTAGGACTAGGTGCAGCAGCGGAAACAGGAGCAGCCATAAATTGCAGGACACTTTGGACCAAATGTGCAGTGCGAGTCAACAGGGTTTGCAGGGCTAGTGCAAATTGATCCAATCGGTGATCCTGTTCATCCATCCTGGAAATTATGGCAGGTAAAGGTGAATTATTAGCACCATCAGGATTCATGGCCTTTGCATAATGTCAGGGTGCTAGGAATCAGACAAGAAGTGCAACAATAATCATACCTTTATGTCACGAATATCTCAGGATGTAGCTGAGAAGGGGTTAATTCTGTGTAGTTGTGAACTAAGAACAGTTGTTTGTTTTTTAAAAATAGCTGTGTACTGGGTTTGTTTGTGCTTTCTTTGATGTGCCAGAACCCCTCATAAATAGTTCTAAAAAAAAAACCTTCCTCCAAATGTTATTGTGTATGCATTGAGTCAATCTGTCAGCTTCTCTCCCACATCCTGATGAGGTAAATAAAAGGACATTGGTCTAATGCCTATATGTGTTTAAAGACAGGGGGGTTTCTTAGCCCACCCAGGAGGGTGTGGTCAGGCAACCTGATCTATGGAAAATAGGTATAAGAATATTATTTTTCAGCTATGAGGTGTTCATTCTACATGGGAGGCTGCTTGCTACAGCATGAGTGACCATTTTTCTTCTTGCCCATCTCCCTGGGGGCAGACTCATAAGCTAGTGAAGTATTAAGTCTGTTATTTTTCTCCTTTTTTTTTTAAACACTGTTTGCTAATGTGTCATTTTATTTGTACCAACTTTTTATTAATAATGCATTGTGCATAATATTTTTGTCATACTAAATAATTATTTTATTAAGTTTGGCCTTTGTCTAATAATTGAACCACGTTACTGAAAGAGACTGGGACATTAGAACTTTATAATTTAGGTTATTTTCTGCTAAACTCTATTCAGAGAGTTAATGTGTAAGGCTGGGTTTTTCTTAGGATTTTCCCTTTAATAGATCCTAAGTGGTGTCAGCTTAGATATTGTAGTTACTTTAGTGTGGGTGGCATTAAAGGGGAGTTTTGGGGCATTTTGTTTACATCTAGTACAGACTGGAGAGTGTTGTTAACCCTTGCACCCACTGAACTAAATCACAAGCTGGCCTGGTGTGGATAGATTGTGACCTATTAGTGAGAGTAGAAGGGGTCCTTTCTGTGCCAAATAAGGCCTCGCTTCCATTGAGTCGTAATTCAGTTTGCGTGCACTCGCAAACCGATAAATATGCTGTCGGAAGCAATATCGTTTATCGACTGTTTCCAATGGCACGTTATACCTCAATATCGGCAGCCGGACTTCGGCTGCCGAAAAGATCTTCGCGTCCCATAGAAAGTAATAGAAGCCGTTAATCGATAAATTATACCAGGTTTCCAATGAAAGCGCTAACCGTTAATACATTGTCGGAGGCTGTCGATACATTGAGAAATATTACCCCCAGCTCAACTAGGTGTAAAAGAGGAATATTGTGCTTTTTGAGACCTTTTTCTATTGAAATTATAAAACTTGCAAATAATGCAAGTGTTTTAATGTAGAAATAAATTGTTATAAGTAATATTTATTGTTGTCTCATGTATAGAAATAGTTGAACTTATATTCTAATAGAAATATCAGTATATATTTAAATATAATAATATATGCAAGAACATATCTACAGAATGCAAACTAGACCTATGCCTAGGGCAGCAATAAATATTACTGTTACGGTACCAACAGTGTACCAAGGGTTAATACCAGGGAACAACGTCCTGCATAGGGAATCAGCAATTCACAACCCAGCCAGTTTCAGGTTTAAAACAGAATGTCATTTATTAAAGGCTAGATGCCTAGTATTTATACAGGTTTGACCCCAGATGGGGGGGTTGAAAGACTCTTGTACATTTAGATAAAAAGGGGAAGACGCCCTTTTATGAAACAGTAGAATTACATTACTTAAATACTTTACTTAGGCAGATAACAACTTAAACACATTTGGCTTGTCTTATCACCTAGCGTCTGCTCTCTGAGGGTGATTAAACAATGGCCTGTTTATTACTTAAATGTAATTATAGCACACAATAGCTGAGGCCAGCAACTCTGTCTTTAGAAATTAGTTTCTTAGCTAAACACAATTAACTCCTTCAGTCCTGACAGAAGGGTCTGTCACATATCTCCCCCGTTGTGGAACACTCCGGCAGACCCGGCTTGACCCTTTGGCGGGTCAACCTGGGGATGACCGGACTAGGAGGTGGTAGGCATGTCAGTTTGCCAGGACAATCCATCTGTATTCCCGTTATGAGAGAGAATTCCTTTCCATACAAAGAAGGGTTCAACTTCCTCAGTGCCCAGACTAGGGCTAAACAGTCCTTCAAAATCCCATCAGCTTCTTTACGAGTTTTCTGTACCTGCTCTTTATAGGTATCCACAATCCCTTCATACTGACATAGGGTGCCCTTGAGTTGCTGCACCTCACTATGAGCCAGCGTCAGCTTCTCCTCAAGTGTCGCTAAGTTTGTCTTTAAGGTTTCATATTCCACTCTCAAGCTGGTGTTTTCTGCAGTCTGTCGGTGCAGCTTGTCTAGCAGAGATTCACGTTCTAAACGTGCTTTTTCCTCTGCGCTCCTCTTCTCCTTCATCAGCGCATTGTAACGGGACCTCCACATATCAATAGCGGATAGAGATTTACTGAGCTCAGCGTCCTGGGGCTTAGCAGCAGGTGGGTCAGTCTCTGCTGCACGGATCTGGGCACGGGTAGTCACAGAGTTAACATCAGCGGGACCCATAGGAGCGTAGGCAGAAACAAGGGGGGCCAAGTCATTTCCAAGAAGAACATCAGCAGGTAAGTCCTTCTTGACCCCCACATTCACAGGTCTAGCGCCCACTCCCCAATCCAAATGTACCCTGGCAACAGGTAGGCTGAACACATCGCCCCTTGCTACCCTCACAGCCACAGTGTCTCCAGTGTACTGTTTCTCAGACACCAAGTTCTTTTGAAGCAAGGTCATGGTAGCACCAGTATCCTGTAGACCACTGACCTTCTTCCCATTCACTTTAACCAGTTGCCGGTTATTCCGGTGGGCAGCTTGCACAAGGTCTGCCTCATGTAGGATGCTCCAGCATTCTTGCGCCTCTACGTAGCGGGCCGCAGGCTGAGGATTACGTGGGATTCCGCCGGCAGGTCTTCTCCAGGACTGCGCTTGGTTTGCTGCGTTTAGGGGACACTCTGGTCTTTTGTGCCCTAGTTGCTTACATCCAAAGCATCGAATCGGTTGTGAGTAGCCCCGCAAATTGAACAGGGCTCTCTGAGGGTAGTTCGTGGCCGGAGGCCGTGTGGTATAGCGGTGCGCCGGGGTTTGGTAACTGGCAGCTGCTGGGGTGACTGGGGGTCTGTACTCCACTCTAGCAGGGGGCTTAGTGGTAGCAGTGTCCAGTTTGCGGGCATCCGTATACTCATCTGCCAAGCGAGCTGCTTCCTGCAGGGTGGAGGGTTTACGGTCCCGAACCCACTCTCGAACTCCTGCGGGTAACTTGTCGAAGCAATGTTCCAACAGGAATAGCTGCAGCACCTCTTCCCCAGATATGGCTTGGCACCCCGCTATCCAGTGAGCTGCTGTGCGGTGCACCTTACATGCCCACTCAAGGTAGGAATCTCCAGCTAATTTAACAGTGTCTCTGAACCGCCTCCGGTATGCCTCCGGTGTAACCGCATACCTGGAGAGCAGAGCCTCTTTTACCGTATTATAATCCCTGACTTCCTCATCTGGAATGGCCCGAAAAGCCTCTCTGGCCCGGCCGGATAATTTTCCAGATAATATCATGACCCAGTCCTCTGCGGGTACCTTGTGTAGTGCACATTGCCTCTCAAAATCCGCAAGGTACCCATCAATCTCTCCTTCTGTTTCCAGGAAGTTTTTAAAAACTGCAAAATTTACTTTTCTCTTTTCCATCTTAGTCAGTATTGTAATAATCCCCCTCTTCCTGAGGTTACTGGCTTGTGTAGTTGCTCTTCTGGGCGATAAGGTTCATTCCGTCGCTGCCACCAATGTTACGGTACCAACAGTGTACCAAGGGTTAATACCAGGGAACAACGTCCTGCATAGGGAATCAGCAATTCACAACCCAGCCAGTTTCAGGTTTAAAACAGAATGTCATTTATTAAAGGCTAGATGCCTAGTATTTATACAGGTTTGACCCCAGATGGGGGGGTTGAAAGACTCTTGTACATTTAGATAAAAAGGGGAAGACGCCCTTTTATGAAACAGTAGAATTACATTACTTAAATACTTTACTTAGGCAGATAACAACTTAAACACATTTGGCTTGTCTTATCACCTAGCGTCTGCTCTCTGAGGGTGATTAAACAATGGCCTGTTTATTACTTAAATGTAATTATAGCACACAATAGCTGAGGCCAGCAACTCTGTCTTTAGAAATTAGTTTCTTAGCTAAACACAATTAACTCCTTCAGTCCTGACAGAAGGGTCTGTCACAATTACTTATATTTATGAAGTGTTAAATATAATTATATTAGAAAATAGTATTTGATTATTAAAAATATGGATGAGTGTATCTTTATTTTTCTTGAGAGGCGATCACAGGTAAGAAGCACGGACGTTAAACGTAAATTCTATAGCGTAAGGTCGGGTTACCTTAGCAACTAATTGATTTTCAAGAAATCCGACGTCAGATGGAAGCGTTAACACAACGTTAACTTACAGCTACACGAAAAGAGCGACTGCGCGCAACACGCTAATCTTTTCAATGGAAACCTGGTACTAAAATGCAGCCGTAAATTACTTTTAGCTGTCGGCCGCTTCGGTAGCTTACGGCTCCATTTTTAACGACTCAATGGAAGCGAGGCCTAAGTGACTGGCGCAGGGTTGGATAACCTTGGTTCGTCACAAATTGGTGGGCAACGGTGTAGATCATTTTTTTTTTAATTAGATTTTAGTGCTTGTGGATTTGCTAGTGTGAAAATCCTGGTACTAAAAAGAAATTGTGACTCTCACAATTTCCAAAGGCTAAAACTCAGTGCATTATATAGTCACACATTGCAAACAGTCCCCTTCCCTATTCTCTGTTTTTCTTTTCTATTTTATTTTTGCTATGAAGTCATACGAGCAGCAGATTAAAGAAGTGTTGGCACTCTTATGCCAGGAGCATGATATTCCAACACGTGGAAAGAACAAAGAAGGACTAATACAAGCTCTTGTTGAATATGATAACAGCCAAATCACACCAGTTGAGGTCTCAGGAGAGATGTCTGCAGCTGGGGGCAGTGATTCATCAGGATCTGGGGATCCATTGGACTGTTATTTGCAAACTGTTCTTAAACATATGGGCTCAGTGGATGCAAGTTTGTGCATGGAACTGATTACAAAGTTTTATGAGAGACAGGCTGCTGTGGCAGCAGCTGAGAGAAAGGCTACTGTGGAAGTGGCTGAGAGACAGGCTGCTAGGGAAGCTGAGAAAGAGTCTCTGGCAGCTGAGAGAGAATCTCTGGCAGCTGAAAGACAGGGTGCTGAACGACAGGCTGAGAGAGAGTATCAGCTACAGCTTGCACGGTTGGAGAGAGGGATGGTCTCACCTGTTGTTAGTGAACCTAGAGACCCACCTGCTCCCCGAGTGCGTGCAGAGAATTTTCCCACTCTGGAGAAAGATGAAGATGTGGATGTATTCCTGCGTAGCTTTGAGAAAGTTTGCAGACAGTTCCAGTTGCCAAGGGAGCAGTGGGCCAAGTACCTTACCCCTGGCCTGAAAGGTCCTGCACTGGAGGCGTTTGCTGAACTACCCCCAGAGTTTGATCAGGACTATGATTCCATTAAAGCTGCACTGCAGAGGAGGTATAATCTTACTCCTGAGGTGTACAGGAAGAAATTCCGTTCTCTGCAGAAAGGTTTGTCAGAGAGCTATACTGCAGCTGTTGGGAACTTGATGACAGCCTTTAAACAGTGGGTCAGAGGATTAAAAGTTGCCACTGTGGAGGAGCTGGAAGATTTGATAGTGAAGGAGCAATTTATGCAGCTGTGCCCAGCAGAAGTTCAAGCATGGGTTTTGGATCGAAAGCCCATAACAGCATTGGAAGCTGGTGAGCTGGCTGATTCTTACACAGCCAACAGGTCACCAGAGAATGGGAGAAAATCCTTTGCTAAGGGGGGATACACCTGGAAAGGAGCTGCTGCACAACCCCCCTTCATAAAACCTGCTGTGCCTTTGTTTCATGTGTCTGTTCCCTCTGGGAAAGGAGGGGCGAGTGCTGCATCTGGGCAGGGGGATACCCGCAGATGTTTTGCTTGCAACAAAGTGGGCCACATCAGCTCCACTTGCCCAGAGAGGATTAACTTGGATCAATCAGCTGGAGGGGGTAATCCCTCAGAAGTAAAAGCATCTGTTTTTTTTGTTACCCATCCCAGAGGAAAACAACCATGAGAACTTGCAACCTGTGACTGTTGGAGACAAGGTAACCTTGGGGCTTCGGGACACGGGTGCAGAAGTGACTATTGTGCGTCCAAAGCTAGTGAACTCTGAGAACATTATCCCTGGAAAGACTCTAGCAGTTAAAGGGATTGGGGGAATGAAACTTGCAGTGCCTATGGCACATGTATATCTTGATTGGGGAACGGGGAGAGGTTTAAGAAATGTGGGGGTATCTGAAAATATTCCTAATGATGTTTTACTGGGTACTGATTTGGGTAGATTGTTATCTCTTTATGTGCCTGACAATGCTACATGTGACCTAGGGACATTAGTTGTAGACCCTTATGTAAAAAGGGCTGTGTGTGAAAATGCTCAGAGACATCATGACCAGGAGAGAGGACAGAGTGCATGTGTGCAAAGTGCTGTGCCTGAACTGGGGGTGCCTGTGCTGAGATGTGAACCTGTACGAGGAGAGACTGATGGGGGAGAAAGGCAGATAGACTGTGTGGGTCTGTCTGTGCCTGAACTAAGTTTAACTGTACAGGGAGAAACTGTTTGTGAGAGTAGGCAGATGAGTGGTGAGTGTCTGTCTGTTGTAGACCCTTATGTGAAAAGGGCTGTGTGTGAAAATGCTCAGAGACATTATGACCAGGAGAGAGGACAGAGTGCATGTGTGTAAAGTGCTGTGCCTGAATGGGGGGTGTCTGTGCTGAGATGTGAAACTGTACAGTGTGAGACTGATGGTGGAGAAAGACAGATAGACTGTGTGGGTCTGTCTGTGCCTGAACCGAGTTTAGCTCTACAGGGAGAAACTGTCTGTGAGCGGAGGCAGATGAGTGGTGAGTGTCTGTCTGTGATTGAATCAGTGGATTCTATAGAAGGAGGTGAGATTGACGGGGGAGAGAATGACTGTCACGATTCTGTCTTGCTCTCTCAGGCCTAGATTTGGAGTTCGGCGGTAGCCGTCAAAACCAGCGTTAGAGGCTCCTAACGCTGGTTTTGTCCGCCCGCTGGTATTTGGAGTCAGTGATTAAAGGGTCTAACGCTCACTTTTCAGCCGCGACTTTTCAATACCGCAGATCCCCCTACGCCATTTGCGTATCCTATCTTTTCAATGGGATCTTTCTAACGCCGGTATTTAGAGTCGTTTCTGAAGTGAGCGTTAGAGCTCTAACGACAAAATTCCAGCCGCCTGAAAATAGCAGGAGTTAAGAGCTTTCTGGCTAACGCCGGTTCATAAAGCTCTTAACTACTGTACCCTAAAGTACACTAACACCCATAAACTACCTATGTACCCCTAAACCGAGCTCCCCCCACATCGCCGCCACTCGATTTAAATTTTTAACCCCTAATCTTCCGACCGCCACCTACGTTATACTTATGTACCCCTAATCTGCTGCCCCTAACCCCGCCGACCCCTGTATTACATTTATTAACCCCTAACCTGCCCCCCACAACGTCGCCGCCAGCTACTTAAAATAATTAACCCCTAATCTTCCGACCGCAAAGCGCCGCCACCTACGTTATCCCTATGTACCCCTAATCTGCTACCCCTAACACCGCCGACCCCTATATTATATTTATTAACCCCTAATCTGCCCCCTCAACGTTGCCGACACCTGCCTACACTTATTAACCCCTAATCTGCCGAGCGGACCTGAGCGCTACTATAATAAAGTTATTAACCCCTAACCCGCCTCACTAACCCTATCATAAATAGTATTAACCCCTAATCTGCCCTCCCTAACATCGCCGACACCTAACTTCAATTATTAACCCCTAATCTGACGACCGGAGCTCACCGCTATTCTAATAAATTGATTAACCCCTAAAGCTAAGTCTAACCCTAACACTAACACCCCCCTAACTTAAATATAATTTTAATCTAACGAAATAAATTAACTCTTATTAAATAACTTATTCCTATTTAAAGCTAAATACTTACCTGTAAAATAAATCCTAATATAGCTACAATATAAATTATAATTATATTATAGCTATTTTAGGATTAATATTTATTTTACAGGCAACTTTGTAATTATTTTTACCAGGTACAATAGCTATTAAATAGTTAAGAACTATTTAATAGTTACCTAGTTAAAATAATAACAAATTTACCTGTAAAATAAATCCTAACCTAAGATATAATTAAACCTAACACTACCCTATCAATAAATTAATTAAATAAACTACCTACAATTACCTACAATTAACCTAACACTACACTATCAATAAATTAATTAAACACAATTGCTACAAATAAATACAATTAAATAAACTAGCTAAAGTACAAAAAATAAAAAAGAACTAAGTTACAAAAAATAATAAAATATTTACAAACATAAGAAAAATATTACAACAATTTTAAACTAATTACACCTACTCTAAGCCCCCTAATAAAATAACAAAGCCCCCCAAAATAAAAAATTCCCTACCCTATTCTAAATTAAAAAAGTTACAAGCTCTTTTACCTTACCAGCCCTGAACAGGGCCCTTTGCGGGGCATGCCCCAAGGATTTCAGCTCTTTTGCCTGTAAAAAAAAACATACCATACCCCTCCCCAACATTACAACCCACCACCCACATACCCCTAATCTAACCCAAACCCCCCTTAAATAAACCTAACACTAAGCCCCTGAAGATCTTCCTACCTTGTCTTCACCATACCAGGTTCACCGATCCGTCCTGGCTCCAACATCTTCATCCAACCCAAGCGGGGGTTGGCGATCCATCATCCGGTGCTGAAGAGGTCCAGAAGAGGCTCCAAAGTCTTCCTCCTATCCGGCAAGAAGAGGACATCCGGACCGGCAAACATCTTCTCCAAGCGGCATCTTCAATCTTCTTCCATCCGGTGCGGAGCGGGTCCATCTTGAAGCAGGCGACGCGGATCCATCCTCTTCTTCCGTTGTCTCCCGACGAATGACGGTTCCTTTAAGGGACGTCATCCAAGATGGCGTCCCTCGAATTCCGATTGGCTGATAGGATTCTATCAGCCAATCGGAATTAAGGTAGGAATTTTCTGATTGGCTGATGGAATCAGCCAATCAGAATCAAGTTCAATCCGATTGGCTGATCCAATCAGCCAATCAGATTGAGCTTGCATTCTATTGGCTGATCGGAACAACAACGGAAGAAGAGGATGGATCCGCGTCGCCTGCTTCAAGATGGATCCGCTCCGCACCGGATGGAAGAAGATTGAAGATGCCGCTTGGAGAAGATGTTTGCCGGTCCGGATGTCCTCTTCTTGCCGGATAGGAGGAAGACTTTGGAGCCTCTTCTGGACCTCTTCAGCACCGGATGATGGATCGCCAACCCCCGCTTGGGTTGGATGAAGATGTTGGAGCCAGGACGGATCGGTGAACCTGGTATGGTGAAGACAAGGTAGGAAGATCTTCAGGGGCTTAGTGTTAGGTTTATTTAAGGGGGGTTTGGGTTAGATTAGGGGTATGTGGGTGGTGGGTTGTAATGTTGGGGGGGTATGGTATGTTTTTTTTTACAGGCAAAAGAGCTGAAATCCTTGGGGCATGCCCCGCAAAGGGCCCTGTTCAGGGCTGGTAAGGTAAAAGAGCTTGTAACTTTTTTAATTTAGAATAGGGTAGGGAATTTTTTATTTTGGGGGGCTTTGTTATTTTATTAGGGGGCTTAGAGTAGGTGTAATTAGTTTAATATTGTTGTAATATTTTTCTTATGTTTGTAAATATTTTATTATTTTTTGTAACTTAGTTCTTTTTTATTTTTTGTACTTTAGCTAGTTTATTTAATTGTATTTATTTGTAGCAATTGTGTTTAATTAATTTATTGATAGTGTAGTGTTAGGTTAATTGTAGGTAATTGTAGGTAGTTTATTTAATTAATTTATTGATAGGGTAGTGTTAGGTTTAATTATATCTTAGGTTAGGATTTATTTTACAGGTAAATTTGTTATTATTTTAACTAGGTAACTATTAAATAGTTCTTAACTATTTAATAGCTATTGTACCTGGTTAAAATAATTACAAAGTTGCCTGTAAAATAAATATTAATCCTAAAATAGCTATAATATAATTATAATTTATATTGTAGCTATATTAGGATTTATTTTACAGGTAAGTATTTAGCTTTAAATAGGAATAAGTTATTTAATAAGAGTTAATTTATTTCGTTAGATTAAAATTATATTTAAGTTAGGGGGGTGTTAGGGTTAGACTTAGCTTTAGGGGTTAATCAATTTATTAGAATAGCGGTGAGCTCCGGTCGTCAGATTAGGGGTTAATAATTGAAGTTAGGTGTCGGCGATGTTAGGGAGGGCAGATTAGGGGTTAATACTATTTATGATAGGGTTAGTGAGGCGGATTAGGGGTTAATAACTTTATTATAGTAGCGCTCAGGTCCGCTCGGCAGATTAGGGGTTAATAAGTGTAGGCAGGTGTCGGCGACGTTGAGGGGGGCAGATTAGGGGTTAATAAATATAATATAGGGGTCGGCGATGTTAGGGCAGCAGATTAGGGGTACATAGGGATAACGTAGGTTGCGGCGGTTTACGGAGCGGCAGATTAGGGGTTAAAAAAAATATGCAGGTGTCAGCGATAGCGGGGGCGGCAGAATAGGGGTTAATAAGTGTACGGTTAGGGGTGTTTAGACTCGGGGTACATGTTAGAGTGTTAGGTGCAGACGTAGGAAGTGTTTCCCCATAGGAAACAATGGGGCTGCGTTAGGAGCTGAACGCTGCTTTTTTGCAGGTGTTAGGTTTTTTTTCAGCTCAAACAGCCCCATTGTTTCCTATGGGAGAATCGTGCACGAGCACGTTTTTGAGGCCGGCCGCGCCCGTAAGCAACTCTGGTATCAAGAGTTGCATTTGCGGTAAAAATGCTCTACGCTCCTTTTTTGGAGCCTAACGCAGCATTTGTTTAAACTCTCGATACCAGAGTTAAATTTATGGTGCGGCCAGAAAAAAGCCCGCGGAGCGTTAACAGCCCTTTTACCGCCGAACTCCAAATCTAGGCCTCAGTGTATACCTTTAAGACCTTACCTGTCAGCTATTTAAGGCTCCTCCCCTGGTTCCACTTTGCTAGGTAATTTACTTTGATGATGGAAGTTCTCTGCTAACAACTTCCGCTACTAGCCCTGAGACGCTGTCTCTCTGATCCCTAGTCAAAGTCTGAGCTATCCTGTCTCTTTTGGGATTAAAAACCTTTGTTCCAGGAGGAGATTGGGATCCTTTCACAATCTCAGCAGATCTCTCTGTCTGCTGTCTCATCCAAATTCCGGATCGCTACTTTGTATTCAGGCTGTCTGCCTGTGTGCCGAATCTGACGTCATCACCGCTGCGGCTCTGCTTCTCTCACTAACAGCGTGTCAGCTAGACGCTGAGGATTTCCCGCTGCAGAGGAGTAGGTAACTTGTATCTCTCACTTACTTGTGTCTCCTGTACAAATATTGGAGCTTCTATTGACATTTTATTAATATATTTGTTGTGCACACTCTGCCATCCTGAAACCAATAATTTATTAATTGATGAATCTTCTACAGTTTATGACCGTGTGTGTTTGACTTACATTTGAAGTGTGAGAGTGAGTTAAGCATAGACTGCATGAAAGGCATCCTATGTTTGAAACCGATATCTGCCACAAGCTAATATCTGAGACTGGGAATTATCTGCTATATAACATCTGCAATATGAACTGTTGTGAATTGTGAATATCATCTGCTGGCACCTCATATTTCTTTTGGGACTGTTTGCTTGAAATATCATTGTGAATTGTGAATATCATCTGCTTCACCTCATATTTCTTTTGGGACTGTTTGTTTGAAGTATCATAAAGTAACAAACGTAATCCTATCACTCTTTTGGTTGAATAAACGCTTCCATATGGTGGTGTGTACTATTCTCTGTAAAATGGCTATATCGTCATCCCCCAGTCAATGAGCATAACATAACTCTTATTTACTATCCATAGATTTCAAGGTTTGGTGTGAGACTGGGTGGTAACTACAGGTTTAGTTCACATTCAGGTCTCTATAGACAAGGAAGAAACCCTGCCCTTACAATGACTGGGTGACTGGGCTGCTGGATGATGTGTGCCAGTCTGTGCCAGGGCCATTTCAGTTCCCTGTGAAAATACACAATATATGGGATAAATGGCAGAAGGAATATGTGTTCTTGTCTGCACCAGTGTCAGAAGGATCCCAGATTCTGTGTGAGGACTCAAAGTGGCAGACTGACTGTGAGAGAGAGCAGGGGGAAAAGCTAGCCCACTCTATGACAGAAGCAGAATGTGTGGGGGAGGAGGGTACAGGATAATCTTTGAGGGACCCCCAGAGTGAGTGTGAAAGATTGTGGGTGACAGAGACCCCAGTAACCTCAGCTGTGACCTATAAACAGACTGCACAGACTAGGGGACAGAGAGTGACACAGACTGCAGGCACGGGGGGGTGGAGTACAGAGAATTCTACTCCAGTGGGAGGGCAAGAGCCCATGGTAGTTAAGCAGCAACTGACAGCACACAATATGTTCAGAGAGCACACCATAGGTAGCAAGACCCTAGGTTTCACAGGCACCTCTGTAACAGGGAATGATGTGTTATTCAGGGATAAGATGCAAGCCTTATTGGGGGAGGTACCTGCAAAACCCAGAGATGCCATATTTCCACAAAAACAGTTGCAGGATTTTACTGCCAGAGAGGAAGTATATGAGATGGGGCAAAAGGTTCTGGTACTTACACCCATGAGGCAGAACCAGCTACAGGCTGCATGGGAGGGGCCCTGCAATATATTAAATCAGTGGGGTAGAGCATCTAGTGTGTCACTTTTAAAAGGAGGGCATCCTGCTGGCAAAACTGCTATGTGCAATTTGTCTGGCAATGGCGTTATCACCGCAAGGGGAAGCTCCCTTTGATACGACTCGGGAGTGGCTCGTAGCCACCCCCTTTTGCGTCTCTTATTGGGGGAGGTGTCACGAATATCTCAGGATGTATCTGAGAAGCGGTTAATTCTGTTTAATTTTGAACTAAGAACAGTTGTTTGATTTCTAAAAATAGCTGTGTACTGGGTTTGTTTGTGCTTTCTTTGATGTGCCAGAACCCCTCATAAATAGTTCTAAAAAAAAACCTTCCTCCAAATGTTATTGTATATGCATTGAGTCAATCTGTCTGCTCCAGAGATACCACAGTGCTTCTCCCCCACATCCTGATGAGGTCAATAAAAGGACATTGGTCTGATGCCTATATGTGTTTAAAGACAGGGGGTTTCTTAGCCCACCCAGGAGGGTGTGGTCAGGCAACCTGATCTATGGAAAATAGGTATAAGAATATTATTTTTCAGCTATGAGGTGTTCATTCTACATGGGAGGCTGCTTGCTACAGCATAAGTGACCATTTTTCTTCTTGCCCATCTCCCTGGGGGCAGACTCATAATCTAGTGAAGTATTAGGCCTGTTATTTTTCTCCTATTTTAAAAAAAACACTGTTTGCTAATGTGTCATTTTATTTGTACCAACTTTTTATTAATAATGCATTGTGCATAATATTTTTGGCATACTAAATAATTATTTTATTAAGTTTGGCCTTTGTCTAATAATTGAACCACGTTACTGAAAGAGACTGGGACATTAGAGCTGTATAATTTAGGTTATTTTCTGCTAAACTGTATTTAGAGAGTTAATGTGTAAGGCTGGGTTTTTCTTAGGATTTTCCCTTTAATAGATCCTAAGTGGTGGCAGCTTAGATATTGTAGTTACTTTAGTGTGGGTGGCATTAAAGGGGAGTTTTGGGGCATTTCTTTTACGTCTAGTACAGACTGGAGAGTGTTGTTAACCCTTGCACCCACTGAACTAAATCACAAGCTGGCCTGGTGTGGCTAGATTGTGACCTATTAGTGAAAGTAGAAGGGGTCTGATAACCCTTTCTGTGCCAAATAAGTGACTGGCGCAGGGTTGGATAACCTTGGTTCGTCACACTTTATTAATAGCAAAAAAAAATAATAAAAAGTCCACAAGTCAAATCACAAGCCAGGAATCAAAACCACAGTTGGTAGTGAGACGATCCAAGTCTGGAGCGAAAGCGAGTAGTCAGACGAGCTGGAATCAGGAACAAGGAGAACAACAGAGTCAGGAACAAGCCAGGGATCAGGAATCAGGAGGGACGTCAGACAGCCAGGTAATACACAGGAGCTCTCAGAAACAGGTCAGAGACAATGCAAGGGCAAAGCATACTGAACAGAGGCCCTTTAAATAATAAGTGATGACATCACAATTCTGAGACTGCATCCTGTCTCACACGGATGATGTACACCAGTCTGGCCATAAAAGGAAGTGCAGGAAATGAGCAGCATCCCACAGTATGCACCAGAGTCAGCAAGAGAGGTGAGTAAAATGGCTTCCAGCAGCACATGGCAAACTAAGCAGGGAAATACCCTGACAAACACTAACCCCCGAAGATCCACTTACAGTTTTTGAAGACCCGACATCCATCCTCAACGAAGCAGCAGAAGTCCTCAACGAAGCGGCAGAAGTCTTTATCCAAGCGGGCCGAAGTCTTTATCCAGCCGGGCAGAAGTCTTCATCCAGACGGCATCTTCTATCTTCATCCATCCGGCGCGAAGCAGCTCCATCTTCAAGACATCCGGCGCAGAACATCCTCTTCTTCTGACGGCTCTTCTCGAATGAAGGTTCCTTTAAGTGACGTCATCCAAGATGGCGTCCCTTGAATTCCGATTGGCTGATAGAATTCTATCAGCCAATCGGAATTAAAGGGTAAAAAATCCTATTGGCTGATTGGATCAGCCAATAGGATTGAGCTTCAATCCTATTGGCTGATCCAATCAGCCAATAGGATTGAGCTCACATTCTATTGGCTGTTCCAATCAGCCAATAGAATGTGAGCTCAATTCTATTGGCTGATTGGATCAGCCAATAGGAATGAAGCTCAATCCTATTGGCTGATTGCATCAGCCAATAGGATTTTTTCACCTTTAATTCCAATTGGCTGATAGAATTCTATCAGCCAATCGGAATTCAAGGGATGCCATCTTGGATGACGTCACTTAAAGGAACCTTAATTTGAGAAGATCCGTCGAAAGAAGAGGATGCTCCGCGCTGAATGTTTTGAAGATGGAGCCGCTCCACGCCAGATGGATGAAGATAGAAGATGCCGTCTGGATGAAGACTTCTGCCTGGTTGGATGAAGACTTCGGCCCGCTTTGATGAAGCCTTCTGCCTCTTCGTTGAGGACTTCTGCCACTTTGTTGAGGATGGATGTCGGGTCTTCAAAAACTGTAAGTGGATCTTCGGGGTTAGTGTTAGGTTTTTTTAAGGGTTTATTGAATGGGTTTTATTTTTAGCTTAGGGCTTGGGCTGAAAAAGAGCTAAATGCCCTTTTAAGAACAATGCCCATCCAAATGCCATTTTCAGGGCAATAGGGAGCTTAGGTTTTTTAGATAGGTTTTTATTTCAGGGTTTGTTTGAGAGGGTGGTGGGTTTTACTGCTGGGGGGTTGTTTGTATGATTTTTTTACAGGTAAAAGAGCTGATTTATTTGGGGCAATGCCCCGCAAAAGGCCCTTTTAAGGGCAATTGGCAGTTTAGTGTAGGCTAGGTTTTTTTTTTATTTGGGGGGCTTTTTTATTTTGATAGGGCTCTTAGGTTAGGTGTAATTAGTTTAAATATTTGATCATTTCTTTTTTTATTTTGTGTAATTTAGTGTTTGTTTTTTTATAATTTAGTTAGTGTTAGTGTAAGACAGGTTAGGTTTTATTTTACAGGTAAATTTGTATTTATTTTAGCTAGGTAGTTAGTAAATAGTTAATAACTATTTACTAACTAGTCTACCTAGTTAAAATAAATACAAACTTAGCTGTGAAATAAAAATAAAACCTAAGATAGATACAATGTAACTATTAGTTATATTGTAGCTAGCTTAGGGTTTATTTTACAGGTACGTATTTAGTTTTAAATAGGAATTATTTAGTTATTAATAGTAGGTTTTATTTAGATTTTTCTAAATTACATTAAAGTTAGGGGGTGTTAGGGTTACGGTTATGTTATGGTTAGGTTTAAGGGTTAATAACTTTAGTATAGTGGCGGCGATGTTGGGGGCGGAAGATTAGCGGTTAATAACTGAAATGTATGTGGCGGCGATGATGGGGGATGGCAGATTAGGGGTTAATAAGTGTAGGCAGGTTGCAGCGGCATTGTGGCGGCAGATTAGGGGTTAAGAATTGTAATGTAGGTGGCGGCGATGTCGGGGGACGGCGAATTAGGGGTTAATAAGTGTAGGTAGGTAGCGATGACATTGGGGGTGGCAGATTAGGGGTTAATAAGTGTAGGTAGGTGGCAGCAATGTCGGGCGGCAGATTAGGGGTTAATAAGTGTAATGTAGGTGTCAGCGATGTCGGGGGTGGCAGATTAGGGGTTAATAACTCTAATGTAGGTGGCGGCGATGTCAGGGGCAGCAGATTAGGGGTATTTAGGGTGTTAGGTGTAAACATAACTTTTTCTTTCCCCATAGGAATCAATGGGGCTGCGTTACAGAGCTTTACGCTCCTTTATTGCAGGTGTTAGACTTTTTTCAGCCGGCTCTCCCCATTGATGTCTATGGGCAAATTGTTCACAAGCACGTAAAACCAGCTCAAAGCAGCGCTGGTATTGGAGTGCGGTATGGAGCTCAATTTTTCTCAACGCTCACTTTTTGTCTGCTAACACCAGGTTTTTGCAAACTTGTTATAGCAGCGCTATAGGGAGGTGAGCGGTGGAAATAACGTGCAAGTTAGCACTGAGCCGCTCTTACCGCAAAATTTGTAATCTAGCCGTAACATAGCTACAATATAACTATTAGATATATTGTAGCTCGCTTAGGTTTTATTTTACAGGTAAGTATTTAGTTTTAAATAGGTATTATTTAGTTAATAATTGTAACGTTTATTTAGATTGATTTTAATTATATTTAAGTTAAGGGGTGTTAGGGTTAGACTTAGGGTTACGTTCAGTGATGTGCTGTCATAGGAGGCAGGTGACGCAGCACCTCACCTGTCCTATGTGTGTAATTACACCATGTAATACACATTTTAATAATAATAAAAAAAAATTTTTATTTTTTTATAATTTTTTTTTTATTAATTAGTGACCCCCCCCCCCCCTGCCACCCACTCAGCTATTTTTTTTATTAAATTTAACTGTCGCGTGTCCAAATGTATTCTAATCTCAAGAAATACAATCATATTGCGCAAGTAGGTAGAGGCTGTGAGCCCTTCCGTTGCGCAATATGATTGTATTTGTTTGTATGGGCCGCAGGAGACTGCCACCCAGTGGCGACTAACATTTTATGTCTCCTCTTCGCGGCCCATACAGCTCACATCTATTAAGAGGAGGAAAGGAGCTAGGATAAAAGGGAGGGAGGGATGGAGGGATAAGACAGAGGGAAGATGAGGGAGAAAGGCAGAATTTGGACCTGGTACAGAGGGAATTGTTATAATGAGGATTATGGATTTTTGGTATATAAATATAGGTCTCTATGTTATCTGGAAATTGTTCATGTGTTCTCAGGGCTTGTGTAAAAAATTATTAGCACGTCTGATTAACACTGATAATTTATGTTGCTAAATGTAGATTTCACACTTTTGTTTTCGCAGTCTAAATCTGTTAGAAAAGTCATACAACAGTTTAGCCCATAAAACCTTATATATAAACAGTGTTAACACTATTCATTTTCTACACCAATGAAAATCAATGTAATAGCAGGGGTTCAGCTTTATGTAGCAATATGCAAGTTATAGCTGGTGTGCTGGGGATTATAAAACTACATCAGTAATAAATAGTGGGGTGACTGGGGTCATTAGGTTTGCAGTTACGGGGATTGTATTAGATTGGGCTTTTTGGCGTAAGACATTTTATAGGTAAAAAGGGGGAGATGAGTTAGAGCAACTATAGGAGAGCTGAGGAACCTTTGCTGGTGTTGTATTATAGTGAGTACACCGGAAGGGTTATAATCAGCAGCTGCAGGAAAGGTTGCACTGTGGGTAGAGTGTTAGTGTATGAACCTGCTGGGGAAAAATACAAAAATTGTTGTGGTAGCAACAAACTCAACTGTACTTAGTACAGTAACTGTACTTACTTTAATCCTCCAATATGAGAATTAAGTGTATGTCCATTTGTAATAATCTTTATTTCAAAGATTTTTTAATTTAAAAGCTATGGTTTTGATATTTGATTAATAACAATCCCTCCAGAAGGCTGTAGATTCCCTTGTCAGTGAGGCTATTACTGGCACTTCTCTCTAGTTTGCTGCTTGTTCCTACTATTTTGATGCACCAGCTCTGCTGACTTGTCTGCCGCTACCTTACTTTCAAGGGTTAAATCCACAGATTAAAGATCATGTTAGATCATGGATGTGTGTGACTAGTGAGTGTGCTGCCTAATGCCTTCCTCAACTAAGTGTCGATGTGGTGTGCTTAACTGCTCAATTCCACCATAACAGCAATACACTGTCTCCCCCCCCTCCCCTCCCCCCCCTCCTCTGTGTCTCTCCCCCCTCCCCTGTGTCTCTCCCCTCCTCCGCTGTGTCTCCCCCCCCCTCCCCTGTGTCTCCCCTGTGTCTCCCCCCCCTCCCTGTGTCTCTCCCCCCTCCCTGTGTCTCTCCTCCCCTCCCCTGTCTCTCTCTCCCCCCTCCCCTGTCTCTCTCTCCCCCCCCTCCCCTGTCTCTGTCTCCCCCCCCTCCCCTGTCTCTCTCTCCCCCCTCTCCTGTCTCTCTCACCCCCCTCCCCTATCTCTCTCTCCCCCCTCCCCTGTCCCTCCCCCCCTTCTCCCCTGTCTCTCTCCCCCTTCTCCCCTGTCTCTCTCCCCCTTCTCCCCTGCCTCTCTCTCCCTTCTCCCCTGCCTCTCTCTCCCTTCTCCCCTGTCTCTCTCCCCCTTCTCCCCTGTCTCTCTCCCCCTTCTCCCCTGTCTCTCTCCCCCCGTCTCCCCGGTCTCTCTCCCCGGTCTCTCTCCCCCGTCTCCCCTGTCTCTCTCCCCCTTCTCCCCGTCTCTATCCCCCTTCTCCCCTGTCTCTCTCTCTCTCTCCCCTCTGTCTCTCTCCTTCTCCCCTCTATCTCTCCCTCTCCCCTCTATCTCCCCCTGTCTTTCTCTCTCTCTCTCTCTCTCTCATCTGTCTCTCTCTCTCTCCCCCTCCCTCCTCCTCTCTCTCCCTCTCCCTTCTCCTCTCTCTCCCTCTCCCTCCTCCTCTCTCTCTCCCTCTCTCTGTCTCTCTCTCTCTCACCTCTGTCTCTCTCTCTCTCTCTCTCTCCCCTCTGTGTGTCTCTCTCTCCCCTCTGTCTCTCTCTCTCTTCTCTCTCTCTCTCTCTCTCTCTCTCTCTCTCTCTCTCCCCTCTGTCTCTCTCTCTCCCCCCTCTGTCTCTCTCTCTCTCTCCCCTCTGTGTGTGTCTCTCTCTCCCCTCTGTCTCTCTCTTTCTCTCTCTCTCTCTCCCCTCTGTCTCTCTCTCTCCCCCCTCTGTCTCTCTCTCTCCCCACTGTGTCTCTATTTCTCTCCCTCTCCCCCTCTGTCTCTCTCTATCCATCTCTCTCTCCCTGTCTCTCCCACCCCCTCTGTCTCTCTCCTTTCATGTCTCATTCTCCCCCATGGTCTCTTTCTCTGTCTCTCTCCCCTATGTCTCTCTTTGTGTCTCTCTCTCCCCTCTGTCTCTCTATCTCTCTCTCCCTTTCTCCCTGTCTCTCCCACCCCCTCTGTCCAATTTACATCTAATATCTAATTTCCTTCATTCTCTTGATATCCTTTGTTGAAAATCATATCTAAATATGTTCAGTAGCTGCTGATTGGTGGCTGCACAATAGATACCTCATGTGATTGGCTCACCCATGTACATTGCTATTTATTCAACAAAGGATATCTAAAGAATGAAGACATATCCTAGCCAGTGCCTCACCTGCCTCTGACCTCACTGCACGTCACTGGTTACGTTAGGGTTATGCTTAGGGTTAGGGTTATGTTAGGGTTAGGTTTAGGGGTTAATATATTTATTTAGTGTTAGTGATGTTGGAGGCTAGAGGTTTAAGGATTAATAACTTTAGTATAGTGGCGGCGACATTGGGGGCGGCAGATTAGGGGTTAATAACTGTAATGTAGGTGGTGACAATGTTAAGGGCGACAGATTAGGGGTTAATACGTGTATTTAGGTGGCGGCGATGTTAGGGGCAGCAGATTAGGGGTTGATAACATTATGTAGGTGACGGCGATGTCGGGGACAGCAGATTAGGGGTTAATAACTGTAATGTAGGTGGCGGCGATGTTAGAGGCAGTAGATTAGAGGTGGTTAAATGTGATTTTTCTTTCCCCATAGACATCAATGGGGCTGCGTTATAGAGTTTTTTTTCCGCAATCGCAGGTGTTAGGCTTTTTTTTGCCAGCTGTCCCCATTGATGTCTATGGGGAAATCGTGCACAAGCACGTCAAAGCAGCGCTTGTATTTGGGTGAAGCATGGAGTTCAATGCCACCATATCGCCCGCGCAAGCCTGCTTTTTGCAAACCTGTAATAGCAGCGCTATGAAAGGTGAGCAGTGAAAATAACGTACACGAAATTAGTGAGCAGCCATAACTCCATAACTTGTAATCTAGCTGAATGAAAATAAAAAAACTAACATTAAATTAATCTAAATTACAAAAAATAAAAAAGTCTAATGTTACAAAAAATAATAAACAAAATTATCCAAATTTAAAAAATTACACCTAATCCCTATTAAAATAAAAACACCCACTAATCTATTGCTAAACTACCAACAGTGACGTGCAGTGAGGTCAGAGGCAGGTGAGGCACTGGCTAGGATATGTCTTCATTCTTTAGATATCCTTTGTTGAATAAATAGCAATGTACATGGGTGAGCCAATCACATGAGGTATCTATTGTGCAGCCACCAATCAGCAGCTACTGAACATATTTAGATATGATTTTCAACAAAGGATATCAAGAGAATGAAGGAAATTAGATATTAGATGTAAATTGGACAGAGGGGGTGGGAGAGACAGGGAGAAAGGGAGAGAGAGATAGAGAGACAGAGGGGAGAGAGAGACACAAAGAGAGACAGAGGGGAGAGAGACAGAGAAAGAGACCATGGGGGAGAATGAGACATGAAAGGAGAGAGACAGAGGGGGTGGGAGAGACAGGGAGAGAGAGATGGATAGAGAGAGACAGAGGGGGAGAGGGAGAGATATAGAGACACAGTGGGGAGAGAGAGAGAGACAGAGGGGAGAGAGAGAGACAGAGGGGGGAGAGAGAGAGACAGAGGGGAGAGAGAGAGAAAGAGAGAGACAGAGGGGAGAGAGACACACACACAGAGGGGAGAGAGAGAGAGACAGAGGGGGGAGAGAGAGACAGAGGGGAGAGAGAGAGAGAGAGAGAGAGAGAGAGAGAGAGACAGAGGGGAGAGAGAGACACAGAGAGGGGAGAGAGAGAGAGAGAGAGACAGAGGTGAGAGAGACAGAGAGAGGGAGAGAGAGGAGGAGGGAGAGGGAGAGAGAGGAGAAGGGAGAGGGAGAGAGAGGAGGAGGGAGGGGGAGAGAGAGAGAGACAGATGAGAGAGAGAGAGAGAGAGAGAAAGACAGGGGGAGATAGAGGGGAGAGGGAGAGATAGAGGGGAGAAGGAGAGAGACAGAGGGGAGAGAGAGAGAGAGACAGGGGAGAAGGGGGATAGAGACAGGGGAGAAGGGGGAGAGAGACAGGGGAGACGGGGGAGAGAGACGGGGGAGAGAGACAGGGGAGACGGGGGGAGAGAGACAGGGGAGAAGGGGGAGAGAGACAGGGGAGAAGGGGGAGAGAGACAGGGGAGAAGGGAGAGAGAGGCAGGGGAGAAGGGAGAGAGAGGCAGGGGAGAAGGGGGAGAGAGACAGGGGAGAAGGGGGAGAGAGACAGGGGAGAAGGGGGAGAGGGACAGGGGAGGGGGGAGAGAGAGATAGGGGAGGGGGGGAGAGAGACAGGAGAGGGGGGAGAGAGAGACAGGGGAGGGGGGGGGAGACAGAGACAGGGGAGTGGGGGGAGAGAGAGACAGGGGAGGGGGGGAGAGAGAGACAGGGGAGGGGAGGAGAGAGAGACAGGGGAGGGGGGGAGAGAGACAGGGGAGGGGGGGAGAGACACAGGGAGGGGGGGAGACACAGGGGAGACACAGGGGAGGGGGGGGAGACACAGCGGAGGGGGGGAGAGACACAGGGGAGGGGGGAGAGACACAGGGGAGGGGGGGAGGGAAGGGGGGGAGGGGAGGGGGGGAGACAGTGTATTGCTGTTATGGTGGAATTGAGCAGTTAAGCACACCACATCGACACTTAGTTGAGGAAGGCATTAGGCAGCACACTCACTAGTCACACACATCCATGATCTAACATGATCTTTAATCTGTGGATTTAACCCTTGAAAGTAAGGTAGCGGCAGACAAGTCAGCAGAGCTGGTGCATCAAAATAGTAGGAGCAAGCAGCAAACTAGAGAGAAGTGCCAGTAATAGCCTCACTGACAAGGGAATCTACAGCCTTCTGGAGGGATTGTTATTAATCAAATATCAAAACCATAGCTTTTAAATTAAAAAATCTTTGAAATAAAGATTATTACAAATGGACATACACTTAATTCTCATATTGGAGGATTAAAGTAAGTACAGTTACTGTACTAAGTACAGTTGAGTTTGTTGCTACCACAACAATTTTTGTATTTTTCCCCAGCAGGTTCATACACTAACACTCTACCCACAGTGCAACCTTTCCTGCAGCTGCTGATTATAACCCTTCCGGTGTACTCACTATAATACAGCACCAGCAAAGGTTCCTCAGCTCTCCTATAGTTGCTCTAACTCATCTCCCCCTTTTTACCTATAAAATGTCTTACGCCAAAAAGCCCAATCTAATACAATCCCCGTAACTGCAAACCTAATGACCCCAGTCACCCCACTATTTATTACTGATGTAGTTTTATAATCCCCAGCACACCAGCTATAACTTGCATATTGCTACATAAAGCTGAACCCCTGCTATTACATTGATTTTCATTGGTGTAGAAAATGAATAGTGTTAACACTGTTTATATATAAGGTTTTATGGGCTAAACTGTTGTATGACTTTTCTAACAGATTTAGACTGCGAAAAAAAAAAAGTGTGAAATCTACATTTAGCAACATAAATTATCAGTGTTAATCAGACGTGCTAATAATTTTTTACACAAGCCCTGAGAACACATGAACAATTTCAAGATAACATACAGACCTATATTTATATACCAAAAATCCATAATCCTCATTATAACAATTCCCTCTGTACCAGGTCCAAATTCTGCCTTTCTCCCTCATCTTCCCTCTGTCTTATCCCTCCATCCCTCCCTCCCTCTTATCCTAGCTCCTTTCCTCCTCTTAATAGATGTGAGCTGTATGGGCCGCGAAGAGGAGACATAAAATGTTAGTCGCCACTGGGTGGCAGTCTCCTGCGGCCCATACAAACAAATACAATTATATTGCGCAACGGAAGGGCTCACAGCCTCTACCTACTTGCGCAATATGATTGTATTTCTTGAGATTAGAATACATTTGGACACGCGACAGTTAAATTTAATTAAAAAAAATAGCTGAGTGGGTGGCAGGGGGGTGGGGGGTCACTAATTAATAAAAAAAATTTATAAAAAATTAAAAAATTTTTTTATTATTATTAAAATGTGTATTACATGATGTAATTACACACATAGGACAGGTGAGGCGCTGCCTCACCTGCCTCCTATGACAGCACATCACTGACTACCAATAGACCTTAAAAGGGTCTTTTGTAGGGCATTGTGGCATGCAATAAAGTTTAACAGCTCTTTTATGAAATAAAATAACTAAGACCCCCTAACAATTAGAACCCCCCACTCACCCAACCCCCCAAAATAAAAAAGACCTAACTAAAAAAAATCTTAAACTACCCATTGCCCGTAAAGGGGCATTTGTATGGGCATTGCTGTTAAAGGGGCATTCAGCTCATTTACTGTCCTTAAAAGGGCATTTAGCTCTTTTAAGATTGCCCAAAATCCCTACTCTTAAAAATTAACAAAAACAAACATTTAAAAAAAAAAAAGCCTAACTCTAAACCACAGATAGGTACTCACGGTTCCTGAAGTCTGGCTGAGAAGGTCCAGTTCCAGGCGGTAAAGTCTTCTTCCAAGCGGCCGTCATCTTCTTCCAAGCGGGGACCTCTTCTATCTTCATCCTGGACCGCAGAACTGAAGACCGGCGACTGCGGAACTGAAGACAGGCGACCGCAGAGACATGGAGCATGGAGGATCCTCTTCATACAATCAATGCCTTACACTGAATAGTTGAAAAATGGCAAATAGATGGCGCTGGTCTGTACAGTGATGTTTCTCTATATGGCGAAGAGAAAAAGGGCTTGAGGTGTGTGTAGGATCCAATTAATATAAGTGCAGTATACTCACTCCATAAGTAGTGGGAGTTCAGCTGCGATGTAATGTGTCTCCAGAGTGATGTAGTTCCCAGAATAGTTTCAGAATCTCTCAAGAACCTGTTAATAGGTCTGCAAGCAAATGAAGACTCAAAATGACCAAAGGTGTCCAGTAAATCAAGAAAAAACAAAGTAGTAACTTACTCCATAAATAGGAGAATCCGGCTTGTCTCAGCAAAGAAGAATATCAACAATCTTCCAACTTTGATAAAAAGATATTTATTTAAGCTCAACGCGTTTCAACTTTTAGCAAGTCTTTCTCAAGAGCAATATAAAATCAATAAAAGCAAGTAGCTGTGTATGATTGCTGTGTTCACAAGCCGGTTTATATACAGAGGTGATGCTATCCAATTTCCTGTGTAAGACAGGAAGTTGGATTTACAATATACAATGTAAAAAACAAAATAAAGAATATGGATTGGTGGCAGACTAATTATATACTTAAATTGTTATTAAAATTTCAAATGCTGATATTTTTGATAAATTTGTAGTTAAAATACATAGTCTGGCATCAATCCGATTTTTAACCAATCAGAAACGGTATCTATAAGTTGACCAATTGGGAATGACTCGAGATTCAGTCCTCAAACAGGTAGTCAATGGTGCATGTGTTCCTTTTCAGGTCCGGTTGGAGTCATGTGAGTCAAACTGCCAATCCGTGCAAAGTTGTGTGCTAAATGAAGGCGGCCAATCTGTATGGAGTTTGCAAAACTTTTCAGTCTGCAAGGGAGTTGTTGATAGGTCCATATTTGAGAGGGGAGGATCTTTTGACTTTTGCTTATTGTGTCCTTTATATCGGAGTTAAATGCATTTAAATTGTCTAGAAAAAAGCGGAAAAGATATGAACAGTATTTGTTCTTTCTCATGCATGTAAAATATAAGGATGATTTTCATCATATGTTATCATATATAACTTTGATCTACATTACGTTTATTACATTCGTAAAGGAACAGCATTTATAGAAAAACAACATATCTCTATATGACATTGTGATTTATATATTCCAACTGCAGTAACAGCAAAGATCATTCACTTCAAAAAATGATTCAAATCCCTATAGTTTGAATAAAAATTATTATTATTTTTTATATAATTTGTTATGAAGAACTTCGTTTCTAATATTTTACCTAAAGATAATAAAAAAGTAAAAGTGCACTTTTGTTGAATAAAAACTTTAAACATTGTGTGTGTAATTACTATTGTGGATATGTGTTTAGACTGTGAGCTATAGTGCCCACTTGGTCTAATTTAGAAGAATGTAATGTAATTTAATATTTAAATGACTCGTGAAAATTGAAGCTGTGATATTTGTAACAATTACATAATCCATAAGTATTCTTACGAGGATACGTAATAAAAACTAAATGTGTCCATAGCTTAGGGTTATTTATGAGTGAAAGAAATATAAAAGTGCTCAATGTCTAATATAGACGCTAAGTGAAAAATACATATAGTAAATATTAGTGTGTTATAATTATGTTGAATGATAATATGGAAGACTTGAAAATATAACAACCTGAAATTGAGTAAATGAAGGAATTTCTAGGGATATTATTAAATGAATGCCGCTATTTTTATATCTTTATTTAAACCCCAATTGTTATATGTTCTCATGGTGTGAATCCACCATAGTTCTCTTTTGTCTAGTTGCTTCTCTATTGTGCCTCCTCTTCAATGTGTGGACACCTTCTCTATTCCTAACCAAAGGAAATGCTCTTTGTTGAAAACTGGGCAAGAATTACAATGTATGGGTACCCCATGGTTATCGTGTTTTTTTTTCTATTTTATTCAGATGTTCTAAAATACATGTTTTTAGGAATCGGGAGGTTTGTCCTAAATATTGAATTTTACAATTACATTGTAAAAGATAGATAACATTAGTAGTTTTGCATGTAATGAAATTTTTAATTATAAAAGATTTCCCTGTTACTGTCGAGGTAAAGGTTTTGTGAAGTCTCTTAGTGTAATTGCAGCCCTTGCAACGGCCACACTTATAGAAACCCTGAAGGTTTGAAATAGATAACGGAATTGGGGGGGTCATTCCCTTTATTAATGAGGGGGCTAGTTTTTGTTTTAAGTTATGACCTTTTCTAAAAGTAATCTGTGGTTTGTTTGGTATAATTTTATCCAGAATTTCATCACTTTGAAGAACATGCCAGTGTTTATTTATAATATTTTTGATCTGATGGTGACCTGAATTGAAGGTGGTAATGAATCGGGGAAAAGTGCTTTCTTGTATAGGTTTATTCCTATGTCCACTCAGAGTGGTCTCTCTGTCTCGATCTCTGATGAGTTGTCTATCTGATTCTAATTGGTCCTTTTTATATCCTTTTTGTAAAAATCTGTTTTTAAGTAGGATAGATTGCTCATCATAATCCTTTAGTGTGTTGCAATTGCGTCTGATGCACTGAAACTGACCTTTTGGGATGGCTTGGAGCCATGTAGGATGATGTTGGCTATCGTGTCGGATGTAAGTGTTGGTATCACATTTCTTAAAGAAAGTTTTAGTGTGAATATCCCCATCTTTTACTGAAATTGATAAGTCTAAGAAAGTAGCCTCTGTTTTATGTTTTTCTGGGGTAAGTATGATATTCATATTATTATTATTTAAAAGGGCAATAAAGACCTGTAAGGATTGTGAATCTCCCTTCCAAATACATAGCACATCATCTATGTACCTTCGCCAGGACACCAGGCTCGCCCCAGGCACCATACTGGACCAAACATATAGATGTTCAAAGTGGTCCATGTATATATTGGCGTAACTTGGGGCGAACCTGGTGCCCCTGGCGGTTCCGCATGTTTGTAAAAAATATTTATTATCAAACCAAAAAAAGTTGTGACTCAACATAAAATCTATAGCTGTGATGATGAATTCTAAAAGTAATGATGAGAGGTCGGGGTCTTGTTTTAATTTCCATTCAATAGCTGCAATACCTTTTTTGGTGGTCAATTATAGAGTATAGGGAAGTGACGTCTAAAGTAACCCAATAGTAATCTGTTTCCCATTTTATATTGTTAATTACACTCAAGACATGTGTGGTGTCTTTTAAATAGGATTGTGAATTTTGTGCATAGGGTTGGAGTAAAAAATCAATAAAGGAAGATAAATTGGCTGTTAATGAGTCAATACCACTGATGATAGGGCGTCCTGGGGGATGTGTGGAATTTTTATGTAGTTTGGGCAAAAGATAAAAAATGGGTGTTTTAGAATCCTTTTTGAATAGGAAGTCAAATTCATTTTCAGATATGATCTTTTTATCTAAAGCCTGAGTTAACACTTCTTGTAGCTCTTGGCAGAAATCTTTTTTAGGAGACTTATCCAAAATTTTATATGTTTTTTTATCTGATAATATGTTCTATGCTTCCTGTAAATAAAATTCTTTATCCATCACAACTACTCCTCCGCCCTTGTCGGCTTCTTTAATGACAATGTCTTCCCTTTTGTTAAGTGCTTTTAAAATTTCTGTTTCTATTTTAGTTAGATTATGAGACTTCGGTTGTTCTTTTATATTTTCTATATCTTTTAGAATGAGTTTACCAAAAACATCTATGCTAGACACCTTGCAATGGCTTGGGTAGAATTTAGATGGGTTTTTAAATTTCGATCTAGGTTCTGGTGGATTATAACTGGTAGTATCTTTTTTTGCAAAAAAACGTTTCACTGTTAAATTTCTGATAAATTTTTGTGCATCTATGAACAATTGGAAGGTGTTAACCCCTTGTGTGGGAATAAATTTGAGGCCTTTAGCTAAAATTTGTTTTTCTTGTTCTGAGATGATTTTAGTTGATATATTATATACCCCTATTCCATCTGTCTCCTTCGTCTGTGTCTTTCTCCTGCCTCCTCTCCCTCCCCTGGATGTTCTGGTGTTCGCTCCCTTTTCTTTTGATTGGATCTGTCTGTCTGTTGTGCATAATAGTTGTTTGGGCTGTCTGGTCTGATGGGTGAATATCTGTTTGGGTGAAACCAATCTTGATGTCTCGGAGTGTTTATAGATTGTGTTTTGTGTCTGTCTCGATTGGATTGATTTTGAAAAGGATGGCTATGTTCTGAATCATCTCTATTGGAATGTCTATTATCTTGATGGTATTGATTTGATGGTTCAAAGTGATTTCTAGTATTTCTTGAGTCAAAGGTGCTCCTATAGTTTTCCCTTGTGATCCTATGATTATCCCTTGTGTTATGAGAACAGTTCGTAAAGTTGGCTCTAGTTTGGAAATGGTGTGGTGGTTCTTCTTTATATTGTGCATAGTAAGGGCCATTATCTTTTTGTTGGTGTGTACCCCCTGAATGCATATAGGTGTATGACTGAGTTCTAGACCTTTCCCATGGTTTTATGCTGGAATGTGGTCTCCCTCTATTTGAAAAGCCATTGGAGGATTTATTAATTGTATGTGTTTGAGAATTATCTGGTTGAAGTTGTACATATTGTGTTCCATTAGTAAAGTCATCCTTATCTCTAAGGTATTTGTTATATTTTGAATCTCCTATTTGTTCATCTAATTCTTTTGCTTTTTTCTTAATATCCTCAAATTTTTCACAACAAGCTTTATTTGACAAATAAGGCTCTAATTCAATTTCCAAAGCTGTTATTTCTTTTTCGATATGTTTTAAATTAACCTCTTGATATTCATATAATAAACTCACAAGTTCAGTAGAACATTTATGTAATGCTGCATTCCATTTAACCAAAAATTCTTTATCATTGGTTCCAAAAGCTGGTACTTTATATACTCTTAAACCTCTAGGTACAATATTTTCATTTAAATATCTACTGAGAAAGGTGGTTTCCCACCATTTTTTAGTTTCTTTAGAATAAAGTTTTTGTAATTTATTTATAATGGATTCCCAATTTGGAACTTCAGATTGATTATCCTTAAAATTGTTATTATACCTATTTTGTCGTGCTGCCCTCCAATCATTAAGAGTGTTCCTGGACATGTAGGAGATTGAACAATATAGATACAAAAAGATACAATATACAGTGCTAGATGGAAAATAACACTTAAATGTAACAACAAGAACTGATACTCTCCTTTTAGATAAGACCACAGCCTTCTTAAAGTCTCTCCTCTGTGACTGTTTTATACAAGTGGAAAAATGGCAAATAGATGGCGCTGGTCTGTACAGTGATGTTTCTCTATATGGCGAAGAGAAAAAGGGCTTGAGGTGTGTGTAGGATCCAATTAATATAAGTGCAGTATACTCACTCCTTAAGTAGTGGGAGTTCAGCTGCGATGTAATGTGTCTCCAGAGTGATGTAGTTCCCCAGAATAGTTTCAGAATCTCTCAAGAACCTGTTAATAGGTCTGCAAGCAAATGAAGACTCAAAATGACCAAAGGTGTCCAGTAAATCAAGAAAAAACAAAGTAGTAATTTACTCCATAAATAGGAGAATCCGGCTTGTCTCAGCAAAGAAGAATATCAACAGTCTTCCAACTTTGATAAAAAGATATTTATTTAAGCTCAACGCATTTCAACTTTTAGCAAGTCTTTCTCAAGAGCAATATAAAATCAATAACAGCAAGTAGCTGTGTATGATTGCTGTGTTCACAAGCCGGTTTATATACAGAGGTGATGCTATCCAATTTCCTGTGTAAGACAGGAAGTTGGATTTACAATATACAATGTAAAAAATAAAATAAAGAATATGGATTGGTGGCAGACTAATTATATACTTAAATTGTTATTAAAATTTCAAATGCCGATATTTTTGATAAATTTGTAGTTAAAATACATAGTCTGGCGTCAATCCGATTTTTAACCAATCAGAAACGGTATCTATAAGTTGACCAATTGGGAATGACTCGAGATTCAGTCCTCAAACAGGTAGTCAATGGTGCATGTGTTCCTTTTCAGGTCCGGTTGGAGTCATGTGAGTCAAACTGCCAATCCGTGCAAAGTTGTGTGCTAAATGAAGGCGGCCAATCTGTATGGAGTTTGCAAAACTTTTCAGTCTGCAAGGGAGTTGTTGATAGGTCCATATTTGAGACAGGAGGATCTTTTGACTTTTGCTTATTGTGTCCTTTATATCGGAGTTAAATGCATTTAAATTGTCTAGAAAAAAGCGGAAAAGATATGAACAGTATTTGTTCTTTCTCATGCATATAAAATATATTTTATATGCATGAGAAAGAACAAATACTGTTCATATCTTTCCCACTTTTCTCTAGACAATTTAAATGCATTTAACTCCGATATAAAGGACACAATAAGCAAAAGTCAAAAGATCCTCCCCTCTCAATCGGAATTCGACGGACGCCATCTTGGATGACATCATTTAAAGGTACCTCATTCGTCGTTCAGTTGTCGGCCGGGATGGATGCTCCGCGTCGGTGGAGAGAAGATTCAAGATGCCGCTTGATGGAAGATGCTGCCCGATGGAAGAAGACTTTGCTGCCGCTTGGATAAAAACATCGCCGGGATGAAGATTTCTTCTTTACCGCTTGGATAGACATCACCCGGATCGGATGAGGAGTTCGGCCCGGCGTGGTGAAGATAAGGTAGCTCAGAATAAGCACAACTGAATGGTTCAGATATTGAGGTTTTTTACATTTGGATTTGTATTCTTACCCATTGTGAAACATTGTAAAACACTGTGTGGACTCGTAATCAATCCACTCTGTCTATTACTTAACATTAAGTTTAGATACGAATGTTCTAGATCATCAAGCTATCTCAGAAGTATTGCAAAGAATTTATGTTTTGTGAAATTGTTTTTAATCTGTAATAAATTATTTGTCTTAACCCATATTGTAAAGGAATTGGTTTTACATTCTGAACCCAGCCGGTTCGCTGGCGCTTTGATACTTTCCGACTTTTCTCATAACTTACCAGACCACTAGGGGTCACCTATCAAAGCTAAGGGCAAAATTAGTAGTAGGCGCTAAGTGATTTCTTCTCTTTAGATCTTCAGGGGGGTAGTGTTAGGTTTATTTAAGGGGGGTTTGGGTTAGATTAGGGGTATGTGGGTGGTGGGTTGTAATGTTGGGGGGTGGTATTGTGTTTTTTTATCAGGCAAAAGAGCAGTTTTCTTTGGGGCATGCCCCGCAAAAAGCCCTTTTAAGGGCTGGTAAGGTAAAAGAGCTTTGAACTTTTTTAATTTAGAATAGGGTAGGGAAATTTTTTTATTTTGGGGGGCTTTATTATTTTATTAGGGGGCTTAGAATAGGTGTAATTAGCTTAAAAATCTTGTAATTTTTTTTTATTTTTTGTAATTTAGTGGGTTTTTTTTTTGTAATTTAGTTTAGTTTATTTAATTGTATTTTTAGATAGATATTTGTAGTTTATTTCATTTATTGATAGTGTAGGTATATTTGTAACTTAGGTTAGGATTTATTTTACAGGTAATTGGGTAATTATTTTAACTAGGTAGCTATTAAATAGTTAATAACTATTTAATAGCTATTATACCTAGTTAAAGTAATTAACAATTTACCTGTAAAATAAATATAAACCCTAACATAGCTACAATGTAATTATTAATTATATTGTAGCTATCTTAGGGTTTATTTTATAGGTAAGTATTTAGATTTAAATAGGAATATTTTAGTTTATAATATGAATTAGATTTATTTAATAAGAATTTAGTTAGGGGTGTTAGGGTTAGATAGAGTTAATATAGTTAATATAAATACTATAGTAACTATATTAACTATATTAACCCTAATATAATTAGGGTTAATATAGTTAATATATATAATGTAATAACTATATTAACTATAATATACTTAGGGTTAATATAGATAATATAGCTGGCGGTGGGGTAGGTAGATTAAATTAGGGGTTAATAATTTTAATATAGATGGCGGCGGTGTAAGGGGCTTACATTAGGGGTTAATACCATTAATATAGGTGGCGGCGGTGTAGGGAGGGCAGGTTATAGAGCAAAAGAGCTGTTTACTTTGTGGCAAAGCCCCGCAAAAGGCCCTTTTAAGGGCTGGTAATAGAGATAATTATTTTAGGGGGATTAGATTAGGGGTTAATAATATTAATATAGCTGGCGGCGGAATAGGGGGATTAGTTTATGGGGTTAATAATTTTTATATAGGTGGCGGCGGTGTAAGGGGTCAGATTAGGGGATAGATAAGGTAGATGGCGGCGGTGTAAGGAGGGGTTCACATTAGGGGATAGATCAGTTAGATGGTGGCGGTTTTAGGGGTTCACATTAGGGGATAGATCAGTTAGATGGTGGCGGTTTTAGGGGTTCACATTAGGGGATAGATCAGTTAGATGGTGGCGGTTTTAGGGGTTCACAGTAGGGGATAGATCAGTTAGATGGTGGCGGTTTTAGGGGCTCACAGTAGGGGGTTAGTTTATGTAGATGGCGGTGGTTTAGGGGTTAAATACTTTATTAGGGATTGCGGCGGGGGATCGCGGTTGACAGGGAGATAGACATTGCGCATGCGTTAGGTGTTAGGTTTTATTTAGCAGATCGCGGTTGACAGGGAGATAGACATTGCGCATGCGTTAGGTGTTATGTTTATTTTTGCAGCCAGTTTAGGGAGTTATGGGGCTCCAATAGTCAGCGTAAGGCTTCTTACGGCTGCTTTTTGTGGCGAGGTGAAAATGGAGTAAGAGTTCTCCATTTTCGCCACGTAAGTCCTTACGCTGTATATTGGATACCAAACTGCGCGGGTTTGGTATACCTGCCTATGGCCCAAAAAACTACGGGCGACGGCAGAAATATACGCGCGTAACTTCTAGGTTACGCCGTATATAGGATACCAAACCCGCGCAAATATTGCCGTCGCCAGCTTTTGCGGGCGACGATTTTTATCGGATCGACCCCCATATCTTTTTGTATTTACACTGAATAGTGAATTCAAGGTACGCAATTAAAAATGGCACCTCTTGAATTCCTATTGGCTGATTTGATTCTACAAATTCAAATTAGCCAATAGGATGAGAGCTACAGAAATCCTATTGGCTGTTCAAATCAGCCAATAAGATTTCAGTAACTCTCATCCTATTGGCTGCTAAAAAAAAATTCAGCCAATAGGAATGCAAGGTACCCCAATAAATATGGGGTACCTTGCATTCAATGTTCAGTGTGCAGTGGACGATCACATGAAGAGGAGCATCTACAGGCAGCTGAGGAGCACCGCCACCGAGGACCGCCGCCGAGGATCACCACATCTGGGAAGACAGCTCTGCACCTTCGCGCCGCCTTCACAGTGGATGCCACCTTCACAGTGGATGAATATAGAAGATGATGGATCCGACTGGTAGAAGACCTTCTCAGCCGGACTTCAGAACCGTGAGTACCTATTTGGGGCTTAGTGTTAGGTTTTTGTTTTTTTTAAATTGTTTTTGTTTTTTTTAGATTAGGGTTTGGGCTATCCTAAAAGAGCTGAGTTCCCATTTAAGAGCAGTAAAAGAGCTGAATGCCTAAGGGCAATGCCCATACAAATGCCCCTTTAGGGGCAATGGGTAGTTTAGGATTTTTTTAGTTAGGTCTTTTTTATTTTGGGGGGTTGGGTGAGTGGGGGGTTGTTATTGTTAGGAGGGTCTTAGTAATTTTATTTCATGAAAGAGCTGTTAAACTTTAGGGCAATGCCCTACAAAATGCCCTTTTAAGGGCTATTGGTAGTTTAGCAATCGATTAGTCTGTGTTTTTATTTTGGGGGGCTTTTTTATTTTCATAGGGATTAGATTATACCTGTAGTTTATTATATATAAAACATTTTTTATATATTTAGGACAGCAGTCCATAAAAATACAGTATTGCTACACCTTTAGCTTAAATATTTATATAAAAGCAGATTTACAAAATGTTTCTACTTCTGTAGCTTAAAAAATAAATAGATTGCCCTTTGGGCAGTCTTATCGACTAGTATATATATATATATATATATAATTTATTTATACATACACACACATCTATCTATATACATACACACATACATTTGTACACACACATATACATATATACATATATGTATACATACATACACACACATATCTATATACACACATACATTTGTACACACACATACACACACATATACATATATACATATATGTATACATACATACACACACATATCTATATACATACCCACATAAAAATACACCTTTGAGCTCTTCCCAATCCAACACCTTGTAATATATCATATCCTTCACTGTTAAAACATTTTTTTACAATAAGCCTTAATAAGCCTGTGTTAGGATTCTCTGGTAAACCTGTTTCTTTTTTTTTAGTGTTTGTTTTTTTCCGTAATTTAGTACTTTTAATAATGTTTAATTGTAGATTTAAACAATTTGAGTAGGGTTAGGTTTCTTTAATATGTAATTTAGTTTATTTAATTGATATTTTAATGTAATTGTAGGATAATAGTTAGGGTAGGTTAATTAATAGTTTAAAATAGTTTATTTTAATTCTACAGGTAAGTTTTAATTTATTTTAAGATAATTTTAATTTAAAGTTAGGGGGTTGTTAGGTTTAGGGGTTAATAGCTTAACTTAGTTGTTGGCGATGTGGGGGGCTGACGGCTTAGGGGTTAATAGGTTTAGTTAGTGGTAGTGATGTGGGAGTCCAGAGGTTTAGGGGTTAATACATTTATTTAGTGGCAGGGAGCGGTGGGATAGGGGTTAATAACATTATGTAGGTGGCGGACATGTTGGGGAGCGGCGGAATAGGGGTTAATAACATTATGTAGGTGGCGGCAGATTAGGGGTGATTAGACTCTGGGTTTATGTTAGGGTGTTAGGTGTAAACGTAACTTGTTTTCAACCATATAAATCAATGGGATATCTGGCAGCATCAAACATAAGCTTTCGCTGCTTTCAGACTCCCATTGATTTCTATGGCATCCGTGGCCTCCAGGGTGGTGGATTGAAAACCAGGTACGCTGGGCCGGAATAGCCGCGAGCGTACCTGTTAGAAATTTGATAACTGGCAAAAGGTGTCAAATAGAGCCAAATGTGTATTCAGAACATCTGTAATGACGTAAGCATTGATCTGCATCGGATTGAGACCGGCGGATCGTATGTTACGCCACAAATTTCAACTTCTGCCGGTCTTGAGGGTTTGATAATTAGGTTGAATCAATCTCGCAAAAACGATGCGGAATTCCGGCGTATTTGCGGTTGACGGCTTGATAGATAGGCCCCATAGTCTTTCTAACACAGGCTCTTCCTGATCCCACCTATAGCACTTCAGATAGGCAGTGGTAGCATCAGGAGCCAATGTCAATCTACTAGTGAGTAAAGTATATATGAAGGATACTACCAACTGGAGGACTAGATTTCTGTTTCACTATGTATTGCTTATATCAATAGTAACTTATGGCATGCTTGAACTAAAGGCTAGTAAACAAAACCTCTTCTTAAATGGATATGAAAGTAAAAATGTAACTTTAACGGTTCAGATAGAGGCTATATCCATATGCCTTTTGTCATTGGCCTATCAGATGTGTTAGCCAGGACCCAGTAATTTATTTCTGTTCTGGATCTGACTTTAACCATATGTTTAATCCCTCTGCAGTTATATTCATGCAATAGTGCAAGGTGACCAAACGTCTATTTTTTAGGGACACTACTAAATTTGGGCAGTCTGTCCATTAAAAGAATAGGGTTCGCTAATAAAAATGTCAGCCGCGTTAAAATTCTTGGGTAAAGCTTTTTTACCCTCTGATGATCTTCATAATGGTGATCAATGCCTGTTTGCTGCTTCTGCTGTAAGGGACCATCTGTACCAGGTACAGCGTGTGGAGAACTTTGTTAGTGCAAGGTTTTACAAATTGCATAGACACAGTTCATAATATTAAGTTCCTGGCTACTACCTTTTTAATTTGTTACAAAGTAACATTGTGTATGTACCTCCCCAAAATTCTAACTGCACCCTACATGTCATTCTGAATGCATCCTACATGTCATATATCATTTTTAATTCATGTAGAGCAGAAAGTATGATATGTGTTTGGGGCTGGAATACTCACAGTTATGGCATGGGTTGGAATACAAATGCAGGTGATTTTTGGGGCTGGAATACTTACAGCTATACCGTTGTCCTGGCGTACAAAGCCATATAATATGTGTTTGAGACTGGCGTACTTACAGCTACAGCATGCGCTGGTATACAGAGGCAGTGCATAATGTGTTTGGGACTGGTGCACTTACAGCTACAGCATGCGCTGGTATACAGAGGCAGTGCATAATGTGTTTGGGACTGGTGCACTTACAGCTACAGCATGCGCTGGTATACAGAGGCAGGGGATGATGTGTTTGGGGCTGGTGCACTTACAGCTACAGCATGCGCTGGTATACAGAGGCAGTGCATAATGTGTTTGGAACTGGTGCACTTACAGCATATGCTGGTATACAGAGGCAGTGCATAATGTGTTTGGGGCTGGTGCACTTATAGCTACACAATAGGCTGGTATACAGAGGCAGTGCATAATGTGTTTGGGGCTGGTGCACTTATAGCTACACAATAGGCTGGTATACAGAGGCAGTGCATAATGTGTTTGGTACTGGTGCACTTATAGCTACACAATAGGCTGGTATACAGAGGCAGTGCATAATGTGTTTGGAGCTGGTGCACTTACAGCTACACAACAGGCTGGTATACAGAGTGAGAAAGAGAAAGTGGACTCTCTTGGAGGTGCGCAAAAAGTGGGATGAGGCTTGACCAGGGGATGATCGCAAAGATGAGGAGGTTCTTGAGCCAACAATACACTCGAAAGGCGAGGCAGCACTCTTAGAGGAGAAGTCAAAGTGATAATCTGTGTGGACAGAAAGAAGAGAGGCGCCTTATGGGACAGTATCGCTCGTCACAGAGAGGATAAAAAACACAAACAGCCCAGAGCGGGGGTACTCACAAGAGTGGCGGCATAAAGGTATGCCTCACAACGCAGGACGGGACCTTAGTTGCCCGACAGACAAGCCAGCAGGAGAAATCCCAGGAGTCCAGGACCCAATCAGCAACCGCTAACTGCAATACGTCACTGAAGAGCCGTCCGTGGTGCGTCCAATCACCGGCTGTATATAAAGCACAGACTGATTACATGTGAGCCAGGTGTGTGCAACAGAGAGTTAACCCTTACATCTATCTATCACACTGTATATATGTATGTTATACCTCTCTGTATAATGAGTCAAATTATACAGAGAGGTATAACATATATATATATACAGTGTGATAGATAGATGTAAGGGTTAACTCTCTGTTGCACACACCTGGCTCACATGTAATCAGTCTGTGCTTTATATACAGCCGGTGATTGGACGCACCACGGACGGCTCTTCAGTGACGTATTGCAGTTAGCGGTTGCTGATTGGGTCCTGGACTCCTGGGATTTCTCCTGCTGGCTTGTCTGTCGGGCAACTAAGGTCCCGTCCTGCGTTGTGAGGCATACCTTTATGCCGCCACTCTTGTGAGTACCCCCGCTCTGGGCTGTTTGTGTTTTTTATCCTCTCTGTGACGAGCGATACTGTCCCATAAGGCGCCTCTCTTCTTTCTGTCCTCACAGATTATCACTTTGGTATACAGAGGCAGTGCATAATGTGTTTGGGGCTGGTGCACTTACAGCTACACAATAGGCTGGTATACAGAGGCAGTGCATAATGTGTTTGGGGCTGGTGCACTTATAGCTACACCATAGGCTGGTATACAGAGGCAGGGGATGATGTGTTTGGGACTGAAGCACTTACAGGTTACAAATTAAAAATAAATTATTTTTTTATCAAGAATTACAAGTACCACATATAATTTAGAGTAGTATACTGATATACTTTTATACTAAGATTTACATTTCCCAAGTTTAAGATCTTTTATTATAATATTTATAATTGAAGAGAAATTCGATTTTATCTACAAAAGTAGTATTTCTACAGATTTTTATTCTTAAATATGTCACGTGTTCCGTAGCTTCCTCAAATTGATATATTTTAATCTTAGAGTTTTTTGGGAACCATAAAATTAGGGATAGGAATTCACACGAACAAATTTGCAGTAATTTAAATACCTCCCAACTTGTAATATAGTCTAGCACACAAAATACCACAATCTCGCAATTGTGTTCGCACTTCTCTCGCAAACTTTTATGCTGCATCTGCAATCTGGCCCTATAATGGCCTACTGGAAAGATGTAACACAAAATGTATTTAATTGGTTTCAGCAAAATGTATATTAATATTTCTAGTAGAATTCATCTTATCAAAAATGAGTTTATTGCCAAGACTTTATAAAACAAAGAAAGAAACGAAAAGGTGCAACACCTCTAAGTGCAATATGTCAGTAAAATTACACAATTTATTAACAGCTTTACAAGTTAAAACTCACAAAGATGACCTCAACGAAAATGAGGTATGATACAGGCACTGGAGAACCATCCAGGTCTCTCAATCGATATCCCTTAGTTGTTATTGTCTGCCGCATAAAGTGTCTAGAACTTCAGGCGTCCTGGAGTCACACTTGAAAAACAAACAATTACTGGGATAACCGTCAAAACCTCCACATTTAAGGGGTGTGGTGTCATAAAACCAGAGAATTTATCCCTAGAGTGTTCAAGTAGTTAATTCTTAAATTTACAAACATATTTTAAAATATAGACTAGGCCTCTGGCCTAGTCTTTGTCTAAGAAGGACACTCCCATATAGCCTTTTGATTGGTGTATGGTAGGACACACCTTAAGTGAATTAAGTATACAATGGGAGCCAACAGTTAGTATACACACTTTTTTATCTTCCTCACCTCCTGGAAGCAACTGATGAGAGAGAGAGCATTGGAGGACTGAACTGGCTGAGTATATTAGCATTCTTATACATTTACTTTGGGCTAAATTCTCTTGTTCACTATGTTTAGTTAATATTGCTTAATCTGGGTTTGTTTAAAATAGAGTTGCCCCATATAATTTGGACTGTAATTTATGTTTGTAGCTCTTGGTATTTCTTGAGACTTGTTTTATATTTTGTAGCCTATAGATAATTGTTAATCTTCATACCTATATTATTTGTCTTCCAATAAAATAATTTTAAAAAGTGGACAACCCCTTTGGTTTTATATTCTGGTACTAATTACCACCACAAGGGGTATACAGTACCTGGATATAGTCCGGTTCAATAGACACGGCACTCTAAATCAGCTGTATGCAAGCGTTAAAGCCGGCAACTTGCATCAGCTGTTTGCGGTAGCGTGTGTGTGGTGGGCGTGGCCCTTAAATGTGGAGGTTTTGACGGTTATCCCAGTAATAGGAAGCCCATTTGTTTTTCAAGTGTGACTCCAGGACGCCTGAAGTTCTAGACACTTTATGCGGCAGACAATAACAACTAAGGGATATCGATTGAGAGACCTGGATGGTTCTCCGGTGCCTGTATCATACCTCATTTTCGTTGAGGTCATCTTTGTGAGTTTTAAATTGTAAACCTATTAATAAATTGTGTAATTTTAGTGACATATTGCACTTGAGGTGTTGCGCCTTTTCTTTTCTTTCTTTGTTTTATATAGTTTTTATCCTGTTACCAGAGCCGTGACAGACATATGGCAGCAACTCTCACCTGAATACAGCTGTGAACCCAAGATTAACAGCTAGTATATATCCTTTTTATAAGTATTCATAGTGGGGCGCTTATATATATATTTATTATTTTTTAATTATTGCTAAGACTTGTGTACCCTATTCTTATGTTGCTGTTAAGAATAATGGATAGAGATATTAAAAAGTTAAATTCTGCTTTTAGGAGATTTATATGGAAGCAAAATAAACCATGAATTGGTTTATCTAAACTACAGATGCCAAATAATAAAGGAGGGATGGTTCTGCCAAATATTAGATATTACTGGGCAGCTGTGGCTAAATATAATATAGAATGGATAACTGGGTAAAAGAAATATATTAATAAAAAATAGAGCAAAATCTTTATATTCCAATCTCATTATACCACATGCATCAACTTCAGAACTGAGCAAGACTAAAAATCATGTTATATTCTGAGATTGTTTACAGATCTGGAGATATTGTAATAAATTGCTTGGATTGAATTACAAATATACTCAATTTTAGTCCAATTACTGGGAACCCTAGTTTTCCGATGGGAGATAACTATCCATTTTATTCTAATTGGCATAAGAAAGTAATAACTAAGGTAGAAGATATACTGTAATTTATTTTAATTCAAATAAGATTTATTCCTCGCAAGAAATCCACAACAAATATGAAATAAAACCAGACAGATACTATTATTTTTTACAGATAGAATCTTAGATAAAAAAAAAAATGATTAGCCAATTGGCAAATATTTGAAAAACCTCATTTATTGACATATGTGTAAAATATAAGAAAGGGGAGTATAGATTTGCCACTTTATATAATATATTTATAGACACAATTGTATACAAAAATCTTTTCTGGAGACGAATATCACACTGGATCTCTATTATTTTAAAGGGTAAAATTAATATGAATGCAGGCTAGATAATGAGTGGCGCGCTATATGTAAGGGGTTTATTGCAGCTCTTTGCGTGTATTGGAAGTAGCGTGCATTTTACAGGTTGAAAGTAAATGTGATCACTTGAGCGCCATTGAATTTAACGCACATTGGAATAGCACAACTTCAGAGCTCAGGTTAACTGTTACGCAAGTCAAAAAAGTTGCACAAAACAAATCAAACGAAAAATGTTAAAGTACAGTTACACTCATAATAACACCATCTAATAAAAAATATTAAATTTGTTTTGCAATAAAACATTATTAGGGCTCAAAAATATGAGGTCTCAGGTGTTAGAAAAAAAGACACCGCAAAGGGCTTTAACATAGAGAGATACATACATATACAACTATATATGTATATGAATAAATATATTCACACTCACAGGCCACTTTATTAGATGCCTAAATGCATTGAGTTGCTTCCATGTGATTGGCTGATTAGCAATTTCTGTTACCAAGCAATTGAACAGGTGTACCTAATAAAGTAGCCAGTGAGTGTGTGTATGTATATATATATATATATATATATATATATATATATACATGTGTGTACATATGTATCTCTGTATTTATATGTGTATATATGTATTTACAGATATATATATATATACACATATCACACAACGAAGAATAGCGCACAAACCATTTAGGATTACGGAGCACCCTCTGAAGGGGTGATAAACAGGAGACTCCAGGCAAGGCTTACTATAAAAAATGCCAAAGTTTATTCTTTAAAACGGATGGTAAAGCAAACATCTAGACAGCAAGAACAAGTGAACAAGTGCGCATGGGCACGAAACGCGTCTGCGTGGAGATCAGCTTAAACACCTGATTGTTGTCGCTGCTGGCTCTTGCTGTCTGGATGTTTGCTTTACCATCCATTTTAAAGAATAAACTTTGGCATTTTTTAAGCCTTGCCTGGAGTCTCCTGTTTATCACCCCTTCAGAGGGTGCTCCGTAATCCTAAATGGTTTGTGCGCTATTCTTCGTTGTGTGATATGTGTATATTTCATTGGGGCGTGCTTGGCACTTCCGCCCGGAGAAGCAGCCTATCGTAGGATTGAATCAAGGGGGTGTGTCCCCGCCCACGCTCTATCGTGTCGGTTCCCTGATCTCGCACCGGACTTACGGCGAGCGCAACTTACAGGGTCTCTGTGTAACTCTATATATATATATATATACACATATAAACACATACATATGTACAAATATATAGACATAAATATAAGTGCATTGGAGTCAAGTAGAGGAAAACAGGAAAAATCATATTTATGCAATATTCATATTTAATAAAGTGTTTATGTATTTACTGTAAACATTTCTCATTCCAATGTTCTTCACATAAGGGAATATGTTCTAAGTATTAAATATATCTATACTTATGCATAATTATATATATATATATATATATATATATATAGGTATAGATAAATATTATACAAAAATACCATCAGATATATATATACATATATATATATATGTATTTATGATTAAATAGAACATATTCTTCTATGTGAAGAACATTGGAATATGAAATATATATTAATATTTCATGTCGAGTAAGCGCACTTGAGAAAATGCGTTTGGGTTTCCACACAAGTAAGGGTGTTAGGTTTTTTTTCCACTTTTTGCGCTCCATTGAAGTCTAAGAAGGAATAAGTTGGTGCGGTCATGATATTCGAATTTCGTCATTTTTGTGCGTGTAGGGTTAGTGCGCAAGCGAAAGCTTTTTACTGTCAACTTGTAATACAGCCGCTACCCGATGCATGCAAAAAGCTTATTTCTAGCAGAGTTAGTACGAGACTGGGAGCAGAGACTACTGCTCCACTCGCATTCTAGCCCTGAATCGTTTGTCTTATTATTTGAATTCTCTAATTCTATAAAGAATGAAAGTAGAAAATTAATTGCAATGGTTATTTACAGGGATAAAACGTCTATTGTAGTACTTAAAAGGGCATTATGGCAACAAATAGTTATAGAAAAATATGATCTATTATACAATCCAATGAGGAGGATGGATGATTCTATGGACAAATGGGAAAAAATATAATGTACATGAAACCAGCTCTTTGAGAAGTTATTTATAAGGATTTAATATTTTGATTAAGATATATATACTGTATATATGTGCATTAAAAACGGCTAAAGGGACACTCAAGTCAAAATAACCTTTTATGATTCAGAAAGAGCAGGAGTTATAAAACACTTTACAATTTACTACCATGATAAAATGTTGCTCAGTCACACTTTTTGGGGAACAATATCCTTCTGAGCATGTGCACAAGCTCACAGGGTATTCATATACCAGTCTGTGATTGGCTGGTGGCTGTCAGGGGCCGGAAAATGGGAGAAAAAATAAATTTGCCAGAAAAAATCCACTGCTTATTTGAAATTCAGAGTAGGTATTATTTCATTGTCTTTTTATTATGCACTTGTTAATTATGCAATTCTACCGCACTGAGTGGTCCTTGAAGTGTGCAATTTCAATAAACTTTTCAATTTACTTCTATTATCAAATTTGCTTAATTCTCTTTGCATTATTTGTTAAAGCAACAGCAATGTTCTACTGTGAGCTTTCTAAACATACCAGGTGAGCCAATGACAAGAGGCATACATGTGCAGCCACCAATCAGCAGCTAACTTCCAGTAGTGCATTGCTGCTCCTGAGTCTACCTAGGCATGCTTTTCAAAAAAGGATATGGTGAAAAAGCAAATTTGATAATAGGAGTAAATGGGAAATTGGAATCATAGAACTTTAATTTTGACTTTACTGTTCCTTTAACCTGAACTTCAACTAATGGGTAATTATCCATTCCTTACTGGCTGACAAGGACAACTCCCTCAGAAGATCTGGGGCCCGATCCGATATGCAGCGTCGCCCGCAGAAGCTGGCGACGCCAAATTTTTTTTTTGGTATCACATATACGGCGTAGCATATAACTTACGCGCGTATATTTCTGTCTTCGCCCGTAATTTTTTTACCCATAGACTGACATACAAAACACGCACATTTTGGTATCCAATATACAGCCTAAGGACTTACGCGCGCAGATTTCAGAAAATCTACTCCATTCTCATCTCGCTACAAATTGCAGGCGCAGGAACCCTTGCACTGACTAAAAAAGCAACATAACTCCCTGGAAGCCTTAACAAACACATACATTTAAGCAGCATCTCAAGGTTAAAGGGGCAGTATACTATGATATTGCTTTTTTAAGGTTTATTTGTGTATTTGAAATAGTTTGAAGCCACAACATAATCAAATGGATTGAGCTTGTAGGTACTTTATCACATTGTGCACATATACTTGCTTATTTACTTTAAATTGGATTACCTTCATCTCTTTAGAACCCACTGGAGTGTAATTTATTCTAATGCTAACACAGCTTGGCACTGATGCCAAAATATATAAAGGGACAGTTAAGTCCAAAGAAAACCTTCTTCTTTTAAATAGGGCATTGTATTTCTAACTACTTTCAGATTTAATTAGAACACTTGCTTTGTTCTCTTGGTATTCTTAGTTGAAAGCAAAACCTAGGATGGCTCATATGATAATTTCTAAGACCTTCTTGATGGCTGCCTCTTTGCAATTGTGTCAAACCAATCACAGACACCACAACCTCTCACCTGCAGACTTAAAACACCTGATAATGCCCACCCTATCAGTAACATCACTACTATATATACCAATGTGTCAATTTATATTGGATGTGAGATACATTGATTTACATCTTACAAGTGAATATTACTATATGTACCCTTCAGAAACAACTATTGTGGATGTGAGTTATAGTACAAGAATATGTCATAAACAGGATAATATTACCTTTTTTTGGCCATTTCCACACAGGCCTTATTATATGTTTAAACAATATTAGTGTACTAAAACACCCCTCACATGGATGTGGATGACAATTATATGGTAATTATAAGGACAAGATTTATGGTGAACTATAAGAATTTTTTTTTCTTTTCCGCTTCTTGGATGAGGGGGCTGAGGTGAATGGAGTGGATTTCCTGGTTCTCCTGGTTTGGGAAGCTTCCGATGATTCTGCTGGAGTGCTGGCCACAGATGAAAGGCTGGAGGCAGTGTCCTGCTGGTGTGTGAAGTGCTCAACCAACACACACAAGAGTTGGTTTTGTTCCCGCCATCTGTTGTCAATCTGCATCTGCATATCAGAAATAACTCTCATCATCTGCGACTGGTTTTGTACTATACCATTTAATGATGCTGCCATGTCCCTCTGCAGCTCTATGGTACGCAGGAGTAACCTCTGTTGGCTCCTGTGAAACCTATGTTGGTCTTTTTGTCTGCTCTCGCAGCTTGTTATGAGCCTCCTCTGGAGTGAAATGTATTCATCGCCCAGGGGAGAATACAATGGATCTACAGGCTCTTGAGCAGCAGTGATTCTAGGTGCAGGTTCAGCTCTATCTGCTGGTGCATCATGGACAACTGCAGCTGCTGGTGCATCATGGACAACTGCAGCTGCTGGTGCTTCAGGGACAACTTCAGCTGCTGGTGCTTCATGGACAACTTCAGCTGCTGGTGCTTCATGGACAACTTCAGCTGCTGGTGCTTCATGGACAACTTCAGCTGCTGGTGCTTCATGGACAACTGCAGCTGTTGGTGCTTCGGGGACAACTTCAGCTGCTGGTGCTTCAGGGACAACTGCAGCTGCTGGTGCTTCAGGGACAACTGCAGCTATATGCTCATCTGAGGATGGTGGAGCTCTCCCTAGGGAAGTGGATGGTGGAGCTCTCCCAAGGGAAGCGGATGGTGGAGCTCTCGTCAAGGGAGGCGGATGGTGGAGCTCTCCCAAGGGAAGAGGATGGTGGAGCTCTCAGGCTGGATTGGTAGTCCCATTGATGACTAGTGTGTGACCACTCAGCCTGTCCAGTTTGCATTTCTTGCGACATCCCCTGTGTGGAAAAGCCATGACTGGCATGATATTGTGTTGGGGGGGTAAAGACATGGACCCTTCGTGGCTGACTTGGCTCCCCCTCAAAGCCAAAAGGATATTCCTCAGGCCAGGTATCTTGCCAGGGGTCATATGCCAATGGTGGTGGCATCACTTCTGGGTCCTCAACGGAGGCAATCCAACCCTGCTCATGCCTGGGAGCATACTGTCCATGTTGCTGCCTGAAGACTGGTGGTGGAGGTGGCTGCATGTCTGTGACTGGTGGTGGAGGTGGCTGCATGCCTGTGACTGGTGGTGGTGGTGGAAGTGGCGGCATGCCTGTTTGGAGCCTGGTGACAGGAGGTTCTGTGGAGGAGTCAAATGATGATAGGGATTAGTACACTCATATATATGTCCATGTGGGCATACAATATACATTGATACATGCTAGGGACAATACTCATTCTCATGTCAAACTGTATAACATGCATGTGCTCAATGTGGCCACAACATTAGTCAGGTCCGTTTTCAAATCATTGATGCAATGCCACGTCCCAGACGGGGCGGTAATAGAGAGTTAATGCTAAAAAAGAAGGAGGCATTTTGGATTTACAAACTCAATGCAATGCAACCTTTGAGTTTAAATAAAGAATTGGATTATACTCTATTTTTATAATCATTTTTATAATCATTTTTGCAACTATCTTTGTAATCATTTTGAGTCATGAAATGTCAAATTTGCTGCAATTGTTTTTCATCTGATTTGCTGCAACTGTTTTTCACCAAATTTGCTGCAAGTGTTTTTCAACAAATTGTTTTTTAATAATTTTCAATAATTTGTTTAGCAATAATTTATTTGGTTGAAAGTACATTTGTATCTGTATATGTCATTGTTTTGCATATGTATATATTTTTTGTATTGATTTTAATTCTATCTTGCACCAAGGTGAAATGAGAACATTAAGTTCTAACATAGATGTAATTAAATGAGTAACCACTAGGTGGAAGTATTGAGAAATGTTAATTGAACACCTGTGCATAGGTAGGCCTTTATAAGGTTTGAACAGTGTGTTTTAGCTTTATATGATTAAGGGTGTCCCACCCGAAACGTCACTGTTTTATTCCAGCATGTGGAAATAAAGATATTTTTATACTGCAAGGTGCTGCCTTCTTCTGTGGATTTATTGTGACTAAAGGGATTACAGCACCCTTTTTGGCCTGCACCTGACAGTGGAGCTGAGCTACAAACTGTTCTAATGCATGTGCACAATGTGATTTGTGATATGAGGGATTTTAATCTGCACAGTATACAGGAATGTGTTTCATACAATAGTTATGTGTACATGCCAGTGATGGAGAAAATGTGTTCTTTAAGTGACACTATAGTCACACAATTTACTTTAGCCTGATGTAGGCACAGAACCTGCTTTCTGAGCTAAAAGTATTGTGATGGCTATAGTGTCCATTTACTGAAAACTCAACATGTGGCTTGTGGCCTGTGTTACTCTGAGACATGCTAGTATTGCACTGTTCCACCTCATATCACGAATTGCATTGTGTTAAGTAGCATTAATGTCAAATATAATTGTAGATGTTTTTGTTAGTAGTACCATGCTCCTCATTGTGTACATGAATGTGTGACATTAAAGGATGTTATATCTCAAATACATATAATACTGGTGTGTGGGATGTTACTCACCAGCATGAGGTGCTGTGGTTGCAGCCCCTGAGTCATGAGCCCCTGGAAGTCCATGGACTGCTGTGATACTCAGGGACCTGCGTATCATATCCTGCCAGGTGTTGTATTCGGTTTCCAGGGGTGGACCACCGCCTGTTCCCCTCTGGTGCATGGCTTCCTGCCCCATCTTCTCTTTCACCCGCCTCTTACAATCGTTCCACCTTTTTTTAAGTCCCTCGACAGCCCTCCTCTGCGGGGCCACACTGTTTACAGCATCCTCTACCGCCAACCATGCTGCCTTACGCCTTCAGGCAACACCTTTGCCCTTCTCCTGGCCAAAGAGGGCACTGTGGTTGTCCATGATGGCCTGGACTAGCGCAACATTCTCATTGAATGAGAAGTTTGGGCTCTTCCTCTGTGGCCACCTGGCTTCCTCCCTGGGATGACCCTGGTGTGGGTTCCTCCCTATCCTCTCCCTCCTCCCCCCTTCTGTCCCCATGTGCATCCTCTGTCCCTCTTCTAAGTGTGCCTGGTCTCTGGGCATCTCCTCTCCCATCATCCCTTCTAACTCTCCCTCTCCCCACTCCACTAACTCCCTGATGGGTCCCCGCTGCTCCTCCTGTCCGCTACAATACTCCTCTCCCTGCAACTCCGCTCCCCTCCTCCCCTCAGCCCTACCTCTACCTGCCATCCTCACACTACACACAATCACACACTCACATTCACTCCCAGTTCAATCACACACAATCACAACCAAACACTCAGCCTATCACACTGTAAAATTGAAATAAAATGTGTGAGGTGTTAGAATAAAAAAAAAGTGTTGTGTATTTTGTATAGGTATAGATGCAATATGTGTGCAATATGTAAAAATAAGTGTAAGTAAATGTAAAAGTTTACCCAAACAAAAATCCGACGTAACTAACTATTATGCTGCACCTCTCTCACTACTCTTACTAATCCTAAACTCACTGTAGTGTGCTGTAGCTCAATGAACCATCCAAACACACTGAAGAAAATGGCGGCTGCGCATGCGTTTATATATGACTTTTGAATAGCGTAATTACGTTGCACATTTTTAGATGGAGTTACGGGTAATTTTTACGAGTGTTAGCCAAATTTGCATAAAACTACACTTTATTGAGACTTTACGTGAACAAAATACTGGCGTAAGTACTTGCGACGACTAAAATGTGTATTTGCGGAACAACGTCAGTTTGTCCTACTTACGCCACTTTAGCATCTGATGGTGCCGTATATTGGATAGCCCGATGTGCAAGGTGAAATTACGGGCAGCTCGGGTTCCCTCGCTTGCGCCGAAAACTACGCCGTATATCGGATCACGCCCCTGATTTGCTCCACACGGGAACATCCATTTTTGATAAAAAAAGGTTTGTAATATATTTTAAAATAGTCTCTTTTAGTGTGAAAAACGAAAAAAAAAAATAATATCATGTCCCTTACTAAATAATATATAAACAATAACTATATTTATTTCAATGTACTCATTGTCTAACAGTCTTTGTGTACAGGTCGGTCAGATGCTCTGTATGGAACATAATCTCACTTCCTTTTTTTTCATCCTTTTATGAGAACCCAGTGTGTCTTTACTCTCACAGTCTGCATATTGTTCTGCCGGTAATAAAATACACCTTATTCTATCTAAAACAGAGCCTTTTTTTTTTTTTTTTGGACAAATAACAAAGTATAAAAGAGACCATAATGTTTTAAAATCAATCTCTTTTCTTGTCATGATCTACTAAGTTTAAAGTTACAGCCTTACAGTTTCCTGTCTACTGTCATCCATAGTTTTACGTTAGTCCCAGAAGACAAGCATTAACCCTGTGTTTTACAGTATTTGTCATAAAGTAGTTTCTTACCATTAGGGCCAGATTACGAGTGGAACGCAATTGTGTATGCTCAAGCGATATCGGGTTTACCGCCATTGTTTGCACGCAGATTAAATTGCACTCATATTACAAATTGAAAGTAAAAGCGATTGCTTGAGAGCAATCACGATTTACACTATAGTCATTACCGCAATCTCAGAGATGTGGTTAACAGTGTTGCAAAAATAGAAAGTGTCACAAAACACCTAAAAAAATACATTCAAAAGTACATAAAATGTATTTTTTATGTGTTTTGTGACACTTTGTATGTATATTGGTCTATCTGTGTGTACAGATGTATTTATATGTTTATGTATGTATGTACATATTTATTTATGAATAAATAGAAAATATTCTTGTATGTACAGAACATTGAAATGTCAGATTTTCATGTCGGGTTAGTGCACATTACAATATGCGATAGAGTATGCGCATATGTGAATTTGCGGTCGGGTTTTGCACGGAGGTAGGGTGTTAGGTTTTTTTCCCACTTTGTTTGCTCCTTTGACTTCTATGGGGGAAGAGGTTATCGTGATAGTTTAATTGCGCTAGAAGTAAGAGGCAAAAAGTTTACTTCTAGTGCAATAAGCGCTCTAGCGTAAGCTCTAAATAGCGCTCCACTTGTAATCTGGCCCTTAATGTGTGTGTGTCTAATATATGCCTCCAAATTCTGCATAAAAGACCTTTATTTTTCACATGGGGTCCAGAGCAAACACTATAACGTTTCAGGACTTTGCTAGGCCCTTAGTCATGTATATATACATGACTAAGGGCCTAGCAAAGGCCTGAAACGTTGTATTGTTTGCTCTGGACCCCATTTGAAAAATAAAGGTCTTTTTATGCAGAATTTGGAGGCTGGAATTCATATGTTACAGACTGGATAAGGGAACCTGGCAAGTTCTGTATTCCGTGCCCCATAACAAAGACAAAGTGTGTACTGTATTCCAACCGTAGTGAAGCTGCCCTTGATGTGTGTGATCAGACTTGTCTCCAGGGCCGGACTGGGAAATCAGACCGGCCCTGGAAATTTGTATGGCCCGGCCCAGCCCCGCCCCGCCCCCTCCGACTCAACCCCCGATCCCCCTCAGGCTCATGGCTCAATCTGACCCTGTCCCCAGCCCCCATTTTTTATAAAGATTTTTATTGAGGTTGTGCAAACATAATACAACATATGAAGAATAACAATTTCTAAATCAGACATATATGATACAGTGTAATGGTTCTGCATACATAAAGACAGGTTACGTTCCTATCGAAGGCAACGTTATACGAAAAACTGGAACCTCTTTTTTTTATTTTTGTCATATTCTAATACTAAGGCACCTTCTATGCTTACAATAGGAGAGGAAAGTGGGAAATGCGAGTGAACCTACAAAAGTAGAGTGAATAAACACTTACGCTATTAGGTAATATTAACACTGGTGGGGACCTTTCCAAAGTTGAAAAATATGGTAAGATATGTAGGTATAATGCAGTGATCGGCATATATATAAAGATAAACAACATATAGCAACAAAGAGGTCACCAATTAAATATTTAGAGAACATAATAGAATATAAAGATATGGTACACTATATAAAGCATGGTGACTCAGAATAGGATGGCAATTAGTTTGTCAAACAGTAGATACAGTAAAGGCACCGTTTCGTTGCTAACCTAATATGAAATAATATGTAGGTATGGCATAATAATGATGATGCGGTATGGGCAAGATAAACCGCGTAATGAATTCTCCCAGGTTGGGAGACTTTTTGTGGGGGGTGGTGGGGGGGAGGTGGAAGTTAGAACATAGTAAGTAATTAAATAGTAAGTATGTTTCATATCATGGTATCCATAAATTTAGTAGTCATAATGAAAATACTGAGAGAGAAGAGGGCAGCCTTGTCTATGAGCAGATATATGTCGCTAAACTTTTAAATATAGATAAGGGCTTGCACCTAGCTGGAGTGAAGGAAAAGAGGGCTCTACTGCCTCGGCCGCTGGCAGCCTAACCCCCATATATTAATAACACTGGTGTTATCCCAAAGGCCAGGTATAGGAGTGAGATGGAAGATTTAACTTGGGGGCCTGTACATTGCAAGAAGCAATATTGAAAGAAAACAGGGTGTGTATGAAGGGAATATACTCAGCTGACAAATATGAATGGTCAGTCCTGCTGACCTAAATAGATAAGAGATATTTTTTTAGGAGAAGCTGCATATTCCATTAACATCCTTATGAGTGCAAAAACAAGGAATCAGTGTAACCAGCATATATAACAAAATGTAACATAGCATCCAAGACAAACAGATAACTTAGCCTTTAGACTCCACCAGCATTCTGGTAGGTGCACCTAAAACAGTAGACAATTATTACATAAGGTCGAACTCTATACATAACATAAAGTAGGATAGCCCTGTGTTAGAAAGCTACCTATGGGTGGACATGATAAGTAATAGCTTGTGGAATATAAAATACTGTAAACATGCTAGGGTGGTTGTGAAAACCTGTAAATAAGGTAAGAGCCTTTACAAAATATTACCACTGAGATACGTTAATTCTGAGGTGAGAGAAGCAAAATTTGTCCATGATACATATTTAGACCCATATGAATATTGCGTCTAACAGGGGGTAGAGACCTGCTATCTCAATGATAGGTCCAACAAAAAAGGGATTTTAATCCTAGTTTGCAACTAGATGTAATCCTATTACTAGGTTCCATTGGAAAGTACAGTATATAAAGACTTCAACAGATAGGACCTCTAGACATGATAAGGATACATATAGAACAAGAACATGTATAAACATATAATAACACAGGCTGTAGAGTAGTATGGTATACCATATTAGATTATATAACTATAGCTGTAAAAAAAATAGAGTGAAAGTTAAAAAGAAATAAAAATTACTCCTCAGAAAGCATCTCACATTCTCACGATAGACCCTTCAATGTGCAAGAGATTAGCATGCCCGTGTCCTAAGTCCTCAATATGTAGCTGCTTTAGGTCTCAACCAGAACATAATACAGGGAAAGGGTTAACAAACATGGCATATAAGCATAAAAACATAAACACTTAAAGTAGCGAAGAGAAGATGAGTGGTATACGGTTCCAGAGCAATATTCTTTAAGTTCACCCCACACCAGTGGCTAGTCATTTATAAAAGTCTCCTATCCTGTGAACCATATCTCATAACTGCAAGGGCCTACTAGTAAAAAAACACAAATCAAACAGGCAGAAGCATTCTGCCGCCATGGGAATCAGAAATGTCTATCCCACTCCGGTTGCACATTGTTGCCAGGGATCTCCCGGGTCTTCACTACACTGATATAAGACAGGTAAAGCTGTGAGATAGATACCGGAGTTACTGCCATCATCCCTAGAGCTCCCGGGGAGGCACAGCAAGAGCAGGGCTGTGGGTAAGTCTGCAGAGTCATTCAATCTGGTTGCGAGGTTGGGGGATCTGTGCGCCCGGCTTGCTTTTTTACATGGCCTCACCATGCGCTGCCCAGGTTGAGACGACTCTATCTGTAGCTGAGGGCAGCTCTGTTCTTTAAGCCTCTGGTCTACTACAGGGTCGTTAGAGGCTCCCACTTTAGTGCCACTTGCGTTAGTAAGGGGGATTATGCTCACCGCCTTATACTGGATTGATCTGGTAGCCGGCTCATCAGCTGGAGGTGCTATGTTCTCGGGACTTGCTACCGCATCGCTCTGTAATGCGCAAGGAGTGGATGACGGGCGCTGGGGCCCTAATGTACCGCATTCTACCCAGGTAGCTGTGGAGGCATAAAAACAGGTACCGGGTTTTGTGAGATCCGCTTCAGCTTGGCGAACCGCCTCTCTAAGTGTGTGATCAAAAGCGGTTTGATAGCTGTCCAATAGCTTGCTCAGCTCTCTTAGTATGTATGCCATTGATGTCATATTATAAGTCTGCAGTAGCTGCCAATCCACAAAATAGCAAGCTGTGTCCTCTAGTTACTCCCCACGTGGACGGGAAAATGGCTGCTGCTTTACAGTCGGCACAGCACGGCAGTTCAATAGACTAAGGCTTCGTTCAGGAACAAACAGGCTCCCCTGTTTTAGTTCCTTATAGCTTCAATGTGAATGAATGCTGGTTTACAATAAAGTATATGGACCCAAGCAGTCGCTAAATGTATGTTTTAAATGTAGAATAGCTGGAGCTGTTAAGATGTGCGACCGCTCAGGTCCAAAGCTGGCTCCGCCCCCCCCCAGCCCCCATTTTCAGCAGCTTACCTGTGAGTGGTCCAGCAAGCTGTGATTATCCAAAGGATACACTATCTTATAAACACATACACTGACTGTCCTCCTGGCTCAGATTTGAGTTACGATACAGTCAGCTGCTATTTAAATCAGAGATTACGGAGTCTGGAGATCCTATTAAACTATTTTAAAACAGCCAGGGAATAATTATGACATACTTATGCACCATTTACGGTGAGCTGGTGGTGTTCACACGGTGATGAAATAGTGTCGGACTCTGTGACAACTGTTACTTCTCCGCCTGCCTCTGCGTTGCCGCACGTGTCCCGTGACCGACCGTTGTCTTTAGTCCATCCCTCCCCCCCACACGTGACCCCACGTGGCCTCCAACTCTGCTAGGCTTGCTGACGCTCCCAGGCTGGGCTCCCACCACTATGTCACGTGTGTCGTGATGTCTCTCTCTTTCTCTCTCTTTGTTTCTTTCTCTCTTTTTTTCTCTCTTTCTGTCTGTTTCTCTCTCTCTTTCTCTCTACATTTGTATTTATTTTAACTAGGTACAATAGTTATTAAATAGTTATCAACTATTCAATAACTTTCTAGTTAAAATAAATACAAATGTACCTGTAAAATAAAACCTAACCTAAGTTACAATTACACCTAACACTACACTATAATTAAATAAATTCCCTAAACTAAATACAATTAAATACAATTAAATAAAATTATCTAAAGTAGAAAAAAAAAACTAAATTACAGAAAATAATAAACAAATTACAAGATTTTTAAACTAATTACAAAAACACTAACCCCTTGAAGATCACCTTACCGTGAGAAGTCTTCACCCAACCGGGCCGAAGTCCTCAACGAATCCGGCGGAAGTGGTCCTCCAGACGGGCAGAAGTGGTCCTTCAGATGGGCAGAAGTCTTCATCCAGACGGCATCTTCTATCTTCATCCATCCGGCGCGGAGCGGCTCCATCTTTAAGACATCCAACGCGGAGCATCCTCTTCTGACGACGTCTTCTTGTTGAATGAAGGTACCTAAGTGGCGTCATCCAAGATGGCGTCCCTTCAATTCCGATTGGCTGATAGAATTCTATCAGCCAATCGGAATTAAGGTAGAAAAAATCCTATTGGCTGATGCAATCAGCCAATAGGATTTAAGTTTAGTAGGATTGAGCTCGCTTTCTATTGGCTGTTCCAATTTGTGTAGTGGGGTATTTTGCTTAGGGGTTGTTGCGGTTTACTTTCAACTTAGTACGCGCACTACCTGATACACAAAGAGCTGAAGTCAAGTGGAAATAGCATGCGAGCAGGAGTGATAAATAGGGATTCACTCGTAATCTAGCACCATGTAAGTGCAAATTATTTCTGTTGTCTTGCTTTTGTTTGATATATCCAAATAGTATTTAAATAAATTATCTTGTTTGTTGCAGTTGCTGTAGATAGACAAACTTTACCTAGCACTTGCCTCATTTGGAAAAGCCAAGCAGAGTTTGAGTCTGTAGACAACAAGGCTAGCCACTGTAATTATGTTAGTATAAAGTGCATTGTTTTGCAGTTGTTATCTGTTAAAGTCACTTAGGGAATGATTTGTATTATGATTTGCTAGTCTTCTACAGTGTTCATTTCCAACTCTAGGAATTTAGAAAATGCACAATTTTCAGAGCTTATTTACATAAAAAAGGCACAAAATAAATATTGTAAATTTGTTTTATTGCACATCACTAAACATTTATATACAATCTAAAGGTGTTTACTCTCCCTTGAAAACAACATGAAATACATTTCTGTATATATCTCTTCTCTGCGGTCAACACTAACCCTAACCGGTGACATATATAGAGGGGTGTCACAGATTTTTAATGTATTCCAATATAAATAGCACAGACTATGAGAATATATTGAGAAAGTCCTTGTTTACAGAAAAAGTAGTTGATTAATGGAATAGACTTCAAATTGAAGTGCTATGGCCAAAGACAGTAGGATATTTCAAGACTGTATGAGACAGACATAAGTCCATCCTAAGAACGAATTGAACTAGGAAACTGCAAATCATATTAAAAAAATAATAATAAAATTATCATTAGTCGGTAATTCATTTACACCAATGTCAATACATAAATTGTGACAACTGCATCCCTTTAAATAACCAGTTATCATTGCATTCTGCATTAATAAGATTATACAAATCTAAATGTGCTTCATTAAAGGGACATGAAACCCAAAATGTTTATTTCATAATTCAGATAGATCATAAAATTGTTAACATCTTTCCAATTTACTTCTTTTATCTAATTTGCTACATTATCTTGGTGTCCTTTGTTGAAGCAGCAGCAATGCATTACTGGGAGCTAGCTGAAAGTCAATGAAAAGAAGCATATATGTGTAGCCACCAATCAGCAGTTTCTGAGCCTACCTTGGTATTCTTTACAACAAATAAATTGGAACATTATTTAAAATGGCATGATGTGTCTGAATAATGAAAGAAAAAAATTGGGTTTCATGTCCCTTTAAAGTAAAAAAGAATGTCTTTAGTTGGTTGTCTGTCATGTATTGTACAGAAATTGAAGTGACTGTGTCCCTTAAAATAACACAAAGAGGATCTTTTAACTTTACAACTATTTCCTCTGAAGCTGTTTTTGAAGACTTTGCACCACCTAGTGGTGCTATATTCATACTGCAAATAGCAAATATATATATAAAAAGCACACTTCTCTGTTATTCTTTTGTGACTGTGGTCAAATGCTCCCATTTATGAAGCTGTCAAACAATCCACTTCCTAAGGTTAGATCAGAACTGCAGTGTTTCGCATGCCCCATGTAGCAGCTCATTGCTGTTCAAATTAAAAAAAAATGCTGATTATGATCCCGTCTTTAAAATATTGATACTCAAATTTGCCCCTACACATTTGAGAAGAGTTGTTTTAATAACTTTTATAAAACTTTTTTGTGGGTAGTCATTTTGCTGACTTACAAAGGTCCAAATTACAAGTGGCACACTTTTTTTTTGCGCTTGTGTGCTAACTGCGCTCAAGTTAAAAATGTAGCTAGTCCAGATTAATGCTGTTATCACAAGTTAAAAGTAAAAAGTTAGCACAGAAGCCATAGATTCAGGCGCATTAACTTCAGGACTTTGGATATTGCAACCCCATTAACGGAGTCTCCCCATAGACTTCTATGGGGTCAGGTGTGCAGAAGAAATCTTGTGCGATAACCTGACTCTGTGCTAGATTAACTGATCTGAAGTTGAAGGTGTGTTAGGAATACTTCAAATTTGTATGTTCTTCAATTAGAATAAAATGTACACATCATAACCCAAATCGCGTGTAGTAATCTCTTAAAATGAATGTTTGATTGTAATTCACACTTGCACTCTTGTGTTTGTAAGTAACAGTACTGGTGTCTACGTAACTAGGTTTTAAAACAGGATCGCACAATTTTAGGTTCTATAGAAACCTATTATTATCCGTTTCCAGGCAAAAAACATAATTTATGCTTACCTGATAAATGTATTTCTCTTGTGATGTATCGAGTCCTTGGATTCATCCTTACTTGTGGGATATTCTTCTCCCCTACAGGAAGTGGCAAAGAGAGCACCCACAGCAGAGCTGTCTATATAGCTCCCCCTTAGCTCCACCCCCCAGTCATTCGACCGAAGGCTAGGAAGAAAAAGGAGAAACTATAGGGTGCAGTGGTGACTGAAAGTTTTGAAATAAAAATATATATGCCTGTCTTAAAAAACAGGGCGGGCCGTGGACTCGATACATCACAAGAGAAATACATTTATCAGGTAAGCATAAATTATGTTTTCTCTTGTAAGATGTATCGAGTCCACGGATTCATCCTTACTTGTGGGATACCAATACCAAAGCTTTAGGACACGGATAAAGGGAGGGACAAGACAGGGACCTTAAACGGAAGACACCACTGCTTGTAGAACCTTTCTCCCAAAAATAGCCTCCGAAGAAGCAAAAGTATTGAATTTGTAAAATTTTGAAAAAGTATGAAGCCAAGACCAAGTCGCCGCCTTACAAATCTGTTCAACAGAAGCCTCATTTTTAAAAGCCCATGTGGAAGCCGCAGCTCTAGTAGAATGAGCAGTAATTATTTCAGGAGGCTGCTGTCCAGCAGTCTCATAAGCCAAACGGATGATGCTTTTCAGCCAAAAGGAAAGAGAGGTAGCGGTAGCCCTTTGACCTCTCCGTTTACCAGAATAAACAACAAACAAAGAAGATGTTTGATGGAAATCTTTAGTTGATTGTAAGTAGAACTTTAAAGCACGAACCACATCAAGATTGTGTAACAGACGTTCCTTCTTAGATGAAGGATTAGGACACAAAGAAGGAACCACAATCTCATGATTGATATTCTTATTAGAAACAAACTTAGGAAGAAACCCAGGTTTGGTATGTAAAACCACCTTATCTGCATGGAAAACAAGGTAAGGTGAATCACATTGTAAAGCAGATAGCTCAGAAACTCTTCGAGCCGAAGAGATAGCTACTAAAAACAAAACTTTCCAAGATAGAAGCTTAATATCTATGGAATGCATAGGTTCAAACGGAACCCCTTGAAGAACTTTAAGAACTAAGTTTAGGCTCCATGGTGGAGCAAAAGGTTTAAATACAGGCTTGATTCTGACCAAAGCCTGACTAAATGCTTGAACGTCTGGAACATCTGCCAGACGTTTGTGAAGTAGAATAGACAAAGCAGATATTTGTCCTTTTAGGGAACTAGCAGATAATCCCTTCTCCAAACCTTCTTGGAGAAAAGACAATATTCTAGGAATCCTAATCTTACTCCACTAGTAACCTTTGGATTCACACCAATAAAGATATTTGCGCCAAATCTTATGATAGATCTTCCTGGTGACAGGCTTTCTATCTTCCTGATGACAGGTGACTCAGATAAACCATGCTTTGATAGAATCAGGCGTTCAATCTCCAAGCAGTCAGACGCAGAGAAAATATATTTGGATGCGTGAACGGACCTTGGAATAGAAGGTCCCGCCTCTCTGGCAGAGTCCACGGTGGAACTAAGGACATGTCCACTAGGTCTGCATACCAAGTCCTGCGTGGCCACGCAGGTGCTATCAGAATTACCTAAGCTCTCTCCTGCTTGATTCTGGCAACCAGACATGGAAGGAGAGGAAAAGGTGGAAATACATAGGCCAGATTGAAGGACCAAGGCACTGCTAGAGCATCTATCAGTACCACCTTAGGATCCCGGGACCTGGACCTGTAGCGAGGAAGTTTGGCATTCTGACGAGACGCCATCAGATCCAATTCTGGTGTGCCCCATAGCTGAATCAGCTGGGCAAATACCTCCGGATGGAGTTCCCACTCCCCCGGATGAAAAGTCTGACGACTTAGAAAATCCGCCTCCCAGTTCTTTACTCCTGGGATGTGGATCGCTGAGAGATGGCAAGAGTGATCCTTGCCCATCGGATTATTTTGGTTACCTCCATCATCGCTAGAGAACTCCTTGTTCCTCCTTGATGATTGATATATGCTACAGTCATGCTGTTGTCCAACTGAAACCTGATGAATTTGGCCGCAGCAAGCTGAGGCCACGCCTGAAGTGCATTGAATATCGCTCTCAGTTCTAGAATGTTTATCGGAAGGAGAGCTCCCTCCCGAGACCATAAGGCCTGTGCTTTCAGGGAATTCCAGACTGCACCCTAGCCTAGCAGGCTGGCATCTGTCGTTACAATGAGCCACTCTGGCCTGCGGAAACACATTCCCTGAGACAGGTGGTCCTGAGACAACCACCAGAGAAGAGAATCTCTGGTCTCCTGGTCCAGATGCAGTTGAGGAGATAAATCTGCATAATCCCCATTCCACTGTTTGAGCATACATAGCTGCAGTGGTCTGAGGTGTAGGCGGGCAAAAGAAACTATGTCCATTGCCGCTACCATGAGTCCGATTACCTCCATACACTGAGCCACTGATGGCCGAGGAATGGAATGAAGAGCTTGGCAAGTGGTTAAGAGTTTTAACTTTCTGACCTCGGTCAGAAATATTTTCATTTCTACCGAGTCTATCAGAGTCCCTAGGAAGGAAACTCTTGTAAGAGGGAAGAGAGAACTCTTTTTTATGTTCACCTTCCACCCGTGAGATCTCAGAAAAGCCAACACGATGTCCGTGTGAGACTTGGCTAGCTGGAAAGTCGACGGGTGAATAAAGATGTCGTCTAGATAAGGCGCCACTGCTATGCCCCGTGGTCATAGAACCGCCAGAAGGGACCCTAGCACTTTTGTGAAAATTCTGGGAGCCGTGGCCAACCCAAAAGGAAGGGCCACAAAACGGTAATGCCTGTTTAGAAAGGTGAATCTGAGGAATTGATGATGATCTCTGTGAATAGGGATGTGTAGATACGCATCCTTTAAGTCCACAGTAGTCATATATTGACCCTCCTGGATCAGAGGTAGAATAGTCCAAATAGTCTCCATCTTGAATGATGGAACTTTGAGGAACTTGTTTAGAATTTTGAGATCCAAGATTGGTCTGAAAGTTCCCTCTTTCTTGGGAACCACAAACAGGTTTGAATAAAAGTAATGCACAAGATAATTCTCCCTTCCGTAAATTAGCAACCTCCCGCTCCTTGTCGTAATTACACACTGCAGCCCTTATGTCATAAGTCCTTAACTTCTTAGAACCAATAAGTCCTTAATGTTAATACAGTTCTGCCAAACTTGCAAGTTTTTGTGTGTCGTGATATTCACAATATACACTTTAGGACTCACGTTTCACAGGCGTCCAGTGCTCGGTCCCCGGGGAGATACATCCAAACTGCCTCTTGCAGGATTCCGGCTCTTCCGTCCGCTCCCCTCCTCAAGCCGCCGCCGCCTGTGGTTCCGTCCGTGCAAGCCTGTCTGTGCGCCGTTTCGCTGAGCGTGTGACGTCACGTCCCCGTCACAGCTCCTGTTCGTCCGGCTGCAGTGGATCCAAAAGTGACAGGTGCAATGGGTGAAACAGAGGTACCGGTCTTTCCTTGCTGGTTCAGATACAATGTAGAAAGAAAGAATAAGGAATTCCGGTTTCTTGCAAATCACGATCCAAAGTTTATTGGGTTAAAAAGTGCAACAACAACAACAATTGTTACAGCCTTCTGTGTTACAGCACTGGGTGGTGGTCACTACTGCTGACGCGTTTCGGCTTTCCCCGCCGTAGTCATAGCATGATGATGCTATGACTACGGCGGGGAAAGCCGAAACGCGTCAGCAGTAGTGACCACCACCCAGTGCTGTACCACAGAAGGCTGTAACAATTGTTGTTGTTGTTGCACTTTTTAACCCAATAAACTTTGGATCGTGATTTGCAAGAAACCGGAATTCCTTATTCTTTCTTTCTAGGTTTGAATAAAACCCTAGCCCCTGTTCCTCTTTTGGGACTGGGTGGATCACTCCCATGGTATGTAGGTCTTCTACACAGCGTAAGAAGGCCTCTCTCTTTGTCTGGTTTACAAACAATCGAGAAATGTGAAATCTCCCCCTTGGAAGGGAGCCCTTGAATTCCAGAAGATATCCCTGGGACACAATTTCTAAAGCCCAGGGATCCTGAACATTTCTCGCCCAAGCCTGAGCAAAGAGAGAGAGTCTGCCCGCTACTAGATCCGGTCCCGGATCGGGGGCTACCCCTTCATGCTGTCTTAGAGGCAGCTGCAGGCTTCTTGGCCTGTTTACCCTTGTTCCAAGCCTGGTTAGGTCTCCAGACTGACATGGATTGGGCAAAATTCCCCTCTTGCTTTGTAGCAGAGGAAGCTGAAGCTGGACCACTCAAAGTTCCGAAAGGAACGAAAATTATTTTGTTTGGTCCTCATCTTATTTGATCTATCCTGAGGGAGGGCATGACCTTTCCCTCCAGTGATGTCTGAAATAATCTCTTTCAGTTCAGGTCCGAATAGGGTCTTACCCTTGAAAGGAATGTTCAAAAGTTTAGACTTAGATGACACATCAGCAGACCAGGACTTAAGTCATAATGCCCTGCGTGCTAAAAATGGCAAAACCTGAATTCTTCGCCACTAATTTAGCCAGTTGAAAAGCGGCATCTGTAATAAAAGAATTAGCCAACTTAAGGGCCTTAATTCTGTCCATAATTTCTTCTAATGGAGTCTCCATTTGAAGAGCCTCTTCTAGAGCCTCAAACCAGAAAGCAGCTGCAGTTGTTACAGGAACAATGCATGCAATAGGTTGGAGAGAAAAACCTTGATGAACAAAAATTTTCTTCAGGAGACCCTCTAATTTTTTATCCATAGGATCTTTGAAAGCACAACTGTCCTCAATAGGTATAGTTGTACGCTTAGACAGAGTAGAAATAGCTCCCTCCACCTTAGGAACTGTCTGCCATGAGTCCCTTATGGTGTCAGATATGGGAAACATTTTCTTAAAAACAGGAGGGGGAGTGAACGGAATACCTGGTCTATCCCACTCCTTAGCAATAATATTCACAATCCTCTTAGGGACTGGAAAAACATCAGTGTAAACAGGAACCTCTAAGTAGCTATCCATTTTACACAATTTCTCTGGGACCACAATCATCTAGAGTTGCTAATACCTCCCTAAGCAATAAGCGGAGGTGTTCAAATTAAATTTAAACGCCGTCATATCAGAATCTGTCTGAGGAAGCGTCTTTCCTGAATCAGAAATTTCTCCCTCAGATAACAAATCCCTCACCCCTTCAGAGCATTGTGAGGGCATATCAGATACGGCTACTAAAGCGTGAGACAGCTCAGCATTTTTCCTTAACCCAGAGCTGTCCCGCTTTCCTTGTAAACCAGGCAGTTTGCATAAAACCTCAGTGAGGTTTGTATTCATAACTGTGGCCATGTCTTGTAAAGTAAATGAATGTGACGCACTAGAGGGACTTGGCGTCACTTGTGCGGGCGTTACTGGTTGTGACACTTGGGGAGAGCTAGATGGCGAACCCTCATTTACTCCTGACTGAGAATCATCTATTGCCCTATTTTTAAGTGCTAATATATGTTCTTTATAATTTATAGACATATCAGTACAATTGGGACACATTCTAAGAGGGGGTTCCACAATGGCTTCCAAACATAAAATGGTACTGTGCCTTTAAGAGAAAAAAAGCTGCACAAGTGCTGCAAAACAGTGTAAAAAAGCAGTAAATTTAACAAAATTTTTACAGTAGTATCTTATAGCCTTAGTAACTTTGCACAGCTATGCAAATAAACAATTAACCCCTTAATGGCAAAACCGGATTGAAAAAAACATCAAAACCGGTAAAAAAAGACTTCCAGCTCGTTGCCACAGTTCTGCGGTGGCGCCTACCTGCCCTTCAGAACGATTTGTGGGGGAAAAGCCTCCTTTACAGCCTTCAAACACAGCAGGAACCTCTAGAGAAGCAGTTGGATGTCTCTAAGGAAAAGAAACTGCGCAACTGAGGCGCGAAACTAGGCCCCTCACACCTCACGCGATGTTTTGAGGCCTATTAGAAAAACACCTGAGTGTCTCTTAATTAACCATGTGGGTTAAAAAACCTTAACACAAGCCACAATGACCCCTTTAGTCCCTTCAAAAAACGTTATAATTGCATCATTTACTGAACAAACAAAAACGTTTTTTCCTAACAGTGTCACCAGTAACAAATTAGCCCTTCAAGCAAGCTGAAATTCCAAGTGTCTGAATACAGCTTACCCTTCCCTCATGGGGATATTGCCAGCCTTTTCTAGAATAAACACAGTCTGTCTAGAAAAATATAGACTGAACATACCTCATATGCAGCTTAGCATGCAAACCGTTCCCCCAACTGAAGTTTTCCTGTACCCTTCAGCCCTTGTGAGAACAGCAGTGGATCTTAGTTACAAAGTGCTAAGATCATAATCCTCCTTGCAGAAATCTTCATCTCTTTTCTGCCAGAAAGTAAATAGTACACACCGGCACCATTTAAAATAACACACTTTTGCTTGAGAAATAAAAAACTAACATTTTTGTCACCACACTCGCTCTGCACTTCCTAGTTACTTAGAGTAGGCAAAGAGAATGACTGGGGGGTGGAGCTAAGGGGTGAGCTATATAGACAGCTCTGCTGTGGGTGCTCTCTTTGCCACTTCCTGTAGGGGAGGAGAATATCCTACAAGTAAGGATGAATCCGTGGACTCGATACATCTTACAAGAGAAATAAGAGAAGCTGCTGCTCTTTGATGGTCGACCTTTCCCCTTTGTTAGTTCATGTCGGAGAACATCAACTGTCACAGCCTTACTGTACAAATCTGATGACAGGTTTTTCTGTACAACAACACTGTATTGTCCATCTTGTAAACTCTTCCACCATCAAGGCAAATTCATACACTCTCTGTATACTGTGAGCCCTGTTTTGCAAGGGGAGGGGGCAAACATAGAGGCCAGGAATTATGCATGTTGAACCCAGGCACCACCAGGCTCCCTATAGGAATGCCACTACTGATTGAAGGGCCAGAAGGGGCCTAACTTAATTGAGAAAGACACCAGGCAGACAATATGTGAGAAGACACATGAAAACCCCAAGAACAGTACTATTTTGATCAGCAATAATCCATGCACACTCCTTTCATACCCAAACCAATCATGCACTGAATAAAAATTCATCAGAGGAGACAGCATTGCAGGGAGTCATTTAGAATCTTACAGACCCCGCTATTGTCAATAGTATCATTTTGATGTAATAATTGGAGGTGGGTCCCAGCCATGAGCTAGCTCACAGAAACAGGGCCAGGCTGGCCCTGACCTGGTTTACAGACACAGCAGGGCAGTGAGATGCAGAGCAGGGCTTATGATCAGTCCGGGCCTGGTTACTAGACTCTTAAATAAAGTAGAAGCATAATAAAAAGACAATGCAATACCAATTTGAATTTAAAACAAGCAGTAGCTTGTTTTCCATTCTAACAAGTGACAATGTTTACTCTGTCTCCTGTATCTTTTGATAACCATCAATTTATCATATACAGTATCCCACAAAAATGAGTACAGCCCTCACATTTTTGTAAATATTTTATTACATCTTTTCATGTCACAACACTGAAGAAATTACACTTTGCTACAATGTAAAGTAGTTAGTGTACAGCCTATAACAGTGTAAATTTGCTGTCCCCTCAAAATAACTCAACACACAGCCATTAATGTCTAAACCACTGGCAACAAAAGTAAGTACACCCCTAAGTGGAAATGTCCAAATTGGGCACAATTAGCAATTTTCCCTCCCCGGTATCATGTGACTCACTATTGTTACAAGGTCTCAGGTGTGAATGGGGAGCAGGTGTGTTAAATTTGGTGTTATCGCTCTCACACTCTCTCATACTGGTCACTGGAAGTTCAACATGGCACCTCATTGCAAAGAACTCTCTGAGGATCTGAAAAAAAGAATTGTTGCTCTACATAAAGATGGCCTAGGCTATAAGATTGCCAAGACCTTGAAATTGAGCTGCAGCACCATGGGCAAGACCATGCAGTGGTTTTACAGGACAGATTCCACTCAAAGAAGTTGAGTGCACATGCTTAGCGTCATATCCAGAGGTTGTCTTTGGGAAATATACGTATGAGTGCTGCCAGCATTGCTGCAGAGGTTGAAGGGATGGGGGGTCAGCCTGTCAGTGCTCAGACCATACCCCGCACACTGCATCAAATTGGTCTGCATGGCTGTCGTCCCAGAAGGAAGCCTCTTCTAAAGATGCACAAGAATACCCACAAACAGTTTGCTGAAGACAAGCAGACTAAGGACATGGATTACTGGAATCATGTCCTTTGGTCCAATGAGACCATGATAAACTTATTTGGTTCAGATGGTGTCAAGCGTGTGTGGCGGCAACCAGGTGAGGAGTACAAAGACAAGTGTGTCTTGCCTACAGTCAAGCATGGTGGTGGGAGTGTCATGGTCTGGGCTTGCATGAGTGCTGACGGCACTGGGGAGCTACAATTCATTGAGGAAACCATGAATGCCAACATGTACTATGACATACTGAAGAAGTGCATGATGCCCTCCCTTCGGAGACTGGGCCACAGGACAGTATTCCAACATGATAACGACCAAAACACACCTCCAAGACGACTACTGCCTTGCTCAAGAAGCTGAGGGTAAAGGTGATAGACCGGCCAAGCAGACCTAAACCCTATTTAGCATCTGTGGGGCATCCTCCAATAGAATGTGGGGGAGCGCAAGGTCTCTAACATCCACCAGCTCCTTGATGTCGTCATGGAGGAGTGGAAGAGGACTCCAGTGGCAACCTGTGAAGCTCTCATGAACTCCATGCCCAAGAGGGTTAAGGCAGTACTGGAAAATAATGGTGGCCACACAAAATATTGACACTTTGGGCCCAATTTGGACATTTCCACTTAGGGGTGTACTCACTTTTGTTGCCAACAGTTTAGACATTAATGGCTGTGTGTTGAGTTATTTTGAAAGGACAGCAAATGTACACTGTTATACAGGCTGTACACTCACTACTTTACATTGTAGCAAAGTGTCATTTCTTCAGTGTTGTCACATGAAAAGATATAATAAAATATTTACAAAAATGTGAGGGGTGTACTCACGTATGTGGGATACTGTATATATATATATATATATATATATATATATATATATATATATATATATATATATATACTGTGAGGTCTTGCACTTGCTCAGTACGAGCCAGTGCATCAGAAAATGTGTGCATAGGATGGTATAGTTTAATAATGGAAGTACATTTTTGTTTTATTGAATCTGAATCATTAAAGTTTCATTTTACTTTCATGTCCTTTAAAGTGTTAAGGACATCAGGAGTATTGAAAAGGATGTTGAACCTATGTTGTGCATGTTCTAATTTCAGCAAAGAGAAACAAATGAATTATTTATGATAAAATCACTTTATTTGTTAATAAAGCAGACCATCAATATCAGGGTATGTTTAAAAAAACAAAGCAACAACAAAATAACTTATAGTATTTACTTTTGGACAGCCATTTTGTAAAACACAAGTCCCATTTGCAGCAATTAATCCATCAGGACACACTGCAATGCAAATTACTGTTAACTGATTATTTTTTATCTTACCCGTTTTTGAGCAGCCTATGGAGTTCAGCTGTATTTGTATTCTAACACTTTTTACCTGATATCAATACAAATATATTGTATGAAAAGACTATTTTTATCTATAATTAAGGATAGTTTTGATATCTAAGGCAGTACAAAATGGCAGCCAATGACGTTTGTGTAATGCACATAGCATACATACATATATAAAGTTATTGGGCTATGGATGTCTTTTATACTTTACACACCAGATAAATAGTGATTAATGGTTTTAAACTGAATTACAAGATAGCAATAAAGTCAAATCATACATAATATTCTCGCTTCAGTATAAAATACAATTGTAGAAAAACAATATTTGGTTAATCTGCTGCATTCTATTCCTACTTTTAAAATCGTGAAACAAATGTATTGTTATAGTACAAAAAATATATAAATTGCTGCGATTACAGTCATAGATGTAAGAGAAGCAAATTCCTGTATAAATAATAGCCAATCTAAAATATGCGGGCAATGTTCCAATAAATAAAGAAAGCTTAATGTTCAAAATCATTTTTCAGGTAAAGATAAAACAACTAATTTTACTGTAAACCATGGGTACAGCATTTAGCACTGTAAAGCAGATTAATGTGGTTAAAACTGATATGGAGTTTAGAGATAATTAATATAGTGATATACAGTTATAAAGGTTTCAGTTTTGCTGGAAAATGTACTATTGATAAAAGCAGATTTTTCTTTTCTGGAAAAAATAATGTATGGTCGTCAGCTTGCATTATAACAATAACAAATGTTAAACAAACGATACTTTTTTAAAACTGTAAAAGGTAAACATAAACATTTATCAAATGGTTGAACGCCTAGCATGAGTTTGGTATTTTATAAGTCAGTTTATAGAGACATTAAATTCAAAAAATGTCTTCATTCATTATTGAGATACAATGTACAATTTACTTCTATTGCCAAATGTACTTCATTCTCTTGGTATCCTTTGATGAGAAGCAGTTAAGTAGGCTCAGGAGAGTGCACTCATTTTGGACAATATATGGGAGCAGTTTTGCAAGAATACTTTTAACAATGTGATTTGTAATGCTTCAAACACACACAACCTACCTAGGCATTCTCTTCAACAAAGAAAACCATGTGAATGCAAATTTGATCATAGAAGTAAATTGTAAAGCTCTTATTTTTAAATTCTATGCTCTGACTGATTCTTGAAAGATACATTTTGCATTTCCTGTCCCTTTAAATATTTATTTCTGCCTCAAAAGAAAGCCCTGATATCTGTAGTCATGTTTTGCTGTAGAATTATCACAAGGAGTTGTTCACTGTGCTAAACAAGCAGTAAGTAGTGTTAAGTCTTTGTGTCATGAATTCATCCTTGCTCAAACACAGGTAAATATGTGCCCCTTTAAATACCTTGGTGTTAGAAAAAAATGATTTTAGGAAAATCTTTATTTGAAGAGATGTAGTCTAATTGTAAAAAAAACACTTTATATTTTTATGTTTCTCCACAAATTAGTTTAAAGTCTTTTAATAAACAGTCAAACATAAAAGGCAAGAAAACAAAATTGCAATTTAACAAGATAATCAAGATACTGTTGCATGTTTCATAATACAAAGCATGGAAGTGACTTTCACACTGAATGTAGATGAGAGGTCTAGCAAATATTTCCCATGACTGATACTGTTAAAAAACTCTTTGGTGTTTTACTGCAAATAGAAAATGTATAAGGCATCATTTATGTGGTGTTATTTAGTTAATAAATTAGTTTTTCTTGCGTGTTGTGTATGCTGTGTGATATGCTGTATAATTTATCAGCATTTTTTTAACACAGAGAGACTATAACCTTAAAGGGACAGTAAAGTCAAAATTAAACTAAAATTGATTAGATAGAGTTTACAATTTTAAAAAACTTTCCAATTTATTTCTAGTATCAATTTTGCTTAACACTGCTGCTAAAGACTACAACAAAGAATATCAAGAGAACAAAGCAAATTTGATACTAGAAGTAAATTGGAAAGTTGTTTAAAATCGCATGCTCTCTGAAACATGAAAGTTCAAATTTTGACTTTACTGTCCCTTTAAGCAAAAATGTAATGTTATGGATAGACAGATAGAAAGGCAGACAGACAGTAAGGCAGTGAGATTGTTTCCTTATTGTTCTGATAATCTAAGTAAAAAACAACAACAATATAATGTTTTTGTGTTAGTCAGCAAATAATGTACAAAAGACAAAATATTTGATGAATTTGATTTTAGATGTATACAACTGTCTTTTGCCTTAGGAAGCATAGCAACGATCAGAAAGCATCTCTCTAGACATCAATGGCAAAACCACTTATTTTTATAAACGTGTTTGTTTCTGTAGTATGTTACACGTAAGAAAAAACAGCCAATGAGAGATGGTTTTGTGGTACGGATACTCATGTGCTGTGTGCTTGGGGTTGTACTGAAGATGTAACAGAACTATTATTGATCTAGGCCTCACTGGTAGACAGGGTGAAGAGCTAAATGATGAGTTACAGGTAAAGGATAATGGAAAACAGTGGGGGGAGATTCAGAAAGTTATGCTTTATTAAATACCTAGTATTTCCCTCATAAAAGGGACATTGGGGCTGAATTATCAAGCTCCGAATGGCGCTTGATGCCTCTGTTTCCGCGCGAGCCTTCAGGCTCGCCGGAAACAGAAGTTATGAAGCAGCGGTCTAAAGACCACTGCTCCATAACTTGTCCGCCTGCTCTGAGGCCATGGACAGAAATCAACCCGATCGAATAAGATCGGGTTAATTGACACCCCCAGCTAGCGGTCAATTGGCCGCAAATCTGCAGGGGGTGGCATTGCACCAGTAGTTCACAAGAACTGCTGGTGCAATGATAAATGCTGTCGGTATTTATCGATGTGCAGCGAACATGATACGCTACTTTGTATCATGTCCGCTCGCACATTAATAAATAGGCCCCATTGTACTTAAAGGGACATAAAACCCAACATTTTTATTTCATGATTAAAATAGAGCATGCAAATTTAAACAACTTTTTTTTTGTTTCTATTATCAAATTAGCTTCATTCGCTTGGTATCCTTTGTTGAAGGAGCAGATATGCACTACTGGGAGCAAACTGTACACATCTGATGAACCAATTAAAAGAGGCATTTTTGTGCAGCCGCCAATCAGCAGCTAGCTCACAGTAATGCATTGCTGCTTTTGAGCCTACCTAGATATCATCTTCTAATAAGGATTCCAAGAGAATGAAGCAAGTAAGAAAATAGGAGTAAATTAGAAAGTTGTTTAAAATAACATGTTATGTCTAAATTATGAAATAAATATTTTGGGTTGTCAGTCCCTTTAAGTGACAGCAAAAACTGGCAGTATAGCCCATGACAAAAAATAAGAATGCATGTAAACTAACAATAATATTAAATATAGGCTGACCATATTGCCGCTTTAAAAAGGGACACATATGAAAAATACATATGTCAAGGCTGTTTAAAGAAATGGTTTTGTATAAGAACCCTCACATATGTATTTTTCATATGTGTTCCTTCTTAAAGCGGCAATATGGTCAGCCTAATTAAATAACATCCTGCAATAAGACCATCTGGCAGAAGAGACACTGAATAAAAGTGTTACATGCCTAATAGCCAATCAAATATGCCTGCCTAATACTGTTACATGCCTAATAGCCAATCAAATATGCCTGCCTAATACTGCCCTGGAGCTCACACTCATATCTGTGCTAAAGTGGATCTTACCTTGTTGCCAGTAAATGGAGCGATCTGATTACGCCACATCAAAAAAATCATGATGATGGTTTACAATGAACTAGGAGTGTAATTTCAATTAAAAGTGTAAATCTTATGAGGTCTCATTACAAATAAATACATCAGATTGATTGGCAAAACCAAATGGTAAGGCGGTTTTCAATTTTGTTTTTTTTACTCATTTCAGTGTACAATGTCCATTTAATTGACATGTACAGTACATGGATCATTAATAAACCCTAAAATAACCTAGTAACTTATTTACTTTTGGGAAATGAGCACAAATAAAAGCAATTATGGGGATGATTTATTTAAGAAATAAGAGAATTATATAATGCTAAATTAAGAGGTTATAGAAACAGGTTGAGGAGATGCTTTATACATAGAAAAGTTTATTCAGATAGAGCATGCAGCTTTCCAATTTATTTCTATGATATATTTTGCTCAGTTCACTTGGTATCCTTTGTTGAAAAGCATACCTAGGTAGGTTCAGAAGCAGCAATGCACTACTGAGAGGTAGTTGATTATTGGCTGCACATATATGCCACTTGCCATTGGCTAACCGGATGTGCTCAGCTATCTCCCAGTAATAAGAAAGAAGATTCCATAAGGAGCACAGTGGGCTATGCTGATGGCCAGAGATTTCCCATTTGTCGCATATACTAACTTGTTTTATGCCAAAGTTATGTTTTATTTTTAACCCACTGTGCTCTCATGGAATCTTCCCCTTATAACTTATTGATAGAAGGAGTGAGCACAGCTGAAGTGAGGGACACAACCCCTCCGATTATCCCCACCGAATAGGGACAGGTAACAGGGATACATGACAGGAGGTCCTGGGAATAGTGGTGACATCATCAGCGTGGGCCACGAGGATCGCATGTGAACACAGGTGGAACAGACACATAGAAAGGCACGTAAACGGCGGTACAAGGAAGCAGCCTAAGCAAATATGGAGTTGGATGGATAAGGAGCAAGGGCTCTGAAGCCTAAGAGGTATGAAATACCATTACCCAGCTTTTGCTTATTTGCATATTTGCCTGCTAAATCCTAAATGTATCGGGTGCATGTGTACCCAGTGATTAGAGATTGGGCAAAGAACCGTCAATAACAGAATTCATTCATGGACTATTAGCGGCCGGCAACTAAGAAGGCTGGTGTAAACGTTGCTGAACCCGTGACCTCGACTGTGATATCATGGGATGTACTATACTTGTATGTGGACTCATGACCTGTTACCGAGTTACCTAATTGTTTATGAGAGAGGTGGAAATAAGAATTTGAGGATGTGTGTATGCAAAATTGCTAGTTTGCACTGTCAAGGGAATTTTATTACTTTAGACATCTCCCAGTAATGCATTACTGCTCCTTCAACAAAGGATACCAAGAAAATTAAGCAAATTTGATTAGACACAAATTAGAAAGTTGTTTAAAATAGTATGCTCTATTGTAATTATGAAAGAAATTAATAAGTGAAATGTATCTTCTGACACAATCCTCCAGGGATTTAATAGAGCAGTCCTTTATAAAAATAAAATAAAACATAAAAATCCTTCCAATAACTGTACACTGTATGAGCCTATAAACCGTCTAATCTCACTGCATTTTGCCAAAAATGGCATATGTGTGTTTCTGTCATACCAGTACAACACGCATTATTATTAGCATCTATAATTACTGTGCCAGTAAAGAGTACACACACAGTACTCTGCCGCCTTAACGCAAACATAAACACGTTTCTTTTCAACAAACAATACAGGGTACAGCATAAATGGAGGTTTAGTAATAAAATATTGAACATTGTCAGAATAAATAAGCCACTTAACCTTTTAAAAATGAAGGATTTCAATATTTTATAGGGGATATCCATGCAGTGGTGTTGTAGTGTACTAAAGGGTTCTTATACTGTCTATTAAAAGCTGCATGTAACTGTATTAAATCCATTACATATGTCATAAAGCAACTTGTTTACAAAATATACTACAGCCTTAAAACTGCACTTAGTATTGTTTAATAACCCATCAACCTTTATGGGCTAAATATCAGTCTCCTTCTGTGATGAGCTCAGTCGCTGAATGAGACAGAGTGAAAAAGAATATTAAAACATAGTTGAGGTTTGGCTGTGAGGTTGAGAGTTTTTTTTCCCAAGTGTCTTCTTTTCAGATGCTAAGTGGGAATAAAGGCTTTTTCTTGGTATAGGACACAGTTCACTTGGTGAGTCTCTTGGCTACATCCGCGTAGGCTAACTCAATCTCGCGATCTCCTGGACACGTGTTGGTAAATTCATCCCTGCTGTAAGCATTGCTCAGATATCGCCAGATTCCTGTCATGGTTTTGGGAAGATCAAAACCACGATATTTTTTGGTCACCACCTACAGAACAAGAAGAAAAGTAAAGGCAGTGTACACAGATGTTTATAGTGCTAAAAGAACATTACCTTCATTTAGATGATGGGGACCTTTAACAACAAATAATATCAAACCAGATCACAAACTGTCACACCTCATATTCACACATCAAACGACCAAAGAAAAATTAGACCCATAAGGGCTGATGCTGTATTTGGTAGTTCCAACCCCTTACAAAACCACTTAAATAACTACTTATTCTAAGAAATAAACACACAACACCTATAGCTGGGTTTTAAGACCATGTCAATGGTCATATTTATTAACAAAGATTAACTTGACTTCAACGGAAGTCATTCAAATATTTAACCTGTGGCGGCATTCGAGGCCTAGTAAAATGATACTATTAGCTCCATATGACAAGAGGTCGCAGCCAGATGTTGTGGAATTGCAAATGCCAAGGGTGGGCCGCAAATGTTGCCCCACCCCATTCCGTCTAATAGGCACGGACGTCCTAAAGGATCTTCAGCCAGCAGACCCGCGGGGCGGGGCCCCCCAGGTCACGACCTGAGGACATCACCCCTGCCCATTAGCCCGACTGTCACCTCTGCAGACTCCGCCCTCAATTGTTTATGGCTACGACCTCCCGCCACTAGGAGATAAGTGTTTGATATGATGCACTTCAACCTCTAAGGCACTGGTATGGCAAAGCCCTGCAGCAATGCACATCCAGGAAGCAAGTAAAATTACAGCTAAGGTCTTACCAAGACTAGGTCAACTAACCCCATCCCTGCCTTTCGCATCTAAGGACCAGCAACCCATCCGGAAAGCCATCAGCCTGAATGACGCCATGAAACGTTGAGTTAATAACAACTCAGTAACCAATAACAATGGGGCTGGGAGGGAGGGAAACTTTCCTCTTGAAAATCCCAGGTGGAAGAGGCCAGATTGTTCCAGAACTTCCCTTATATGTGGTAAGCCTAAGACCTCCCCTCACTTTGCAACATTGTTGCTACTACACTGCACTGGGATTTTCACTAGCCTGTCAGCTCATCCCTTAACTCCATTACAGGAGACTCTGCTACCTTTCATTCCCCAATTTTTCTTTCATGATTCAGATATCAATTTATTAAGCCTGAAGCGGAAGATATGAAGCAGCGGTCGGATACGATCGGGTTGATTGACATCCCCGATTGGCCGCGAATCTGCAGGGGGCGGCATTGCACCAGCAGTTCACCAGGACTGCAGGTGCAATTATAAATGCCGACAGCGTATGGTGTCGGCATTTATCGATGTGCAGCGGACATGATACGATACAGTGTATCATGTGCGTCCGCACCTTAATAAATTGACCCCATAGCATAAATTTTAAACAACTTTTTACTTCTAGTATAACATTTTCTTAATTCTCTTGGTATCTTTTGTTGAAAAGCAGGGATGCAAGCTCTGGAGCGTGCGCGTGTCTGGATCACTTTATGGCAGCAGTTTTGCAAGTATGTTATCCATTTGCAAGAGTAGTAGATGGCAGCACTATTTCCTGCAATTTAGTGATCCAGACACCTACCTGGGTATCTCTTCAACATAGAACACCATGGGAACGAAGAAAATGTAATAATAAAAGTACATTGGAAACTTTTTTTTAAGTAATAAGGGTGCACATTTTGTGTTTATATGAAGCTCTAGATTGCTGTTTTCACTTAAAAAAAGGACTTAAAATATCAAAAACTATATAATGTGCTAGAGCATTTTATTATCACACAATTACTTCAGCAGAATATCTGTATAAATGCTGCAATGCTGTTAAAGTAATTTCTGCAGAAGCAATGAATGACAATTATGAGCTGAGCCAGTGATTGATGGCTACACACATATGCTGGCAATGAATGGCTCAACAGCAGTGTTCAGCTCTAAACCACCAGTGATTTTCTGCTCTGTGCCTGACTTTATACCTGTGTGTTAACCCCTTTGTGGGAGTGAAACACCTACTTATATGCAAACAAAAGTGTAGTAATAAAAGGCACTGATGAATCAGTGCATTGTGATATGGTTAGTTTATGTCCCCCTAAAGTGCCATTAAATACCGGAGAATTGCATAAACAACAAATGCATAATACAAATACATTACACTTTGAATTTAAAATGAGCAACAACAAAAAAAATTCAAATTTCAAAATGTTTCAATTTCCCTGCAGTTTGTATCATGTGACAACCACCAATCACAGACTCATAAATGTATACTGTGACCTGTTGCACATGCTCAGTAGAACCTGGGTGCCTCAGAAAGTGTGCATATAAAAACCTCCTCAGCTTGATAATGGAATTAAATTAGAAAGCTTGTTTAAAACTACATGCTCTATCTGAAATATAAAACTTTTATTTTGCCTGTAGAGTCCTTTTACATTCATGGTTGGGATCTTTTTTTTTTTATAAATGACCTCTAATTTTGTATATTTTAGTTTTTTTTTTTTCAGTTAATTATTTTGACTGATTTTCTTTTACAGGTATTAACCAAAACAGGGAATTCAATATGCTTTATTTTCTCCATATCTTGAGAAAAATACTTCTACAGCACAGACTGATATGGGTTAAATGTCAGCTCCTAAAATACTACAGACTAGAAGAATGTAAAGATGTCATATGAGAACTCTTCTAAACAGATTTGCTCTGTATTTCTGCATTATTCTCTGGTGCACTTTTCCTGCGGCCTCTACCTTTGTTACCATTCTGTATAAAGTATATACATCACAAAAGCATTAGTTTGTATGGTATTTTAAATAACAGAAACATAGTATGTAGTCCAGAGATACACGTTGATTAATACTCTATATATAGGTATATGAAAGGGACATGAAACCCTACATTTCTTTTTAATAAAACGATGAGTCCACGGATCATCATTAATTACTGTTGGGAATATCACTCCTGCCCTGCAAAGAGCACCATAAATATCACCTCCCTTCCCTCCCACCCCAGTCATTCTCTTTGCCTACGTTATAGCAAGGAAGTGGTAAAGTAAGGTGTTAGAAAAAGATTCTTCAAGCAAGATTTTATTATTCTTTAAGTAGTGCAAGATTGTGCTGCTTTGTCCTAGGGTGTAGCCGTAGTCCATATCAGTCTCTTCAGTAGAGCAATGGTGGCTTTAGAGCAATGGGAACTTGTGGGACATAATTCTCACTGCGCCTCCAAATAATTATGCTGCCCTAATCCTGATAGCCTAAGTAAGATTACTCAGGCTTTATCTTTTCTCCACAGGGCTATGTGAGGGAGAGGACACCTCAAACCTGCTGAGCTGCCCTGCTGTCCGGCAGATTTAAAAGGTAAGTGCCAACTTTTTATTCTGGGTCTGGGAAAAGAATAAAAGGATCCAGAGGAAGTGGAACACTTTATTTATCTGGGACATAGAGCCTCCTATATACAAAAGGAGGGGATTTATAGACAGCTCCTTTTAGTCTCATGATTAAGCGATTTTCACTGCTCCCGGGGGCTTATATCACTGGGACTGAGGGGATAGGCTCATTAGAGGTGGTGTTTCACTGTTCACAGGGCTAAGCAGCGGTCTTGAAACTGAAGACTCAGTTTACTTCCAGGCTTTGCAGATAATATCTCCCGGTGACTTAACTTGAAGCATTAAAATGGCGACCGGGAGATTGCCTTTAGAAACGTCCACTATGGGCGGAGCTATATGTGGCGCCAATTTGGGTTGCGTATTACTTTCTACACTTCCTAACACTTCCTGTTATCGGAAGGATAGGAAGGATCAGACAGTTTGAATTTTTAAATAAAGCCCTCAGTAGTTAAACATGCGTTAGGACCGGGCAGCGCTACAGCTGAGTTCCGATCCTTTTTCTGAGGGAATGTATCTGGTGTTAGAAAGCCAAATGAGAACCTCAGCAAAGTTAGCTGAGGGGTAGAAGGGTTCTACAGTAACTGTGTACCAATTTAGCTTATTTTCTGCACAAAAAATAATTACTTATTTTTTTAAACTTAAAGAGACAGTACCGTTTATTCTGTGTTAATTTTATTACAAAATTAAGACCTTTATTTAATTCATCCATTGTGAGTCAGTATGGACCAAGAGGCCCTGCATAGTGTCTCTTGTTCTTTATGTTTTGATACTATTAGAACCACCAATCCCTTTCTGTTTCTCATGTGGTGAGAGTATTTAAAAAATAGGGATAGACTTTTCTGAGCCAACTTCTTGTAAGGCTGATGTTGTTCAGGAGTCTAATGATAATTTTCAATATATGCCGCATCTTTCTCCTCAAGTGTCCCAAAAATTTAATCGCCCACACATGCAGTGCCCTGTGCTTCCTCTCAAATCCCACGTGGAGTTACCTTGCAAGACATCGCTTCTCTAATGTCATTGGCAGTATCTAAGGCATTGTCTGCTTTTCCCATGCTGTGGGGAAAAGGTAAGAGGAAATTTATTCAAATAAAGGTTTCTGATACAGTAGTGGCTATTCCGAAGGTTTTCTTTCCAGAGCTTGAACAGGAAGATACTTCGGTAGTATCTGAGGGGGAAATCTCAGACTCAGACAGTGTAATTCCTTTATCTGATACTGAAGTTGTTTTCTTCAGGTTTTGACTTTTACACCTCCGTTTGTTAATTAAGACGGTTTTAGCTACCTTGGACGACTTTGAGACTAACTGCGTAGTCAATCCTAAAAAGTCCAGTAAACTAAACAAGTATTTTGACGTACCCCCCATGGTGGAAGTATTTCCTATACCAGTAAGGGCTACAAAGATTATTGCTATGGAGAAACCGGGTATCCCTTTTTCTCCATACCCTATTTTTAACGGGATGTTTCCTATAGCAGACTCTATTAAGGAGTCTTGGCAGAAGGGGCAATGTCCACGCTAACCAGAGACCTACTATGCCCATAGAGGATAGTTGTTCCTTTAAAGATCCTATGGATATGAACTTAGAGGGGTTGCTCAAAAGAATGTATGTACATCTGGGTTTACAACGGTATCCTGCGGTGCTAATGTGGCAGCATACTAGTTTCATGCGTTGTCTGATTCTGTTCAGACAAATACTCCCCTCGAAGAAATACAGGATAGGATAAAGACTTTTAAGTTAGCCAACTCTTTTATTACAGATGTATGGCCTTCAGTTTGTTAACAGGGAGCTAGGATTTTAGGCTTGCCATATTGGGCCGCGGAGCATTATGATAAAAATCTTGGTCTGCGGATGTCTCATCTAAGTCTAATCTTTTAAAGTCTCCTTACAAGGGTAAGACCTTGTTTGGACCTGGTTTGACTGTGATAATTGCTGATATTACGGGAGTTAAGGGACATTCCCTCCCTCAGGATAAGAGAAATAAATAAAAGGGATGTCAGAGTAATTTTAGTTCCTTTCGAAAATTCTAGGTAAATCTTTCCACTCCCTCTTCCGTGAGCTGTCCAGGACTTCCTGGAGACCCATTCAGTCTTGGACTAGGGGAAAGCAAGCCAAGAAGCCTGCTGTTGAATCAGAGGCAGCATAAAGGGCATGCCTCCGATCCAGGATCGAGGCTTGTAGGGGGATGGCTTCCTTCTTCGTTCGGGTTTAGGTTCGAAATGTTCTGGATCCCTGGAAGGTGGACATTGTGTCCCAGGGATACAATCTAAAGTTCGGACCTTTCCTCCCAGGGGCAGGGTAGACCAGACAAAGGAGAGGCATTCTTGCATTGTGTGCGGGACCTCTCCGACCTGGGAGTGGTTGTTCCTGTTCCAATGCAGGAACAAGGTCTAGAATTCTATTCCATTGTATTTGTGGTTCCCAAGAAGGAGGGAACCTACAGAATAATTTTAGATCTCAAAGTCCAAACAAGTTTGTCAGAGTGCCATCCTTCAAGATGTAAACTATTAGTTTCATTCTTCCTTTGGTCCAAGAGGGTCAATTTATGACTAAGGTGGATTTAAGGGACATTTTCTTGCATGTTCCCATCCACAGGGACCATCACAAGTTTCTAAGACAAACACCTCCAGTTCGTGGCTCTTCCATTTCGCTTGCCACAGCTCCCTGAATTTTCTCAAAGGTTCTGGGATCCCTGCTAGTGGTGCTCCGATCGCGGGGCATTGCAGTGGTTATTTATCTGAACGACATTCTGGTTTAAGCGCCTTCTTTTAAAAAGCAGGATCATACACGGAAATGTTATCCTCCTGCGGTCTCACGGATGGAAGGTGAATTTGGAAAAGAGTTCTCTAGTTCATCTACAAGGATAGTTTCCTTGGGAACCATAATAGACTCCTTATCAATGAGAGTTATTTTGACAGAAGTCAGGAAATCAAAGATTTCGATTCTTGTCTAGCACTTCAGTTCTCTCCTTGGCCGTCAGTGGCTCAGTGCATGGAGGTAATTGGGCTGATGGTTGCAGTTTCAGGATCTTCTCTTCCAGGGATCCTGCTTTCGCAGACCCTCTTAGGTGATTGTAACTACAGACGCCAGATTTCTGGGATGGGGAGCAGGGGGCTCCCTAAAGACTCAGGGAACATGGAAGTTCCAGTAGGTCGGTAATACACATTCCAGGAGTGGATTTCCAGCCGGATTTGGACCTCATGGCATCTTGGCAGAATGCTACTCTTTCAAGGTATGGGTCGAGGTCAAGGGACCCTCAGGCTTTTCCAATGGACGCTCTGGCGATACCTCAGAGTTTCAGTCTTGCATACTTTTTTCTACTTTTGCTCTTCTTTCTCGAGTCATGCTCGAGTCAAGCAGGAGAGGGCATCGGTGATCCTTTATGCACCGGTGTGGTTCCGCAGGATTGGTATGCAGACCTGATGGTCATGCATCTCTTCCATTTTGAAGACTTTCGTTGAGGAAAGGCCTTTTCTTTCAAAGTCCTTCCTTCATCCAAATCTAGTTTCTCTGTCGCTGACTGCTTGGAGATTGGACGCTTAGTTTTATCCAAGCGTGGATTTTCGGAGTAAGTCATTGAGATTATCATTCAGGATAATAAACTTATAACTAGAATGATTTACTATAAGATATGGAGTAAATATCTATATTTAAAGTCTACTCTTGGAGTAGAGATAGGATTCTTAGAATTCTGTCCTTTCTCCAAGAAAGTTTGGAGAGGGGTTTATCGGCAAGTTCCCTAAAGGGTCTATTTTCTGCCTTGTGTTTTGTGTTACATATACTTCTGGAGGATTTCCCAGGCATACATTAGTTTTGTCAGGCCTTAGTCAGGATTAGGCCTGTATTCTAACCAGTTGCTCCTCCTTAGAATTTTAATTTAGTTCTTAGGAGTATTCAGGGGGCTCTATTTGAGCCAATGCATTCCTTAGATATTATCTTGGAAAGTTTTGTTTAAAATTACTCTTTCCTCTGCTCGTAGATTGTGAGAGCTCTCAGCATTACAGTGTGAGTCACCTTGCTTTAGTTTTCTTCAGATAAGGTGGTTTTACGTACCATTATTTTGTCTGGAGCGTTAATCAGGACACTGGTGTTACTTCCTTGTACCCTAATCCTTTTTCTCAGAAGGAAGGGTTTTGGCACTATTTAGACTAAAGTTTTACTTGCAGACGACTAAGGATTTTGTAAGTCTTCTTCCTTATCTGCGGTTTTCTCCAAAAGACATAAGGAACAGAAAGTTACAACTGATTTTCTTTCTTTATGGCTGAAGAGTATCTTACATTTTGCCTAAGAGATTGCTGGTTAGCAACCTCCAGAGAGAGTTACAGCTCATTCCATGAGGGATATTGATTTCTCATGGGCAGTCAGAAGTGAAGTTTCTATGGAATAGACTTGCAAGGCTGCATCTTGGTTCTATTTTCACTCTTCTTCAAAATTCTATAAAATTGCACTTTTGGCCCCAGCTGAGGTCGCTTTTGGGAGAAAGGTTCTTCAATCAGTGGTGCCTTCAGTTTAGGTTCCTTGTCTTGTCCCTCCCTTATCATCTGTGTACTCTAGCTTGTATATTGATTCCCAACAGTAATTAATGATGATCCGTGGATTCATCGTGTCATTAAAAAGAAAAGAAAATTTATGCTTACCTGATAAATTTATTTCTTTTACGATATACCGAGTCCATGACCCGCCCTGTTTTTGAGACAGGTTGTTGATATGTTATAAACTTCAGACACCTCTGCACCTTGTTGCTTCCTTTCTCTCCTTTACTTCAGTCGAATGACTGGAGTAGGAGGGAAGGGAGGTGATATTTTACAGCTTTGCTGTGATGCTCTTTGCCGCCTCCTGCTGGGCAGGAGAAATATTCCCACCAGTAATTAATGATGATTCATGGACTCATTGTGTCAAAAAAAGAAATACATTTATCAGGTAAGCATAAATTTTCTTTTTTCTTTCATGATTAAGATAGAGCATACAATTTTAAACAACTTTTAAATTGGCGTCATTCTCTTGGTGTCCTTTGGTGAAGGAGCATCGATGCACTACTGGGAGCTATCTGAACACATTAGGTGAGCCTAATGCAGCCACCAATCAGCTACTAGCTCCCAGTAGTGCATTGTTGCTTCTGAGCCTACCTATGTATGCTTTTCAACAAAGGATTCCAAGAGAACGAAGAAAATTATATAACAGAACTAAATTGAAATGTTACTTAAAATGGCATTCTCTATATTAATCACGAAAAATAAAATGTTGACTTTACTGTCCCTTTAAAGCACGTATAATATGCAGGATTTCCCTAAGAATATGGTTAAAGGGACAGTAAACCTTAAAATTAATGTTATATAATTCTGCACATAGTGCAGAATTATATAACATAATATTAGCCAACCATTATTTAACATAATATTGCCTTTTTATTTTTTAGCAAAAAACGCTGTTTTACAGTCCCGCTCTCTGGGCTCTGCTGAGCGGGTCTGTTTTTTTTCCTCAGCGCATCGGGCCAGCTGTATAGTCACAGCCCGGCCCGACCGCGCCATAAGACTAAGTGCAGCTTGCTCCCGCTCTGTCTGACAGTAGGAGCGAGCTGCACTTAGTCTTATGGCGCGGTTGGGCCGGGCTGTGACTATACAGCTGGCCCGATGCGCTGAGGAAAAAAAACAGACCCGCTCAGCAGAGCCCAGAGAGCGGGACTGTAAAACAGCGTTTTTTGCTAAAAATAAAAAGGCAATATTATGTTAAATAATGGTTGGCTAATATTATGTTATATAATTCTGCACTATGTGCAGAATTATATAACATTAATTTTAAGGTTCACTGACACTTTAAACCAAGTTTTCAATGTTAAAAGCTGATTCCAAGTGCTTTAGCAGAGGGCCAAGAAATTCAGCTGAAATTGTGCATTTTCTATTGTCATGTAGATAATTACAAAACTGCAAATTTTAAATTAAAGGGATATGGAACCCCAACATGTTCTGTTCTGATTCAGACAGAACATAACATTTAAAAAAATCAAATTTACTTCTATTATCAAATTTACTTTGTTCATATGATATTCTATGTTGAAGAGATACCTAGAAAGGCATCTGGAGCACTACATGGTAGGGAATAGTGCTGCCATCTAGTGCTCTTGCAAATGGATAACATTCTTGCAAAACTGCTGCCATATAGTGCTCCAGAAATGGGCCGGCTCCTAAGCTTACATACCTGTTTTTCAACAAAAGATATCAAAAGAATAAAGAAAAAATTATAATAGAATTATATTAGAAAGTTGTGTAAAATTGCATGCTCTATCTGAGTCATGAAATAAAAATTTGAGGTTTGATACCCCTTTAACCCCTTGGTGACTGAGGAAGTGTCAGGCACGTCCTACAAAAGGTGTCAGTTAATGGCAAAGGAAGGGGTTTGAAACACTGGAAGCGATCGTGATCACTTCCAGTCACTTTCAGGTTATTGCAGTGATGCCTTGATATTGAGGCATCCTGCAATAACCTTTTTTAAGCATCCAATGCAGAGAGAGACATTCTGTGGCCCTCTCTGCTTCGGCCAGCAATGGTGTTGTTGTGAGGTGGGGGAGGGATCAGGGGTTGGGATGTGTCAGGTGTGAGGCTGATCTCTACACTAAAACTAAAATTAACCCTAGAAGCTACCTAATTAACCCCTTGGCGGTGAACTGGTGGCATGAAATATACCAAAATGGGCCTAGATCAATACTTTGGGTTGTCTACTACACTACACTTAAGCTAAAATAAACCCTACAAGCTACCTAATTAACCCCTTCACTGCGGTGCACAGCGGCATTTAGTGGCCTACTAATTACCAAAAAGCAATGTCAAAGCCATATATGTCTACTATTTCTGAACAAAGGGGATCCCAGAGAAGCATTTACAACCATTTGTGCCATAATTGCACAAGCTGTTTGTAAATCATTTTAGTGAGAAAGCTTAAGTTTGTGAAAAAGTTAGTGAAAAAAGGAAATTTATGCTTACCTGATAAATTAACTTCTTTTACGATATACCGAGTCCACGGATTTCATCCTTTACTTGTGGGATATATTCCTCCTGCTAACAGGAAGTGGCAAAGAGCACCACAGCAGAGCTGCCATATAGCTCCTCCCCTAACTCCTCCCCCCAGTCATTCGACCAAAGGTATAGGAAGAGAAAGGGAAAGAACCAACAAGGTGCAGAGGTGACTGAAGTTTATATAAAAAATAAATCCTGTCTCAAAATGACAGGGTGGGCCTTGGACTCGGTATATCGTAAAATAAATTAATTTATCAGGTAAGCATAAATTTCCTTTTCTTTTACAAGATATTCTGAGTCCACGGATTTCATCCTTTACTTGTGGAATACCAATACCAAAGCTTTAGGACACGGATGAAAGGGAGGGACAAGACAGGAACCTAAACGGAAGGCACCACTACTTGAAGCACCTTTCTCCCAAAAATAGCCTCAGAAGAAGCAAAGTATCAAATTTGTAAAATTTGGAAAAAGTATGAAGGGAGGACCAAGTTGCAGCCTTACAAATCTGTTCAACAGAAGCATCGTTCTTAAAAGCCCAAGTGGAAGCCACAGCTCTAGTGGAATGAGCCGTAATCCTTTCAGGGGGCTGCTGTCCAGCAGTCTCATATGCCAGGCGGATGATGCTTCTCAGCCAAAAAGAGAGAGAGGTAGCCATAGCTTTTTGACCCCTACGCTTCCCAGAATAAACAAAAACAGGGAAGATGTTTGACGGAACTCCTTGGTCGCTTGTAAATAAAATTTTAAAGAGCGAACCACATCCAAATGATGTAACAAACGTTCCTTCTTAGAGGAAGGATTAGGACACAAGGAAGGAGCCACAATTTCCTGATTAATATTCTTATTTGAAACAACCTTAGGAAGGAATCCAGGTTTAGTACGCAAAACCACCTTATCAGAATGGAAGATAAGATAAGGGGAATCACATTGCAACGCAGAAAGCTCAGAAACTCTTCGAGCCGAAGAAATAGCTACTAAAAACAAAACTTTCCAAGATAACAGTTCAATATCTATGGAATGCATGGGTTCAAACGGAACCCCTTGAAGAACATTAAGAACTAAATTCAAGCTCCATGGAGGAGCAATTGTTTTAAACACAGGCTTGATTCTGATTAAAGCCTGACAAAATGCCTGAACATCTGGGACATCTGCCAGACGCTTGTGAAGCAAAATTGACAAAGCAGAATTTGTCCCTTCAAGGAACTAGCTGATAAACCCTTCTCCAATCCTTCTTGGAGAAAAGACAGAATCCTAGGAATCCTAACCTTACTCCATAAGTAACCCTTGGATTCACACCAATAAAGATATTTACGCCATATCTTATGGTAAATTTTTCTAGTGACCGGCTTGCGCGCCTGAATCAGAGTATCAATGACCGACTCAGATAAAATCAAGCGGTCAATCTCCAAGCAGTCAGCTGCAGAGAAGTGAGATTTGGATGTTGGAAAGGACCTTGAATGAGAAGGTCCTTTCTCAATGGCAGTCTCCACGGTGGCAGAGACGACATGTCCACTAGATCTGCATACCATGTCCTGCGTGGCCACGCAGGCGCTATCAGAATTACCGAAGCCCTCTCCTGTTTGATTCTGGCAATCACACGAGGAAGGAGAGGAAAAGGAGGAAACACATAAGCCAGGTTGAACGACCAAGGTACTGCTAGAGCATCTATCAGTACAGCCGGGGATCCCTTGACCTGGACCCGTAACATGGAAGTTTGGCATTCTGTCGAGATGCCATCAGATCCAATTCCGGTGTGCCCCATCGATGAGTCAAGGTTACAAACACCTCCGGGTGGAGTTCACACTCCCCTGGATGAAAAGTCTGAAGACTTAGAAAATCCGCTTCCCAGTTTTCTACTCCTGGGATAGAGATTGCAGACAGATGGCAAGAGTGAGCCTCCGCCCATTGAATTATCTTTGATACTTCTATCATCGCTAGAGAACTCCTTGTTCCCCCCTGATGATTGATATATGCCACCATTGTGATATTGTCTGACTGGAATCTTATGAATTTGGCTGAAGCCAACTGAGGCCACGCTAGCAGCGGATTGAATATCGCTCTCAGTTCCAGAATATTGATTGGCAATTGAGACTCCGCCTGAGTCCACACACCCTGAGCCTTCAGGGAATTCCAGACTGCACACCAGCCCAGAAGACTGGCGTCCGTCGTTACTATTACCCAAGATGGCCTGCGGAAGCACATCCCTTGGGACAGATTGTCCTGCGACAACCACCACCGAAGAGAGTCTCTGGTCTCTTGGTCCAGATTTATCTGAGGAGATAAAGTTGCATAATCCCCATTCCACTGACTGAGCATGCACAGTTGTAGTGGTCTGAGATGAAAGCGAGCAAACGGGATAATATCCATTGCCGCTACCATTAGTCCGATGACTTCCATACACTGAACCACTGATGGCCGATGAATGGACTGCAGAGCCCTGCAAGTATTTAGAATCTTTGATTTTCTGACTTCTGTCAGAAATATCTTCATGTTTGCTGAGTCTATCAGAGTTCCCAGGAATGGAACTCTTGTCTGTGGAACTAGTGAACTCTTCTCTACATTCACTTTCCAACCGTGAGTTCTCAGAAATGACAACACGATGTCCGTGTGAGATTTGGACAGATGATAGGTTGATGCCTGGATCAAGATATCGTCCAGATAAGGCGCCACTGCTATGCCTCGTGTCCTGAAAACAGCTAGAAGAGACCCTAGAACCTTTGTGAAGATCCTGGGAGCCGTGGCCAATCCGAAGGGAAGGGCCACAAACTGATAATGTTTGTCCTGAAATGCAAATCGCAGGAACTGATGATGATCCTCGTGGATAGGGATGTGAAGGTACGCATCCTTCAGATCCACCGTGGTCATGTATTGACCCTCCTGGATCATAGGAAGAATTGTACGAATGGTCTCCATCTTGAAAGATGGGACTCTGAGGAACTTGTTTAGACATTTGAGATCTAAAATCGGTCTGAAGGTTCCTTCTTTTTTGGGAACCACGAATAAGTTTGAATAGAACCCCTGCCCTCGTTCCCGATCTGGAACTGGGCAAATTACACCCATGGTGTAGAGGTCTTTTACACAGCGTAAGAACGCCTCTCTTTTTGTCTGGTCTACAGACAATCTTGAAAGATGAAATCTTACCCTCGGGGGGAAGTCCTTGAATTCCAACTGATACCCCTGGGTCACAATTTCCAATGCCCAGGGATCCTGTACATCCCTTGCCCAAGCCTGAGCAAAGAAAGAGAGTCTGCCCACTACTAGATCCGGTCCCGGATCGGGGGCTGCCCCTTCATGCTGTCTTGGTAGCAGCAGCGGGCTTTTTGACTTGTTTACCTTTATATACAGGCCTGGTTAGGTCTCCAGACCGCCTTGAATTGCACAAAGTTCCCTTCCTGCTTAGTGGAGGAAGAGGAAGCAGAGGATGTTCCTTTAAAATTTCGAAAGGAACGAAAGTTATTTAGTTTACTCCTCATCTTGAGGGGCTTGTCCTGAGGTAGGGTGTGACCCTTACCTCCAGTAATGTCAGAGATTATTTCCTTCAGTTCAGGCCCAAATAGGGTCTTACCCTTGAAGGGAATAGACAAAAGCTTAGATTTAGACGATATGTCAGCCGACCATGACTTTAACCATAACGCTCTACGAGCTACAATGGCAAAGCCTGCGTTTTTCGCTGCTAACTTTGCAATTTGAAAAGCAGCATCAGTCATAAAAGAATTAGCTAATTTAAGAGCCTTAATTCTGTCTAAAATGTCCTCTAAGGGTGTCTCAACCTTCAGAGATTCTTCCAGGGCGTCAAACCAAAAAGCAGCTGCAGTAGTTACTGGAACCATGCAAGCTATAAGCTGTAAGAGAAAACCCTGGTGAACAAAAATTTTCTTTAGAAAACCCTATAATTTTTTATCCATAGGGTCTTTAAAAGCACAACTGTCCTCAATGGGTATAGTTGTACGTTTAGCTAGAGTAGATATAGCTCCCTCCACCTTGGGAATTAATTGCCAAAAATCCCGCATGGTGTCAGATATGGGAAACATTTTTCTAAAATTAGGAGGGGGAGAAAATGGTATACCTGGTCTATCCCATTCCTTCTTAACAATTTCCGAAATTCTCTTAGGAACCGGAAAAACATCTGTGTAAGTAGGTACTTCCAAATATTTGTCCATTTTACACAATTTTTCTGGGGGAATCGTGAACAGGTCACAATCATCCAGAGTCGCCAGAACCTCCCTGAGCAATAAGCGGAGGTGTTCTAATTTAAATTTAAAGGACATGAAGTCCGAATCCGTCTGAGGTAATACATTTCCTGACTCTGAAATTTCCCCCTCAGACATAAAATCCCTAAACCCCAAATCAGAGCATTGGGAGTTTACATTGGAAATAGCCACTAAGGCGTCAGAAGGTTCAGTATTTGCATTAATATTTGACCTATGGCGTTTACTCTGCAAACCTGGCAGTTTAGACAATACCTCTGTAAGGGTAGTAGACATGACTGCAGCCATATCTTGCAAAGTAAAAGAAGTAGACGCACTAGAAGTACTTGGCGTCGCTTGCGTGGGCGTTAAAGGTTGTGACACTTGGGGAGAATTAGATGGCACATCCTGATTCTCTGTAGACTGAGAACCATCCTGAGGCCCACTTTCTTTATTTTATTCAGTACAAGAAGGGCACAATGTAAGAGGGGGTTCCACCATGGCTTCTAAACACATAGAACACTGACTTCCCATGTCCGACATGTTGTACAGACTAGTAATAACAGCACAAGTCGTTCCCCATCTTTATTATATGTGAAAAAAACAATTCAGCACAAAAACGGTTACTGCGCCTTTAAGGATAAAAAGTGTACACTGTTTTGGCAAAGTCGTTAAAACGATAATCAAAATTAACAATTTTGTTGTTATTAGAGCCTAATGTGCTATCGGATATTGCACCACAAGTAATAGGAGAGTAAAAATTTAATTTTAGGAAATTAGGCAGTAAAAACGATTTGCAGACAAATTTCACTTAATGACTTCTGCACCTCTTCTGCATGACTTCTGCGGAGCTGTGGCGCCTACCTGCCCCCAAGACCTGTCAAAACGATCCGGTCCCACTCAAAAGTACAGCCTTACAGTCTGGTTCCAACCGGAGCTAATGGCTGCTACCTCTCCAGAAACTAACTGCGCACTGAAGCGCAAAATTAGGCCCCGCCCATCATGTCTGATGAGCAAAAACTTGAGAAAAACGCATGGGAAGCGTTTTACCAATAAACATATGTACACACTGCTTTTTTGTAATAAACATGCCATGTGAACCCCACAGAAAATATTCAACTTAGTCTCAATAAACCCCATAGTCGTTTAACATCAGGTGTTTCCTAGGCTGCCCCAGTGTCTAAACCACGTAGCCCTTAAGTATCCCATGTTATCTAGAATGGGATAATAATACACAGGTTACCACAGTACTACCCTCTAAAAAGGAATACTGCTTACCCTTGCCCCGCATGGGGAAAATGTCAGCAAAATTCTGATATATCATGTCTCCTCAGAATGGAAATGACTGCACATAACCTTGATATTGCTTGCAGCAAGAAATCATTCTGCCATACTGAAGACTTCTCCTGTACTTCCTCAGCAAAACTTGTGGGAACGAAAATCAATCTTAGTTACTACTGCTAAGATCATCAGACTCAGGGCATGATTCTTCTTCCATGTCATGCCAGAGTAAAAACAGTACTCACCAGTACCATTTAAAATAAAAAATTCTTGATTGAAGAAAAACTAAACTATCTTTTTATCACCACGTAAACTTTACCCTTCCTATTGCTAGCATAGGCAAAGAGAATGACTGGGGGGAGGAGTTAGGGGAGGAGATATATGGCTGTGGTGCTCTTTGCCACTTCCTGTTAGCAGGAGGAATATATCCCACAAGGATGAAATCCGTGGACTCGGTATATCTTGTAAAAGAAAGTTAACGATTTTTTTTTATTTGATCGCATTTGGCGGTGAAATTGTGGCATGAAATATACCAAAATGGGCCTAGATCAATACTTTAGGTTGTCTACTAAAAATAAATATGTACATGTGAAGAGTTATTCAGGGATTCCTAACAGATATCAGTGTTACAATGTAACTGTCGATAATTTTGAGAAGAAAATGGTTTCGAAATAGCAAAGTGCTACTTGTACTTATTGCCCTATAACTTGCAAAAAAAGCAAAGTACTTGTAAACACTGAGGCCTCGCTTCCATTGAGTTGTAATTCAGTTTGCGTGCACTCGCAAACCGTTAAATATGCTGTCGAAAGCAATATCGTTTAACGACTGTTTCCAATGGCGCGTTATACCTCAATATCGGCAGCTGGACTCCGGCTGCCGAAAAAATCTTTGCGTCCCATAGAAAGTAATAGAAGTCGTTAATCGATAAATTATACCAGGTTTCCAATGAAAGCGCAAACCGTTAATATACTGTCGGAGGCTGTCGATACATTGAGAAATATTACACCCAGCTCAACTAGGTGTAAAAGAGGAAAATTGTGCTTTTTGAGACCTATTTTCTATTGAAATGATAAAACTTGCAAATAATGCAAGTGTTTTAATGTAGAAATAAATTGTTATAAGTAATATTTATTGTTGTCTCATGTATAGAAATAGTTGAACTTATATTCTAATAGAAATATCAGTATATATTTAAATATAATAATATATGCAAGAACATATCTACAGAATGCAAACTAGACCTATGCCTAGGGCAGCAATACATATTACTTATATTTATGAAGTGGTAAATATAATTATATTAAAAAATAGTATTTGATTATTAAAAATATGGATAAGTGTATCTTTATTTTTCTTGAGAGGTGATCACCGGTAAGGAGCACGGACGTTAAACGTAAATTCTATAGCGTAAGGTCGGGTTACCTTAGCAACTAATTGATTTTCAAGAAATCCGACATCAGATGGAAGCGTTAACACAACGTTAACTTACAGCTACACGAAAAGAGCGACTGCACGCTATCCGCAAAATATTTCAATGGAAACCTGGTACTAAAATGGAGCCGTAAATTACTTTTAGCTGTCGGCCGCTTCGGTAGCTTACGGCTCCATTTTTAACGACTCAATGGAAGCGAGGCCTTAGTATTTCTAAACTCAGGACAAAATTTAGAAACTATTTAGCATAGGTGTTTTTTGGTGGTTGTAGATGTGTAATAGATTTTGGGGGTCAAAGTTAGAAAAAGTGTGTTTTTAAATTGTTTCATTGTATTTTATATTTTTTTTAAAGTAAATTATATGATATGATGAAAATAATCAATGTTATCTTTAGAAAGTTCATTTAATGGAGAGAAAAACAGTATATATTGTGTGGGTAGAGTAATGAGTAAAAGGTAAATCACAGCTAAACACAAACAGAGCAGAAATGTAAAAATAGCCCTGGTCCTTAACGGTAAGAAAATTGAAAAATGGTCTGGCCACTAAGGGGTTAAGTTTGTTAAGTATTTGAAAAGTTATTAATGGAGAAAGACAGACAAATTATCCACATGGCCCTAACATCACACGTAGGGGTATCTTAATATATTATAGCAATCTCAACAGACTGTGTTGGATAGTTTGTATTTTAAATCAAATTTGTTTTTCTTTATTAGGCATTTTTATTTTGATATTATTTCTGTATGAGAAATGTAGTTTTAAGTTAATGCATTGTTTAAGGAACTATCTTGACCAGACCAAACTAACAATCTAACTGACTGACTTCACAAGAGTTTGCATCACTCTACTTAGATTATATGAATTTCTTTTTATTACTAAACAAATAAAACATAAAATGTACTCTTGCATATATAATAACCTCAACAATACATGGCACCAGAATGGGAAAGGAGAGGATTCTGTGTAGATATTACCTTTACAATGTGAAGTTTTGGCAGCAAGTTGCAGTCAGCTAAAGTCATTTCATCTCCATCTAAGAATTTGCGGTTAGAAGAAGTGATGTCCTCCATGCTGTTCTCATCAATCTCATCGGGTAGGGGAGAATTCAGATAGTCATCAAGCTTCTGGAGGGTCTTAAGAAGGCCTCGTTCTAGAGCTACAAGTCAAGACAGACACCATTACGTTTTGAGGAGATGGAACAGATGGGATGGGACATTAAGGCAGTCTCAGAGAGAAAAGATTAAATAGATTTGAAAAGACTGACCTACAGCTCTGGAATAGTTTGCTCTGAAGTGTCTCTTTAGAGGAATAGAAAAGTAAAAAATAAACTTGCATGATTCATATAGCGCATGTCATTTTAAGACACTAGCTGTCAGTAGTGCAATGCTGTTCCTTTAGCAAAGGATAACAAGAAAACAAAGCACATTTGACAATAGAAGTAAAGTAGAAAGTTGTTTAAAATTGTATGTTTTATCCAAATCATGAAAGAAAATGTTGGGTTTTCCTGTCCCTTTAAATGGCCATTAACTTAAACAAGATCTTTAGATTTGTTTTTGTTTTTATTACACTTTTATTGCAAGGTAAGAATCTGGGAGTTCGAAACAGGCAAATGTAACATAGAGAAGAAAACTTCTCTATTTTAACAGTAGAGGGCAGAAGTGTATAACAAATGCCTCACACCAATGCAATAACTAAAAATGCTGATTCTTTTATTAATTAAAGGTAAATTTTCTATGTTTTTGAGCATGTGACAGTAGGGTGAGAAGAGGGAACATGTGATAAAAGGTGGGATGACAGCAAGTGGGAAAGACTGAATTGAAAAGAAGATTTAGAGATTAGAAAGAAGGGGACAGTAAAGAAGGATATAGAGGCTGAAGGACAAAACTGGGAGCAACTAAAAAGGCAGATGTAGAGGTAGTGATTTTAGGCAAACACAATCAGAGGGCGAATGACACAATTGTTTCACACCCTTAATTTAGAAAACCTGCCCTGTTAGTACTTAGGCTCCACTTGCTGAGCTACCAGTGTCATCTATCTAAGAATGGGCCTGGGGTGCACAGACAGGTGTCAAATTATTAAAGACATCCAATTAGGCAAAATGCAACTAATGAATAAACTAATTTGTTTGGCTATGAAAATGGTGGCTTCGGAGAGGGATAGCAACACCTAGGAAGGAAAATAGGATACATTAAAGGAAGATAGAATGTTACGTGTTTTTTAATAATTTACCTTCGTTGGTATCTGGTCGAGAATTCTTGATGTAAGTTGAGAATTTTGCGAATATGTCCATGCCAGCTGTGTTAGACTCAGGGTGCTGTGCTGCTAGCTTTCGGTATCTGAGTTAAACAACAAGAGAGTTTTAAATGATCAATTAATCCTTCATAATTATCACTAGTTTCTTAAAGGGACACTAAACCCTTTTTTTTTCTTTAATGATTCAGATAGAGCATGCAGTTTTAAGCAACTTTCTAATTTACTCCTATTATCAATTTTTATTTGTTCTCTTGCTATCTTTATTTAAAAAGCAGTGATGTAAACCTTAAGAGCCGGCCCATTTTTGGTTGAGAACCTGGGTTATGCTTGCTGATTGGTTTGCTAATTGTATCCAGTAATAAGCAAGTGCTATCCAGGGTTCTGAACCTAAAATGGGCTGGCTCCTAAGCTTTAATTTTCTACTTTTTAAATAAAGATAGCAAGAGAACGAAGAAAAATTGATAGTAGGAGTAAATTAGAAAGTTGCTTAAAATTGCATGTTCTATCTGAATCATTACAGAAAAAAAAATTGGGTTCAGTGTCCCTTTAATACTCGTTTTTAGACCACTGAAGATTATGTTGGCTAAAGCTGGATGTAGAGATAGATATAACAATATTAGCTGTAACGCTGTTTAATTCCACAGTAATAACAGGTAAAATGGGCCATTGGGAACACATTAAATGGAAGAACTTTTTACAATGTCCATTTAAGTAATTCACTGAAACTAATGCAGCAATATCAGTTGTGTGATTACTGCTAATGTCATTGCTGTATTAATTTCAGCCCAAAAAATCTGCTGTTTCATATAGATTTGTATGAATATTTTTAGTACAATGTCTCTTTAAGGGAGATTACCAGAACTGAAAATGTTCTATTAAAAATAATTTAAAGGGGCATGCCAGCCAAAATTGGAATCCACATGGATACATTTCAGTGTTGAATAAAAGCATTATTGTAATATACATGTATTAGCAAAAATGCTTCTTATAAAAGCTATAGTTGTTTTAAAGGTGTATTTAAGTATGCACTGTGCACCAGCATTTTAAGCAAAACACTTGCTCAGGGAGCCTAAGGTGCTTCTACCATCTGGTAATGACTCAATTTGTTAATTGCTGACATAATACAATCCCCACTGGTGCTCTATGCAGCTGCAGCATTTAAAATTCTGGTGCACTGAGAATATCTAGTTATGTTTCACATGCACATGCAGAAAAAAAATGTTAAAAGTGATAGCTTTTACTAGAAGCATTTTTGCTAGTACACGTAAATTGCAAATATGTTTCTATTCAAAAATGTAATTCTTATACTGTATGTGCATTTGAATTTTGACGCAATGTGCCTTTAAGAACATATTACATCAATTATAAAAATTATAATATTGCTTATATACTGATTCATTGATAAGGAACAACCTGATGGAGTAATTGTATCACCAGTGTAATCACACGTAGGTGCAACGAGAGTCATTTTGGCAAGTTTAGAATCTCCTCTGCTTCTTCACAATATGGAGCAGGGTTAGCTTTAGAGTATACTGTTATGATGCGGCCTTAGGCTCTTGCAAAGCATCGGCTGCTTGAGAGCGCGGCAACACATTACAAACAACCAAAGAGATAAAAGAAGGGCTACGGGTTTTATGTTAACTCCTTGGTTGCTTCAGAGCATTACAGCCCAATCTCACACCCAAGAGCTTAAATACTTTCCAAGGGAATACAACTTGCATTCTAGCTTTTGCAAATGGGATGAGATTCTTGCAGATACCATCATGTAAGAGGATTTGTTTAACCACAATTAATTATAGACGCTAATAATATTGTACGTTGATTCTGGATAAGAAGTCTTCTCTAATCCCACTTACTTTGGAGGACATAAAACTTCTTCCAAGAACTCTTCTATTTTATTAACGTCTGTTTTCACTTCATGGTTGTACGTTATAAAAGGCGGGTGCGTTCCTGGAGCCAGGTTTTGCAAATCTGCTGGTTTTCTGCAAAATAAATAGATACAATTAAATAGGTTAAAATTCACCAAAATGATCACATTAATTTAATAGGCAACATTAAGAGAAACATGATGGGACATCTTTAGCATGTCCATGTCATAAATAAATTAGGAGAGATTTACAACAAATGTGCATTGAATTTATTCTACATTCAATGCTCAGAAGATGTAGCCTTATTATGAATTCTAACATCCTATAGCTCAGTTGCATTAAAGGGAACATGGACATAATGTTTAAAGCATTGAAAATCCCTTCCCTTCATTACAGTATCAAGATTATATTAAAATATTTGGTATAGTCAAAATAGAACCATCCCTTATGTTACTGCTAAAGAACAGTCTTATTTCATTTAAAGTGAGCTTGGACAACAAAGCCCAATCAAAAACTTTATCTTTCAAGACATTATATTCCAATACCCTTTGCCATCTGGTAGAGAGAGTTTTTATTGGTTCAGGCTGTATGAGTCCCTGGCTGCTACCATAAGCTTTCATGATTTAAATACGGGATACAATTTTAAACAACTTTCCATTGTACATCTATGATCAAATTTGTTTTATTCTCTTGGTATCCTTTGTTAAAAAAGCAGCAATGAACTCATGTTAGCTAAATGAACACATTAGGAGAGCCAATGACTAGAGAGATGTATGTGCAGCCACTAATCAGCAACTAGCTCCCAGCATTGTAATCCTGCTTGTGAGCCTACCTAGGTATGCTTTTAAACAAAACAAATAGATAATAGAAGTTAAAAAGTTGTATATATAATCTATAATATAATGCTTTACTTGAATCATGAAAGTTAAATTTTGACTTTTCTGTCCCTTTAATTTATATTATGGTATTATACAGCTATAAACACTATTCTGGAATCTATACATCAAAGTTAATGCATCACTTCCATATCGCTGATTTAAGGTAACAAATATAAATTAATGTTAAAGGGATACTAAACCCATTTTTTTTTCTTTCATAATTCAGATAGTGCATGGAATTTTAAGAAATTTTCTAATTTACTCCTATTATCAACTTTTCTTCATTTTCTTGCTATCTTTTTTAAAAAGCAGGAATGTAAGCTTAGGAGCCAGCCCATTTTTGGTTCAGAACCTGGGTTATGCTTGCTTATTGGTGGCTAAATGGGTTTAGTATCCCAAAACAAATATGGTAGGAAACTAAAAGCCATGAATCAAGGACACAAAGCCAATTTTTTAGATACATTAACACCAACTCTAAATTTATTTGGAAAGAAACTATATAAATGGGGGAATATTAATCCCAGGAGATGAAGCAAAAATAGCTAAACATAATTTATTAAGGACATTTGGAACTTACATTTCAGCATTTAAAATTAAGTTTATACAAGATTACTTATTTCAGTGTCTAGTTACAGTAACCAAGAAGATCATGCAAATATTCCAAATGACATATCTGGTAGGACAAACCTTCACATATAGGGCTAGATTCTGAGTGGAGCGCAAACGTTTGCACCCGAGCGATAAGGGGTTTATCACGGGGGGGGTTGCACTCGACAGGCTTACTGCTGGTATTACAAGTTGATAGTAAATGTAATCGCGTGAGCGCAATCGCGATTTATTCTAGAATCATTACCGTGACTTCAGAGCTCTGGTTAACTGTTTCGCAAAACAAAAAATACATTACAGAGTCCGGTTACACTCATAATAACACAATCTAACAAAAATTCTTAAAACAAAATTGCACACAAAAGTTATAAAGGAGCTGATTTATCAAGCTCTGTATGGAGCTTGATGCCCCTGTTTCCGCGCAAGCCTTGAGGCTCGCCGTAAACAGAAGTTATGAAGCCGCGGTCTAAAGACCGCTGCTCCATAACTTGTCCGCCTGCTCTGAGGCCGCGGACAGAAATCAACCCGATCAAATACGATCAGGTTGATTGACATCTGCAGGGGGCGGCATTGCACCAGCAGTTCACAAGAACTGCTGATGCAATGAAAAATGCCAGCAGCGTATGCTGTCGGAATTTATCGATGTGCAGTAGACATGATAAGCTGCATCGTATCATGTCCAATCGCACTTTCATAAATCTACCCCAAAGGCTCAAAGATATGAGATCTCAGTTGTTTAAAATTGAGATACATACATATATATGTCTAAATATGTACATGTATATATGTGTGTGTATATATATATATATATATATATATATACACACTTTATCCCACAAAAGTGAGTACACCCCTCATTTTTTAAATATTTTATTATAACAACACTGAAGAAATGACACTTTGCTACAATGTAAAGTAGTGAGTGTACAGCCTGTATAACAGTGTAAATTTGCTGTCCCCTCAAATAACTCAACACACACCCATTAATGTATAAACTGTTTGCAACAAAAGTGAGTAGACCCCTAAATGGAAATGTCCAGATTGGGCCCAATTAGCCATTTTCCCTCCCCGGTGTCACGTGACTCGTTAGTGTTACAAGGTCTCATGTGTGAATGGGGAGCAGGTGTGTTAAATTTGGTGTTATCGCTCTCACACTCTCTCATACTGGTCACTGGAAGTTCAACATGGCACCTCATGGCAAAGAACTCTCTGAGGATCTGAAAAAAAGAACTGTTGCTCTACATAAAGATGGCCTAGGCTATAAGAAGATTGCCAAGACCCTGAAACTGAGCTGCAGCACGGTGGGCAAGACCATACAGCGGTTTCACAGGACAGGTTCCACTCAGAACAGGCCTCGCCATGGTCAACCAAAGAAGTTGAGTGCACATGCTCAGCGTCATATCCAGAGGTTGTCTTTGGGAAATAGACGTATGAGTGCTGCCAGCATTGCTGCAGAGGTTGAAGGGGTGGGTGGTCAGCCTGTCAGTGCTCAGACCATACGCCGCACACTGCATCAAATTGGTCTGCATGGTTGTCATCCCAGAAGGAAGCCTCTTCTAAAGATGATGCACAAGAAAGCCTGCAAACAGTTTGCTGAAGACAAGCAAACTAAGGACATGGATTACTGGAACCAAGTCCTGTGGTCTCATGAGACGAAGATAAACTTATTTGGTTCAGATGGTGTCAAGCGTGTGTGGTGGCAACCAGGTGAGGAGTACAAAGACAAGTGTGTCTTGCCTACAGGCAAGCATGGTGGTGGGAGTGCCATGGTCTGGACCTGCATGAGTGCTGCCGGCACTGGGGAGCTACAGTTAATTGAGGGAACCATGAATGCTATCATGTACTGTGACATAGTGAAGCAGAGCATGATCACATCCCTTCGGAGACTGGGCCGCAGGGCAGTTTTCCAACATGATAACGACCCCAAACACACCACCAAGACGACCACTGCCTTGCTAAAGAAGCTGAGGGTAAAGGTGATGGACTGACCAAGTATGTCTCCAGACCTAAACCCTATTGAGCATCTGTGGGGCATCCTCAAACGGAAGGTGGGGAAGCACAAGGTCTCTAACATCCACCAGTTCTGTAATGCCGTCATGGAGGAGTGGAAGAGGACTCCAGTGGCAAACTGTGAAGCTCTGGTGAACTCCATGCCCAAGAGGGTTAAGGCAGTTCTAGAAATTAATGGTGGCAACACAAAATATTGACACTTTGGGCCCAATTTGGACATTTCCACTTAGGGGTGTACTCACTTTTGTTGCCAACGGTTTAGACATTAATAGCTGTGTGTTGAGTTATTTTGAGGGGACAGCAAATGTACACTGTTATACAGGCTGTACACTCACTACTTTACATTGTAGCAAAGTGTCATTTCTTCAGTGTTGTCACATGAAAAGATATAATAAAATATTTACAAAAATGTGAGGGGTGTATTCACTTTTGCGGGATACTGTACATATATATATATATATATATATATATATACTGTATATATATATATATATATATATGTATTTATATGTGTATATATGTATTTACAGACATATATAGACATAAATACATATGTATACATATACAGACAAATATATATAAGTGCATTGAAGCCCTTTGCAGTTAAGTAGCTGAAAACACATACAAATTAGACGTGCACAGCGAAAACAATTGTTTCATTTCGTTTTCATTAGTTAAATAAATAATTTTGTTTCGGCATATTAGTTATGTAAAGTTAAATCGTTTTTCGGAACCATTCTTTATTCATATTCATTATTCTATCTTAAAGTTTAGAATAGAATAATGAATATGAATAAAGAATGGATCTAAAATTATGAATGATCCCGAAAAACGATTTAACTTAACATAAGGAATATGCCGAAACAAAATGATCTAATGCGCCGCCCCCCCACATCGCCAAAACTAAATAAAATCCTATTAACCTCTAAAACACCATGCCCGCACATCGCCAACACTAAATAAAAACCTATTAACCTCTAAACCACCATCCCCCCACATCTCCAACAGTAAATAAACCTAATAACCTCTAAACTGCCATCCCCCACATCGCCAACACTAAATAAACATATTAACCCCTAAACCGCCATCCCCCAAACTAAAAAAAAAAGTATTTATCCCTAAACCGCCGTCCCCCGACATTGCAGCTACCTAAATTAAACTATTAACCCCTAAACCGCCATCCCCCCACATCCAGGACCGGATTGGGACCAAAAATAGGCCCGGGCATTTTAAGGCAAAGCAGCCCACTCCCCCCCCCCCCTATTTCTTATTTAACCGTATACCGAATATGACAAGTATAATATATATATTTTGTGAATAGATATGAAAAAAAAAAACTAAAATATAAAAAAAATATATATATATATATAAATTTGCATATTTTTAATGAAAAACACATAAAGTGCTTATTTGTAAACACAAGACATATTCAATAAACTAACTTTAGTGCACATAACTCAGTATTCAAGCTCAGAGACCTGGCGGTGGTGTGTGTTGTGTCTGTATAGATTTAATAAGTGTCATAGAAGCCCAGCTGACTCTGAGACTGTGTGGGTTTTGAAAACTGGTTCACAGGGCCTCAAAGCATATGTGCGTATGCTGCTAAAGACCGGTAATAACTTACTAAAAGCATTTTTGCTAATGGAATTATATTACAAAAATACTGCTATTTAAAATTGAAGTACGCCCATGCATTTATAAATTTTGACCTTTCTATCCCTTAAAGGCAACCTTAGATAAAGCATACCAAACTTTATATATAAAATATCAATAGGATAAGAGAGTTGCTGTAACCAAACCTGAATACAATTGGAATATTTGTGAATAGTTAAACCAATTATAATCACTATCAGATATGTCAGGGACCTGAAAAGCTGACTTAAAATATGTAAACATTAATTTAAAGGGACAGTTTACTCAAAAAATGTCTCCCCTTTAATTTGTTCCCAATGATGCACTTTACCTGCTGGAGTGTATTAAATTATTTACAAGTATTTCCAATAGCCTTATATTAGCATTTTAAATAGTTTATTAAACCTGTGGTATCCCAACCCATCCTGTATAAATTTTTGGCCTCGAGACCAAGCTGTGTTAGCACAGCCAGTAGAAGAAATTACACTCCCAGTGGGTTATAGAAGAGATAAGGTAATAAAATGTTAATTTTCCATTGTTCTCTCCAAGTATTGATGATTGGTTTATGGACAGATATAAGATAAAAAGCAGGTGATATGTACACAATGTGATAAAGTAATATGATCTGATTATACCTACAAGCTCAACCCAATTTATTAGGTTGTGGCTTCAAAACTCAAAATCAGCTAATTCATATACACAAATAAGCCTTAAAAAAACAAATCCCATACATTTTATATTCTGCAACTGGAAAAACAAGTAATTGGAAACACATTAAGAGAAAAACTATTTTATAGTATACTGCCCCTTTAAATACAAATCTTTAGAATGAAAAAGTGATATAGTAAAAACTCAATAATAGTTAATAGTTTAAAATAAGTAGGGGTTAAGGTTAGGGTTATGGCTAGTTTTGGAATTAGGGTAAGAACCAGGATTAGGATTGGTGTATGGGGTTAGGTTTATGGCTAGCGTTGGAATCAGGGTAAAAACCAGGGTTAGGATTAGTGTATAGGGTTAGGGTTATGGCTAGGGTTGGAATTAAGGTAAGTACCAGGGGATTAGTGTATAGGGTTAGGGTTATGGGTATAATTAGAATTAGGGTAAGCACCAGGGGATTAGTGTATGGGGTTAGGGTTATGGCTAGGGTTGGAATTAGGGTAAGCACCAGGGAATTAGTGTATGGGGTTAGGTTTAGGGTTATGGTTGGAATTAGGGTAAGAACTAGGGTTAGTATTAGTTTATGAGTTTAGGGTAATGGCTAGGGTTAGAATTAGGGTAAGCACTAGGGGATTAGTGTATGGGGTTAGGGTTATGGTTGGAATTAGGGTAGGAACCAGGGTTAGGATTAGTCTATGAGTTTAGGTTTAGGGTAATGGCTAGGGTTGGAATAAGGGTAAGCACTAGGGGATTAGAGTATAGGGTTAGGGTTATGGTTGGAATTAGGGTAGGAACCAGGGTTAGGTTTAGTGTATGAGTTTAGATTTAGGGTAATGGCTAGGGTTGGAATAAGGGTAAGCACTAGGGGATTAGTATATGGGGTTAGGGTTATAGTTGGGGTTAGGGTTATAGTTGGAATTAGGGTAAGAACCAGGGTCAGGATTAGTGTATGAGGTTAGGCTTAGGTTTAGGGTAATGGCTAGGCTAGGGTTAGAATTAGGGTAAGGATTAGGTTTACGGTAATGGCTAGTGTTGGAATTAGGGTAAGGATTAGGTTTAGGGTTATAGCTAGGGATGGAAATAGTGCTTTCTGTTTGTTGCCATTGCCAATGGGAAAAGGCGCTATGAAGGCAGTAAAAGGGCCCAATATGCACTGATTATATTGTGGCTGTGGTATTCATTGATATATACCCACAAAATAAATACAGTGCAGTCAAGTAATTTTAAACCCCAAATGTCAATATAAACCGTAAAAGAAAAAAGAAAAAAACAAATAAAACCATATAAATAACATTTCCACTAAACTTTCGTTTTGTAATTTGCCTACCTGAAATTCCCATTTCAAGAAGTAATGAGCCTCTGAAAATTGTGGTTCCCCACCCCCAGTAAACTTAAGCTTGAGTGTGCAGGCAGCCTCTTTTCCCTCCTGTGCGGCTGCATAGGGAGGAAGTTATGAGGGAGCGGGAGGTCACATGTTCTCCCTTTTTAGTTCCGGCTCCCAGCCAGCGGCAGGCCAGTACAGATCTCGGAGGCCTCTGCTGCTCCTCCCAACTGACCCATGGCCGCCCGCATCATTAGCAGCATGGCATCATGGCATGTCTCTTGCATACAGTGGCCGTGAGACAAAATTGCAAGTAAACAGATGCTCTCAGTCTCACGGCCGCTGTATGTAAGTCTGTCTCTGCAGACTGTGTCCGCGGCTGCTCACTCGCAGTCCTCCTCTCACCCTTGGCCGCTGGCACCGGCATCAGTATTACTGTAGCAGCATGTCTCTTGCATACAGCGGCCGCCCGTGAGGCAAAATTGTAAGCAGATGCTCTTAGTCTCACGGCCGCTGTATGTAAGTCTGGAGTGTCTGTGTCCCCTGCTCCTTATAAGGCGGTATGGCTGTTTAACAGTGCTGCAAAATTTACAAATAATGTGTGAAAAAGTATTATTTGTAAATTTTGCAACACTGTTAAATGGCCATACCGCCTTATAAGGAGCAGGGGACACAGACACTCCAGACTTACATACAGCGGCCGTGAGACGTGAGAGCATCTGCTTACAATTTTGCCTCACGGGCGGCCGCTGTATGCAAGAGACATGCTGCTACAGTAATACTGATGCGGGCGCCAGCGGCCAAGGGTGGGAGGAGGACTGTGAGTGATCAGCGGGCACAGTCTGCAGAGACAGACTTACATACAGCGGCCGTGAGACTGAGAGCATCTGCTTACTTGCAATTTTGTCTCACGGACGCTGTATGCAAGAGAAATAAATTTGGGGCACACGAGTGGTAATAGTGGGAGGGGCTAAGATAACCGGCGGCCCACCGGGCAAATGCCCGGTATGCCCTATGGTCAGTCTGGGCCTGCCCACATCGCCAACACTAAATAAAGCTATTAACCCCTAAACCACCATCCCCCCACATCGCAAATATTTTTTTCTAATGTTAGGTTTTATTATTTTTAGTAATGCTATTTTTTTTTATTATTATTATTTTATTTTTAAACAAGTAATGTTAGTTTTTTTTTAGTTTAAGCTTAAGTTTTATTTTTATTTCACAGGTGAGATTGTATTTATTTTAACTAGGTAGTAAGTAATTGTAACTGTAATTGTAACGGCGGTTTAGGGGTTAATAGGTTTATTTAGTGTTGGCGATGTGGGGGGACGGCGGTTTAGGAGTTAATAGCTTAATTTAGTGTTGGCGATGTGGGGGGATGGCGGTTTAGAGGTTAATAGCTTTAGTTAGTGTTGGCGATGTGGGAGGATGACGGTTTAGAGGTAATAGGTTTAGTTAGTTTTAGAGATGTGGGGGGACTGCGGCTTAGAGGTTAATAGGTTGTTATTGTTGGGGGGACGGTGGTTTAGGAGATAATAGCTTTATTTAGTGTTGGCGATGTAGGGGGATGGTGTTTAGGGGTTTATAGGCTTATTTAGTGTTGCCGATGTGGGGGGGACTGCGGTTTAGGGCTTAATAGGTTTATTTAGTGTTTTATTTAGTGTTGTTGATGTGGGTAGACGGCGGTATTGAAAAGAAAATAGTTTGAATTAAAGGAACACTGAACTCAATTTTTTTTCTTTCATGATTCAGATAGAGCATGAAATTTTAATCAACTTTCTAATTTACTCCTATTATCAATTTTTCGTTCTCTTGCTATCTTAATTTTAAAAGCAGGAATGTAAATCAATCCTTCGGCATCTGTGACACAGCTCTCTCTTGGTTCTCTTCCTATCTGTCTAACCTTACCTTTAGTGTAGCCTTCTCTGGGGTATCCTCTGTCCCGTTACCTCTTTCTGTTGGGGTACCGCAAGGCTCTGTCCTCGGCCCCCTTCTCTTCTCAATCTACAAGTCCTCACTAGGTTCCTTAATAAAGCCCCACGGGTTTCATTATCATTAGTATGCCGATGATACCCAAATCTACCTCTCTGCACCAGAACTATCTCCTTCCTTGCTAACCTGCGTCACTATCTCTCTCATATCTCATCTTGGATGTCCTCTCACTACCTCAAGCTAAATCTCTCCAAAACTGAGCTCCTTATTTCCCCCCCTTCTCTGTGTCTTGAGGTCACATTTGACTCAGATCTTTCACTCCTCACATTCAGTCCTTGGTTAAAGCCTGCCGCTTCCACCTTAAAAACATTGCTAAAATTAGACATTTCCTTACACAAGACACAACAAAGATTTTAATTCACTCTCTCATCCTTTCCCGCCTCGACTACTGCAACTCTATACTCTCTGGTCCCCCTAGCTGCCGCCTAGCTCCTTTACAATCCATAATGAATGCCTCTGCCAGGCTCATCTTGCTTGCATGTCGCTCTTCATCTTCCGCACCTCTCTGCCAATCCCTTCACTGGCTTCCTCTTGCCTCCAGGATTAAACACAAAATTCTCACTCTGACACACAAAGCCCTCAATTGCACTGCTCCCCCCTATATCTCAGACCTTGTCTCCAGAAACTCTCCTTCCCGTCCCCTTCACTTTGCTCATGATCTCCTACTCTCCTCCTCTCTTGTTACCTCCTCACATTCTCATCTACAAGATTTCTCAAGACTGGCTCCCATCTTATGGAACTCTCTGCCTCGCTCCACAAGAATCTCCCCTAGTTTTCAAAGCTTCAAGTGCTCCCTGAAGACTCTACTATTCAGGGACGCTTACAACCTACACTAACCTTTCTATCTCCACTGCTATCCCCTAAAACTCCATAGCATGTAAGCCTATGAGCCCAGCTGTTTGTAGTTCACCTTCATAAGAGCCGACTACAACAGTGCAACTCTTTGCAGGACCCTCTCCCCCAATTTGATCCCTGTAATCATTTTTTTTTATTGTTGGCGCTCTACAAATACCTGATAATAATAATAATCTTAGCAGCCAGCCCATTTTAGGTTCAGAACCATGGATAGCCCTTATTTATTGGAGGCTTACATTCTCTCTCTCTCTCTCTCTCTCTCTCTCTGTCAACGTGTGGACAGATATAGAAAGGCTAGTTAACCTTTCACCCCAAGTTTTTAACATAGTAGTATATGAAGTAATTTTCATATTGAGTGTCAAGTAACTTTCTCACTGAATTGTCATACTCACTATTCCTAAACCCCTTGCCTCCGTCTAGAGGCGCCTGAGGGACTACCTTTTATCTTAATAAGCAAGAATAACCCAGGTTCTCAACCAAAAATGGGCCGGCTCCTATGCATCACATTCCTGCTTTTTAAATAAAGATAGCAAGAGAACGAAGAAAAATTCGGAAATTTGGATTTATCCAACTCTCCGAATCAGCCAAAATTCGGCCAAAAACAAAATTCGGCCGAAACGAATTGCAGTAAAACTATATTTATACAATATTAGCATTTAATAATGTGTTATAGTGTGTATTTACTGAAAATATTTTACATTCCAATGTTCTTTACATAGCAGAATATGTATTTCTAAATAGATATTCCTATATATATATCTGTATATATCTATACCTTTATATAATCATGTGTATATATATATATATATATATATATATATATATATACTAATACCATCAGATATATATATATATATATATATAAATATGTATTTATGCATAAATAGAACATATTCTGAAATGTAAAGAACATTGTAATATGAAATATTCATATTTTCATGTCGGGTTAGCGCAAATGACAATATGCAATCGTGTTTTCCACTTTTTTTCTCCATTGACTTCTATGGGGGAATACTTGAACGCGCACGTGATATTCTAACTTATGATTTTTACTCAGGACGGGTTACCCCTAGAGCGAAAACCATTTACTTTAAACTCATAATATGATTGCAACACGACGAGCACAAAAATCTTACTTCTAGCAATCAACATTCAAGCAGGAGCGTTAATTTGCGCTTCACTCGTAATCTGGCCCATAATCTTACAAACCTTACAAAAATCATGTTATTATGGTCGTCTACCTGTTCTCAATATATTTCAATTCTCATATAAATTGCCAAGAAGCACTTAGGTGGTTAAATAAGAATGAGAAACTGCAGCAACTGAAGATCTTTATAAATATGGTACACTGTGACGGAGCTAACGTTAAAGGGGCAGTCACGGGTACACTGTGACGGAGCTAACGTTAAAGGGGCAGTCACGGGTACACTGTGACGGAGCTAACGTTAAAGGAGCAGTCACGGGTACACTGTGACGGAGCTAACGTTAAAGGGGCAGTCACGGGTACACTGTGACGGAGCTAACGTTAAAGGGGCAGTCACGGGTACACTGTGACGGAGCTAACGTTAAAGGGGCAGTCACGGGTACACTGTGACGGAGCTAACGTTAAAGGGGCAGTCACGGGTACACTGTGACGGAGCTAACGTTAAAGGGGCAGTCAAGTCAAAATCAAACGGTCATGATGAGACCCCCAAATTTTATTTTATGATTCAAATAGAACATACAATTTTAAACAAGTTCCTAACTTTATTCTATAATCACATTTTCTTTGTTGTCTTTTGTTGAAAAGCAGACACATAAGCTCAGGAGCGTGCAGTAGCACTATATGGCAGCAGTTTTGCAAAATTGGCACTAGATGCCAGAACTATTTCCTGCCATATAGTGCTCCAGACACCTACCTAGGTATCTCTTCAACACAGAATACCATGGGAATTAAGCACATTTGATAATAGAAGTAAATCGGAAACTTTTTAAAAATTGGGTTTCATACCCCTTTAAACTTTCATGATAGTGCAGCTATCTTTGTACATCACTGTATTAAAAATGGGCTTCTAGAAATCAATTTATGAACAGTTAAAGAGACATGAAACCTTATTTTTTCTTTTATTATTCAAATAGAGCACATTCCAATTGACTTCTATTATTGTATTTGTTTTGTTTACTTGGTATATCTTTTTGAAAAAGATACCTAGGTAGGCCCAGAGCTGCTGATTGGTGGCTGCACATATATGCCTCATGTTATTGGCACAACCAAAGCATTCAGCTAGCTCCTAGTAGTGCATTGCTTCTTCTTCAACAAAGGATAGCAAGAGAATGAAGCAAATTAGATAATAGAAGTAAATGGGAAAGTTGTTTAAAATGTATGTTCTATCTGAATCATTAAATAAAAAAATGTAGTTTTATGTCCCTTTATTTGCAATTTACATAATGTGATGGCTACAAAAATGCAGTAACAATACCTGAGAACTGAAGTCGTGTTCAGCATCATAACAGAAAACACTTGAAAAGTTGTTGCTGAAACTGAATCTTTACTGTTTGTTTAACAAATATGCTATAGAATACACCGTTTAATAACAGATAAAGAACAAGTATTGCATGGAAAACTCTTTTTCTGCCTTAAAGGGACATGATTCAGAGACAGCATACAGTTTTACACAACTTTCCAATATACTTCTACTGTCTAATTTGTTTTGTGTTCTTGGTATCCTTTGTTGAAAAGAATGCCTAGGAAAGCAAAGAAGCAGCTGATTGTTGGCTGAACATATATGTCTCATTGTACTGGCTCACCCATGTGCTGTTTCTTCAGCAAAGGATACCAAGAGAATGAAGCAAATTAATTGGACGTAAATTTGAAAGTTTAAAATTGTATGTTCTGCCTAAATCAAATTTTAAATTTCTCTTTGAATAGGGCATTAATACATTATTCTTAATATTGCCCCAGTAGTGTTTGCAAGTGCCTGTGCTAATATGCTAAAGTGACATTAAAGAGACAGCAAAGTCAAACTAAACTTTCACGATTCAGATAGTGCTTGCAATTTAATCAACATTCCAATTTGTTTTGTTCTCTTGGTATTCTTTGTTGAAAAGTGTATCTATGTAGACCCAGGAGCAGCAATGCACTATTTGGAGCTAGATGCTGATTGGTGGCTGCACATTTATGCATCTTGCTATTGGCTCCTCCAATGTATTCAGCTAGCTCCCAGTAATGCATTACTGTTCTTTTAACAAAAGTTACCCAGAGAATGAAGCAAATTTGATTCCAAAAGGAAATAGGAAAGGTGTTTAAAATGATATAGTCTTTCTGAATCATGAAAGAAAAAAACTGGATTACATGTCCCTTTAATAATCTCTTGCTTTTGTGTAAAAAATGCACTGGTCCTACACTCCCAGAGCAGACCAAAAGCAAATTATGAAACTTAAGTTTTCATAAAAATGCTCCAAATGTTGCACGGTGTTTACACAAAAGAAATGTGGTTAATGTCCCTTTAACACCACAGGCCTTAGCAAACATTACTTGGGTCATACTAAGAATAATGGATTGGGCCAGCATAATGAAAATGTATTTGAGTAATATTTCTAGAAGATTTGCAGTTACAATTAGCTGACCCCTTGATTGCCCAGAATAGACAACGGCAATCATGTGGTTAAATTACTTCTGTGTAAAATTGTTTAAAGCAATTATTTAACATTTATTGCCAGTAACACAAATACAGCAGTAATTAAGGCCCTTATTGCACTGAACACATACAGGCTATTAGTGGGTTATATATAATTGCAGCATAAAAAAGTTGCAACCGTGATTAAACCATTGACAGTGATTTAATCCCTTGCCAGTAACATGCCCAAAATAGTAACTTAACCATATTTTTTTCCAAGTCATAAGGTAAAAAAGTGCGTGTCCATAAAATAGATATAGCAGTGACTTATTCCTTGATTTTCTTAAAAAATGCAGCAATGGTTTACACTCTGATTCTTCAGGACATACTGTGATTGCCTGGAACACTCACAAACAATCAAGGGGTAAAATCACTGTTGTGTAACAAAATTGCATTGACCAATAATCCAGTAAAAATGTAAGCCCTGTAATTACCCAGAACATAAGTAACACTGAGCCTGTTCACTAGCAGCCATTAGCAGTGGCATGTGGTTGCATTAATGCGCTCTGCAAATGGGACAGAGTAGTGCTACCCCTCTTTTTCCCAAGGGTTTTAATGACATTGTACAGGGAGCTAGAGATCAGTTTTGCTATTTATCAATCTTTGATTTATATTTTTCTTTTAACCCTTTTGTTACTTTAGCCCATATTTTTGGCTACTAAATATTATAAAAATTCAAATCTGACAGTTATAGTAATGTCACAATATACAGTATGTAAAACCAAATAAACCAAGAGTCACTAAGTATGGATGGGTGGAGAATATTTACATACTGAGACCTGATCTCCCACAGCTTTAATCAGGACATATGATTTTCACTGTTGCTGGGAATGTTGGGAAAAACATGCAAATGTAATTTACAATCTCTCACTTTTTAGTTCTGAGCATATACAACCCTTAGCCCCGCCTAGGGACTGACTGGACACACCCACAAACCACCTAGTCATGCCCACCAACTGCCCAGATCTTGCCTAGTATCCACCTGGGACACCTCCTAGCACCCCCCTCCCCCCCCATAAAACGGCAATGCAGCCTCATCAACATCCTGAGTGCTGGATAGTCAGCCACAAATGTTGTGTGGTATTATAATACATATATAATGGTTTTCAACAACATATATAGTTAAAGAGAAACAGCTGTCTCTTTATAAAATAAATTGGTTTAAATGCAACAATAAAATTATCTAATTTGTTAGAACATTTTACTATTTCACAAATGCTTTTGGCAGCTATGTGGCCGATCACAATCCTTTAGAAAAGCTGATTAAATGATTTATTTACAAAAATTCCAATCATACTTTAATGAGTTTTGTAGAAAAATCAATAGATAAACTTTTCTGCAGGATTGTCTTCAACTCTTATGTGTTCTCATGCCTTAAAGGGACATAAAACACTAAATTGTTCTTTCATGATTCCAAGCATACAATTTTATACAACTTTCCAATTTACTTCTTTTATCTCCATTCTCTTGGTATCCTTTGGTGAAAATATAGCTAGGTAGGCTCAGCTAGGTAGCTTTTGATTGGTGGCTGCACATATGCCTCTTGTGATTGTTTTACCAATGTGTTCTGCTAACTCAATCAATAAAGGATACTAAGGCCTAGATTTAGAGTTTGGCGTTAGCCGTGAAAACCAGCGTTAGAGGCTCCTAACGCTGGTTTTAGGCTACCGCCGGTATTTGGAGTCACTCAAAATAGGGTCTAACGCTCACTTTTCAGCCGCGACTTTTCCATACCGCAGATCCCCTTACGTCAATTGCGTATCCTATCTTTTCAATGGGATCTTTCTAACTCCGGTATTTAGAGTCGTTTCTGAAGTGAGCGTTAGACATCTAACGACAAAACTCCAGCCGCAGGAAAAAAGTCAGTAGTTAAGAGCTTTCTGGGCTAACGCCGGTTTATAAAGCTCTTACTACTGTATTCTAAAGTACACTAACACCCATAAACTACCTATGTACCCCTAAACCGAGGTCCCCCCACATCACCGACACTCGAATACATTTTTTTAACCCCTAATCTGCCGACCGCCACCTACGTTATCCTTATGTACCCCTAATCTGCTGCCCCTAACACCGCCGACCCCTATATTATATTTATTAACCCCTAATCTGCCCCCCACAACATCGCCTCCACCTGCCTCCACTTATTAACCCCTAATCTGCCGAGCGGACCTGAGCGCTACTATAATAAAGTTATTAACCCCTAATCCGCCTCACTAACCCTATAATAAATAGTATTAACCCCTAATCTGCCCTCCCTAACATCGCCGACACCTAACTTCAATTATTAACCCCAAATCTGCCGACCGGAGCTCACCGCTATTCTAATAAATGGATTAACCCCTAAAGCTAAGTCTAACCCTAACACCCCCCTAAGTTAAATATAATTTAAATCTAACGAAATTAATTAACTCTTATTAAATAAATTATTCCTATTTAAAGCTAAATACTTACCTGTAAAATAAATCCTAATATAGCTACAATATAAATTATAATTATATTGTAGCTATTTTAGGATTAATATTTATTTTACAGGTAACTTTGTATTTATTTTAACCAGGTACAATAGCTATTAAATAGTTAAGAACTATTTAATAGCTAAAATAGTTAAAATAATTACAAATTTACCTGTAAAATAAATCCTAACCTAAGTTACAATTAAAACTAACACTATACTATCAATAAATTAATTAAATAAAATACCTACAATTACCTACAATTAACCTAACACTACACTATCAATAAATTAATTAAATAAACTACCTACAATTAACCTAACACTACACTATCAATAAATTAATTAAATACAATTCCTACAAATAAATACAAATAAATAAACTTGCTAAAGTACAAAAAATAAAAAAGAACTAAGTTACAAAAAATAAAAAAATATCTACAAACATAAGAAAAATATTACAACAATTTTAAACTAATTACACCTACTCTAAGCCCCCTAATAAAACAACAAAGCCCCCCAAAATAAAAAATGCCCTACCCTATTCTAAATTACTAAAGTTAAAAGCTCTTTTACCTTACCAGCCCTGAACAGGGCCCTTTGCGGGGCATGCCCCAAGAAGTTCAGCTCTTTTGCCTGTAAAAAAAAAACATACAATACCCACCCCAACATTACAACCCCCCACCCACATACCCCTAATCTAACCCAAACCCCCCTTAAATAAACCTAACACTAAGCCCCTGAAGATCATCCTACCTTGTCTTCCCCTCACCAGGTATCACCGATCCGTCCTGGCTCCAAAATCTTCATCCAACCCAAGCGGGGGTTGGCGATCCATCATCCGGTGCCTGAAGAGGTCCAGAAGAGGCTCCAAAGTCTTCATCCTATCCGGGAAGAAGAGGCGATCCGGACCGGCAACCATCTTGATCCAAGCGGCATCTTCTATCTTCATCCGATGACGACCGGCTCCATCCTGAAGACCTCCACCGCGGACCCATCTTCTTCCGGCGACGTCCAACTGCAGAATGACGGTTCCTTTAAGGGACGTCATCCAAGATGGCGTCCCTCGAATTCCGATTGGCTGATAGGATTCTATCAGCCAATCGGAATGAAGGTAGGAATATTCTGATTGGCTGATGGAATCAGCCAATCAAAATCAAGTTCAATCCGATTGGCTGATCCAATCAGATTGAGCTCGCATTCTATTGGCTGTTCCGATCAGCCAATAGAATAGAATAAAGTATTTTTTGTACTTTAGCAAGTTTATTTATTTGTATTTATTTGTAGGAATTGTATTTAATTAATTTATTGATAGTGTAGTGTTAGGTTAATTGTAGGTAGTTTATTTAATTAATTTATTATAGTGTAGTGTTAGGTTAATTGTGGGTAATTGTAGGTATTTTATTTAATTAATTTATTGATAGTATAGTGTTAGTTTTAATTGTAACTTAGGTTAGGATTTATTTTACAGGTAAATTTGTAATTATTTTAACTATTTTAGCTATTAAATAGTTCTTAACTATTTAATAGCTATTGTACCTGGTTAAAATAAATACAAAGTTACCTGTAAAATAAATATTAATCCTAAAATAGCTACAATATAATTATAATTTATATTGTAGCTATATTAGGATTTATTTTACAGGTAAGTATTTAGCTTTAAATAGGAATAATTTATTTAATAAGAGTTAATTTATTTCGTTAGATTTAAATTATATTTAATTTAGGGGGGTGTTAGTGTTAGATTTAGCTTTAGGGGTTAATCCATTTATTAGAATAGCGGTGAGCTCCGGTCGGCAGATTAGGGGTTAATAATTGAAGTTAGGTGTCGGCGATGTTAGGGAGGGCAGATTAGGGGTTAATACTATTTAATATAGGGTTAGTGAGGCGGATTAGGGGTTAATAACTTTATTATAGTAGCGCTCAGGTCCGGTCGACAGATTAGGGGTTAATTATTGTAGGTAGGTGGAGGCGACGTTGTGGGGGGCAGATTAGGGGTTAATAAATATAATATAGGGGTCGGCGATGTTAGGGAACCAGATTAGGGGTACATAGGGATAATGTAAGTAGCGGCGGTTTACGGAGCGGCAGATTAGGGGTTAAAAATAATATGCAGGGGTCAGCGATAGCGGGGGCGGCAGATTAGGGGTTAATAAGTGTAAGGTTAGGGGTGTTTAGACTCGGGGTACATGTTAGAGTGTTAAGTGCAGACGTAGGAAGGGTTACCGCATAGCAAACAATGGGGCTGCGTTAGGAGCTGAACGCGGCTTTTTTGAAGGTGTTAGGTTTTTTTTCAGCTCAAACAGCTCCATTGTTTCCTATGGGAGAATCGTGCACGAGCACGTTTTTGAGGCTGGCCGCGTCCGTAAGCAACTCTGGTATCGAGAGTTGAAGCTGCGTTAAAAATGCTCTACGCTCCTTTTTTGGAGCCTAACGCAGCCTTTATGTGGACTCTCGATACCAGAGTTATTTTTATGGTGCGGCCAGAAAAAAGCCGGCGTTAGTTTTTCGGGTCGTTACCGACAAAACTCCAAATCTAGGCCTTTGAGAATAAGGCACAATTTATAAGAGAAGTATTTTGGAAAGTTGTTTACAAATGTATTCTCTATCTGAATCATGAAATAAATATTTTGGCTTTCACGTCCCTTTAAACTCACCCACCAGGCACACTACCATGTCAGTCCACGTCAAGACACAGCTTCTGATTGGTGGATACATGAGCATCAGTCATGTGCAGCTCATTAAAAAGACAGAGAAATAATTTATGTTACAATAAAATGCTCTAACAAGTTAGAACTTGTTATGATTACATTTAACGGGACATGAAACCCAACATTTTATTATATGAGTCAGATCGAGCATACAATTAAAAACAACTTTCCAATTTACTTCTATTATCAATTTTTCTTAATTTTCTTGTTATTCTTCATTGAAGGGGCAGCAATGCACTACTGGGAGCTAGCTGAACACATTGCTAAGAGATATATATGTGCAGTCACCAATCAGCAGCTAGCTCTCAGCTCCTGAGCCAATCTAGGTATATTTTTTCAATAAAGAATACTAAAAGAACAAAGCAAATTAGATAATAGAAGAAAATTGGAAAGTTCTTTAAAAGTGTATGCTCTAGCTAAACCATGAAAACATAATTTATGCTTACCTGATAAATTTATTTCTCTTGTAGTGTATCCAGTCCACGGATCATCCATTACTTATGGGATATTCTCCTTCCCAACAGGAAGTTGCAAGAGGATCACCCACAGCAGAGCTGCTATACAGCTCCTCCCCTAACTGCCATATCGAGTCATTCGACCGAAACAAACAGAGAAAGGAGAAACCATAGGGTGCAGTGGTGACTGTAGTTTAATTAAATTTTAGACCTGCCTTAAAATGACAGGGCGGGCCGTGCACTGGATACACTACAAGATAAATAAATTTATCAGGTAAGCATAAATTATGTTTTCTCTTGTTAAGTGTATCCAGTCCACGGATCATCCATTACTTATGGGATACCAATACCAAAGCTAAAGTACACGGATGATGGGAGGGACAAGGCAGGGATTAAGCGGAAGGAACCACTGCCTGAAGAACCTTTCTCCCAAAAACAGCCTCCGAAGAAGCAAAAGTATCAAATTTGTAAAATTTTGAAAAAGTGTGAAGCGAAGACCAAGTCGTGGCCTTGCAAATCTGTTCAACAAAGGCCTCATTTTTAAAGGCCCAGGTGGAAGCCACAGCTCTAGTAGAATGAGCTGTAATTCTTTCAGGGGGCTGCTGTCCAGCAGTCTCATAGGCTAGGCGTATAATACTCCGAAGCCAAAAGGAAAGAGAGGTTGCCGAAGCTTTTTGACCTCTCCTCTGTCCAGAATAAACGACAAACAGGGAAGATGTTTGACGAAAATCTTTAGTAGCTTGTAAGTAAAACTTCAAGGCACGGACTACGTCCAGATTATGTAAAAGACGTTCCTTCTTTGAAGAAGGATTAGGACACAATGATGGAACAACAATCTCTTGATTGATATTCTTGTTAGAAACCACCGTAGGTAAAAACCCAGGTTTGGTACGCAGAACTACCTTATCTGCATGAAAAATCAGATAAGGAGAATCACATTGTAAGGCAGATAGCTCAGAGACTCTCCGAGCCGAGGAAATAGCCATCACAAACAGAACTTTCCAAGATAAAAGCTTAATATCAATGGAATGAAGGGTTTCAAACGGAACTCCTTGAAGAACTTTAAGAACCAAGTTTAAGCTCCATGGGGGAGCAACAGGTTCAAACACAGGCTTAATTCTAACCAAAGCCTGACAAAATGCCTGGACGTCTGGAACTTCTGCCAGACACTTGTGCAAAAGAATAGACAGAGCAGAAATCTGTCCCTTTAAGGAACTATCTGATAATCCTTTGTCCAAACCCTCTTGGAGAAAGGACAATATCCTAGGAATCCTAACCTTACTCCATGAGTAATTCTTGGATTCACACCAGTAAAGATATGTACGCCATATCTTGTGATAGATTTTCCTGGTAACAGGCTTTCGTGCCTGTATTAAGGTATCAATGACTGACTCGGAGAAGCCACGCTTTGATAGAATCAAGCGTTCAATCTCCATGCAGTCAGTCTCAGAGAAATTAGATTTGGATTATTGAAAGGACCTTGTATTAGAAGGTCCTGTCTTAGAGGCAGAGTCCATGGTGGAAAGGATGACCTGTCCACTAGGTCTGCATACCAGGTCCTGCGTGGCCACGCAGGCGCTATTAGAATCACTGATGCTCTCTCCTGTTTGATTTTGGCAATCAGTCGAGGGAGCAGAGGAAACGGTGGAAACACATAAGCCAGGTTGAAGAACCAAGGCACTGCTAGAGCATCTATCAGCGTCGCTTCTGGGTCCCTGGCCCTGGATCCGTAACAAGGAAGCTTGGCGTTCTGGCGAGACGCCATGAGATCCAACTCTGGTTTGCCCCAATGATGAATCAATTGAGCAAACACCTCCGGATGGAGTTCCCACTCCCCCGGGTGAAAAGTCTGACGACTTAGAAAATCCGCCTCCCAGTTCTCCACGCCTGGGATATGGATTGCTGACAGGTGGCAAGAGTGAGTCTCTGCCCAGCGAATTATTTTTGAGACTTCTAACATCGCTAGGGAACTCCTGGTTCCCCCTTGATGGTTGATGTAAGCCACAGTCGTGATATTGTCCGACTGAAATCTGATGAACCTCAGTGTTGCTAACTGAGGCCAAGCCAGAAGAGCATTGAATATTGCTCTTAACTCCAGAATATTTATCGGAAGGAGTTTCTCCTCCTGAGTCCACGATCCCTGTGCCTTCAGGGAGTTCCAGACTGCTCCCCAACCTAGAAGGCTGGCCTCTGTTGTTACAATTGTCCAATCTGGCCTGCGAAAGGTCATACCCTAGGACAGGTGGACCCGAGACAACCACCAGAGAAGAGAATCTCTGGTCTCTTGATCTAGATTTAGCAGAGGGGACAAATCTGTGTAATCCCCATTCCACTGACTTAGCATGCATAATTGCAGCGGTCTAAGATGTAGGCGCGCAAATGGCACTATGTCCATTGCCGCTACCATTAAGCCGATCACCTCCATACACTGAGCCACCGAAGGGCGCGGAATGGAATGAAGAATACGGCAAGCATTTAGAAGCTTTGATAACCTGGACTCCGTCAGGTAAATTTTCATCTCTACAGAATCTATGAAGGAGACTCTTGTGAGTGGGGATAGAGAACTCTTTTCCTCGTTCACTTTCCACCCGTGCGATCTCAGAAATGCCAGAACTATCTCTGTATGAGACTTGGCAATTTGAAAGCTTGTATCAGGATGTCGTCTAGATACGGAGCCACCGCTATGCCTCGCGGTCTTAGAACCGCCAGAAGTGAGCCCAGAACCTTCGTAAAGATTCTCGGGGCTGTAGCCAACCCGAAGGGAAGAGCTACAAATTGGTAATGCCTGTCTAGAAAGGCAAACCTTAGGAACTGATGATAATCTTTGTGAATCGGTATGTGAAGGTAGGCATCCTTTAAGTCCACTGTGGTCATGTACTGACCCTCTTGGATCATGGTTAGGATGGTCCGAATAGTTTCCATTTTGAAAGATGGAACTCTGAGGAATTTGTTTAAGATCTTTAGATCCAAAATTGGTCTGAAGGTTCCCTCTTTTTTGGGAACCACAAACAGATTTGAATAAAAACCCTGTCCTTGTTCCGTCCGCGGAACTGGATGGATCACTCCCATTACTAGGAGATCTTGCACACAGCGTAGGAATGCCTCTTTCTTTATCTGATTTGCAGATAACCTTGAAAGATGAAATCTCCCTTGTGGAGGGGAAGCTTTGAAGTCCAGAAGATATCCCTGAGATATGATCTCCAACGCCCAGGGATCCTGAACATCTCTTGCCCATGCCTGGGCGGAGAGAAAAAGTCTGCCCCCTACTAGATTTGTCGCCGGATAGGGGGCCGTTCCTTCATGCTGTCTTAGAGGCAGCAGCAGGCTTTCTGGCCTGCTTGCCTTTGTTCCAGGACTGGTTAGGTTTCCATGCCTGATTAGATTGAGCAAAAGTTCCCTCTTGTCTTGAAGCGGAGGAAGTTGATGCTGCACCTGCCTTGGAATTTCGAAAGGCACGAAAATTAGACTGTTTGGCCTTTGATTTGGCCCTGTCCTGAGGAAGGGTATGACCCTTACCTCCAGTAATGTCAGCAAACCAGGCTGAATAAGGTCTGCCCCTTGAAAGGAATGTTGAGTAATTTAGACTTTGAAGTCACATCAGCTGACCAGGATTTGAGCCATAGCGCCCTACGCGCCTGGATGGCGAATCCGGAATTCTTAGCCGTTAGTTTAGTCAAATGAACAATGGCATCAGAAACAAATGAGTTAGCTAGCTGAAGAGTTGTAAGCTTGTCAACAATTTCAGTCAATGGAGCTGTATGGATGGCCTCTTCCAGGGCCTCAAACCAGAATGCCTCCGCAGCAGTGACAGGCGCAATGCATGCAAGGGGCTGTAAAATAAAACCTTGTTGAATATACATTTTCTTAAGGTAACCCTCTAATTTTTTATCCATTGGATCTGAAAAAGCACAACTGTCCTCAACCGGGATAGTGGTACGCTTTGCTAAAGTAGAAACCGCTCCCTCCACCTTAGGGACAGTCTGCCATAAGTCCCGTGTAGTGGCATCTATTGGAAACATTTTTCTAAATATAGGAGGTGGGGAAAAGGGCACACCGGGCCTATCCCACTCCTTACTAATAATTTCTGTAAGCCTTTTAGGTATTGGAAAAACATCAGTACTCACCGGCACTGCATAGTATTTATCCAGCCTACACAATTTCTCTGGCACTGCAATTGTGTCACAGTCATTCAGAGCAGCTAATACCTCCCCAAGCAATACACAGAGGTTCTCAAGCTTAAATTTAAAATTAGAAATCTCTGAATCAGGTCTCCCCGAATCAGAGACGTCACCCACAGACTGAAGCTCTCCGTCCTCAGGTTCTGCATATTGTGACGCAGTATCAGACATGGCTCTTACAGCATCTACGCGCTCTGTATCTCGTCTAACCCCAGAGCTATCGCGCTTGCCTCTCAATTCAGGCAATCTGGATAATACCTCTGACAGGGTATTATTCATGATTGCAGCCATGTTCTGCAAAGTAATCGCTATGGGCGTCCCTGATGTACTTGGCGCCATATTAGCGTGCGTCCCTTGAGCGGGAGGCGAAGGGTCCGACACGTGGGGAGAGTTAGTCGGCATAACTTCCCCCTCGACAGACCCCTCTGGTGACAATTCTTTTATAGATAAAGACTGATCTTTACTGTTTAAGGTGAAATCAATACATTTAGTACACATTCTCCTATGGGGCTCCACCATGGCTTTTAAACATAATGAACAAGTATCCTCTGTTTCAGACATGTTTGTACAGACTAGCAATGAGACTAGCAAGCTTGGAAAACACTTTAAAGCAAGTTAACAAGCAATATAAAAAAACGTTACTGTGCCTTTAAGAGAAACAAATTTTGACAAAATTTGAAATAACAGTGAAAAAAGGCAGTTACACTAACAAAATTTTTACAGTGTATGTAACAAGTCAGCAGAGCATTGCACCCACTTGCAAATGGATGATTAACCCCTTAATAACAAAAACAGAATAATAAATGACAAAAACGTTTTTTAAACACAGTCACAACTGCCACAGTCTACTGTGATTGTTACCCTCCTCAAAAACGACTTTGAAGCCTTTTGAGCCCTTCAGAGATGTCCTGTATCATACAGAGGGAAGCTGAATGTCTCTGTCAGTATTTTTATCTGCACAGAAAAGCACTAAAATAGGCCCTTCCCACTCATATTGCAACAGTGGAAAGCTTCAGGAAACTGTCTCTAGGTAGAAATCAAACCAGCCATGTGGAAAAAACTAGGCCCCAATAAGTTTTGTCACCAAACATATATAAAAACGATTAACATGCCAGCAAACGTTTTATATTACATTTTTATAAGAGTATGCATCTCTATTAATAAGCCTGATACCAGTAGCTATCACTGCATTTAAGGCTTTACTTACATTAATCCGGTATAAGCAGCATTTTCTAGCAAATTCCATCCCTAGAAAAATATTAACTGCACATACCTTATTGCAGGAAAACCTGCACGCCATTCCCTCTCTGAAGTTACCTCACTCCTCAGAATATGTGAGAACAGCCATGGATCTTAGTTACTTCTGCTAAGATCATAGAAAATGCAGGCAGATTCTTCTTCTAAATACTGCCTCAGATAAACAGCACACTCCGGTACCATTTAAAAATAATAAACTTTTGATTGAAGAAATAAACTAAGTATAAAACACCACTCTCCTCTTACGACCTCCATCTTTGTTGAGGGTTGCAAGAGAATGACTGGATATGGCAGTTAGGGGAGGAGCTGTATAGCAGCTCTGCTGTGGGTGATCCTCTTGCAACTTCCTGTTGAGAAGGAGAATATCCCATAAGTAATGGATGATCCGTGGACTGGATACACTTAACAAGAGAAATAATATTTCATATCCCTTTAAGTAGAGTTGTGCATATGTCTGGCATTTTTTAACTCCCTTATTATTATGGGGCGGACATGATCTGTTATCCGACATCGCTAAATGCCGACAGCATACTCTGTCTGCATTTATCATTGCACAAGCATTTCTAGTGAAATGCTTGTGCAGTGCCGCCCCCTGCAGATTCACGGGTAATTGGCCGCTAGCAGGGGGTGTCAATCATCCCGATTGTATCTGATCAGGACGATTGCTGTTCGCCGCCTAAGACCGCTGCTTCTTAACTTATGTTTCCAGCGAGTCTAACGGCTCTCGCGAAAACTGCTGCATTCGCAGCATGTTAAATCGGCCCCATAGTATTATTGTGAGGGTTGCCGCCCTATTAGCTTTCTATTGTGGAGATTTAAGGTTTAGGCCTAAGCAGATACAATCAATACAAATATACACCCAGTTGTACTTGCAACTCCTACAAAGTTGACAGAATGTTCTGAGAACATAGTCATTTTAGATCAAAATGAAAAGCTGTTCAGGTGATCTTCTAGTTATAGAATGAATTATGTCAGTTACTATAACTGTTATTATTTTTGTACTGAAAGGTTCATTGCATTTAAAACAAAGCATTGGAAAATGATGTCCTGGTACTGATGTTGTTTTATGTGGCATCTCACTACCAACCAACAGATCAGTGAAAGTTCTTGTTATCAGGCACAGAGCAAGAGTCCTTAACCCTGTTTTATATAGCCGCACACTTCCTGAAACCTTCAAAATCAATGTAAGTAAATAAGGCTCATTGAAATAGATGACAGAATATGTTTAAAGTTTACTGTCTCTTTAATGGTGGCCTCATTATGCCAGAGAATTATGTAAAATAGTGGCCATGGGGTTAAACATATTCATTTCTAGCAGGAGGTTAAAAAGAGGTCTCCTAATAAATGGAAGCAAATTCACTAATACGTAAAGGATACAAATAAGATATATAGAAAAGTTAAATTAAATAGTATTTTAACAATTGCAAGCACCAGACAGTGTACAAGTCATAATGTAAGAATTATTAGACAGTCAGAAAGCAGCGTAGAACGGGCCCCTGGGTTGCTGGTTGTAAAACGCACAAATCACATACATGGCGTGATCTCCGGAGCTCTCTGCAGAAGCCCCAACAAGTACAGTTCAACAAGCTCATCCGGCAACAAGCATTAGGGGATTTTCTTCAATTCAATTTCATGCCTTTGCACAGGCAACAACTGCAGGAAATCAGATCGATGCCAAGGCCTGCTTGTCCCAGCCCCTGACAAACACATAACCCAAATTCCTTTTCTCTTAACCAACATGAAGTCATACACAGGCACAGCTGTAGACTAACAGATCATCTAAAAGTAGAATAGGCTTGATAAGAAAGAGGCTGCACTGCTGAACACAGTCACTATATAAGGGTAATGTGACAATAATATGCAGATCCATAACAGGACATGAAACCCTTTATTGCATGATCCAGACAGAACAAACCGTTTTTAAACAACTTCCCATTTTACCTTTTGGAAGTAAAAATAACAGACAGCCTATTATTTAAATGGGACTAGATTTAGGCTGAACTTAGTCTCATCTACTATGTTATTATGTTACTTCTGTTATCAAATTTGCTTTATTATTTTGGTATCCTTTGTTAAAAGAAAAAGTATGCACTGTTGGGAGCTACCCAAACACATCTAGTGAGCCAGTGACAAGAGGCATACATATGCCAGGGCCAATCAGCAGCTAGCTCCCATTATTGCATTGCTACTTCTGAGCCTACCTAGGTAGGCTTTTCAACAAAGGATACAATGAGAACAACGCTAATTAGATAATAGAAATACATTGGAAAATAGTTTAAAATGACATGCTCTATCTGAATATAACAATAGTTTAATTTGGAAGTTACAGTATCTTTAATCCCAGTGGGCAGACTGTATTACTTGTGGTAACAGTGACCATCAATGGTTTTAATAGAATTATTTATTTTATGTAGTGATTTATAGTAGTTTGTGGATATGACAATTGGTACAAACAGATAGAAACAGAGGCTGGAATAAATACTCCTGGTACGCACTAAACCAAACAGAATGAAAAAACTGCTGCACAAGGGGCGCAAAAAAAAATAGATAAATATTGAGGGATAGGGAAACAGAAAGTCGGATAACTTAAAGGGACATTAAACCCAAAACATTTTTTCATGATTTAGACAGAGCACACAATTTTAAACAATTTTCCAATTTACTTCTATTATCAAATTCTCTTAATTTTCTTGTTATCCTTTGTTGAAAAGCAGAGATGTAAGCTCAGAAGTGTGCACGTGTTTCTAGCACTATATGGCAGCAGTTTTGCAACAATGTTGTACATTAGCAGGAGCACTAGATGGCAGCACTATTTCCTGTCATGTGGTGCTTCAGGCATGTGCATGCTACCTACCTAGGTATCTCTTCAACAAAGAATAACATGAGAATGAAGCACATTTGATAATAGAAGAAAATTGGAAACTTTTTAAAATTGTATTCTCTATCTGAATAATGAAAGAAAAATGTTGGGTTTTATTTCCCATTGAAGGGTTAGAAAATGCAATATTAAACTTGCATGATTCAGATAGAGCATGTCATTTTAAGACACCTTTAAATTCACTTCTATTTTCAAATGTGCTTTGTTCTTTTGGTATCATTTGTTGAAAAAAAAATACACACATATCCTACACTAGTGGGAGCTGCTGCTAATTGGTGCCTGCACACATTTGTCTCTTGTGATTGGCTAAATAGATGTGCTCAGCTAGCTTCCAGTAGTGCAGTGCTGTCCCTTCAGCAAATGATAACAAGAGAATTAAGCAAATTTGATAATAGAAGTAAACTGAAAAGTAGTTTAAAATGTGGGGTTTCGTGTCCCTTTAAGCACATCTCTAGCGTTAGATGATCGCTCACTGGCTTTTAACGACAACTTTTGATGTCACTGTGCTTGCTGTGTGAATTATGTAACAACATTTAAGCTTAAAATGAATTTTAGCAGCAGCAGCAGTCGGGTTAAGAGTCACTCCTGCTGAATTGTTAGATGTGAATTTCAGTTAGACGTCTGTACAGAGTCACTCTGCCCTTGTAAGGAGACGAGAAATAGCTTCATGGCTATTGCTCCCGCATCTCTAGCAGATGTCAGAACCTCACCTTTAACCTCCGTGCACATGTTATTTTCTTTTAATTAAATCCAGTAGGCAGTTCCCAGACTCCCTTGCAATAAGAGCTTTACAGAACAAGAGGTTGTGTGTTAAGTGAATGGGTCTATAGAGGAATTCTGTAAGGACTGCAGTGAATTGTAGTCATTCACCAAATACCCAAGCTCATTAAACAACACTAAATACATTTTCCTGTTTGCACACAGTTATTTTTAGACCGGCTTACTATCCTTTCTTCTTAAGGAGTGAAGTAGAGAATTGTAAGACACATATCAACAGTAACCGCACAAGGTTAAGTTCAAATCCAGGAGAAAAAAACAGATATAATATTCACACAAAATATGATTTATACATTTAAATAATATTTTAGCATTTAAGATACTAATTTCATATGAAGTTTCATTGAGTGAAAAATAAATAAAAATACAAACAATTATTTTTCATTCTGGGATACAGTAATAACAAAATCTAAATATTTATAGGAGGGGGATTCACAAATGATAGTGTAGAGCCCCTTATTTAAAAGTATGCTAAATCAAAGTAAAAATAAACTGATTGTGTAAAGAACAGCAAACAATTTACTGTTTTCTTGCAAAATGAGCACTTCTCAGTGAAGCCCCTGCCCTCAGGGAGATGAGGGAGCTGACAGCTTTATCTACTGATGGAGCGCACTATATTTAGTTGTAACGGCGTATATAAAATGCCACTCACATGATATGACATTTGTAATGTCCCTTTAATGACATTTCTCTGAGCGTCTGTTGCCAGGAGAAAATGAATCCTGCAATGGAGTTCCTTGTAAATCTCTGTGACGGCAGCGTACTATCATAACAAAGGGGTTAAGCCAGCTCTGCAGGTCACTGCCACTGTGCCTGCTCTGTAAAACCTAGTTATAGAGAAGAGGTTAATCACTGCTCTGCCGACCTCTGTCACAGGCAATAACTAAACCAATGCAGGCCCCAACTGACAGCTGTGCACGCTTCTGACCCATTTCATTGTTGCTCATCAGTCAACAGCCTAGAAAGGGACATCAAACCCCAAATTTTTCTTTCATGATTCAGATAAAGTATGCAATTTTAAACAAATGAATGGACTTCTATTACCAAATTGACTTCGTTCTCTTGGTATCCTTTGTTGAAGGAGCAGCAATTAACTACTGGGAGCTAGCTGAACACATCAGTGACGCCAATGATAAGAAGCATATAAGTGCAGTCGCCAAACACCAGCTAGCTAGTAGTGTATTGCTGCTCCCGAGCCTACCTAAGTATGATTTTCACCAAAGGATACCAAGAGAACAAAGCAAGTTAGGTAAACAAAAAGAAACTAATAAGTTGCTTAAAATGTCATGCTCTGTTGGAATCATGAAAGCGTTTGTGAAACCATTATGTCACAGAAAAAAACTTGTCATAAAATCGCAACTCAAAAATTGCTGAATTCTGAGAAATGTGTATCCACCACTCCTCACAGTGAGTCACTCTCTATTAGAATCAACGGAGCAGCATCAGTTTTATTAGGTTCACTTTTCTGCACATTTCCACTGACACCACAATCACAAAAACACCTTCAAACCCTTACAGAACAAATTAATGAAAAAAATCCCTTTACAATGATCCAACTCAGGCAAAAAAAGAAAACTTAAAAACAGCTAATGGAACACAAAAGACAAAATTAAACTTCCATGATTCAGACAGAGCACACAATTTGAAACAACGTTTCAATGAACTTCCATTATCAAAATGTGCACAATATTTTTATATGTACACTTTCTGAGACACCAGCTCCTACTGAGCATGTGCAAGATTCACAGTGCATACGTATATGCATTTTGTGATTGGCTGGTGGCTGTCACATGATACAGAGGACAGAAAATTTAACTAACTTTGAAATTTGTCCACAAAAACAAATCTACTATTTATTTGAAATTAAGACTAATAAGTGCTTTTGCATTGTCTTTTTATTATGTATTTATAGATTATGCAATTCCACTGTGTTTAGAGGATATGAAATCCAAACATTTCTTCTGTGTTTCAGACAGACTATACCTATATATATTTATATACTATATTCTAAAAAAAGTTTCCAATTTACTTCTGTTTTCAAATTTGCTTTGTTCCTATGATATTCTGTGTTGAAGAGATACCTAGGTAGGCATCCGGGGCACTACATGGCAGGAAAGAATGCTGCTATCTAGTGCTCTTGCAAATGGATAACATTCTTGCAAAATTGCTGCCAAATAGTGCTCCAGAAATGGGTCAGCTCCTAAACATACTTCCCTGCTTTTCAACAAAAGATACCAAGAGAAGGAAGAAAAGGTGATAATATACGTAATTTAGAAAGTTGTTTAAAATGGCATGCTCTATTCGAATAGCAAAAGAAACATTTTGGGTTTCATATCCCTTTAATAGTCCTTTAAAGGGAAATAAAAGTAAAAAAGAGGCAACCTTATCAGCTTTACAATATCAAAGCACCACTGACAAGACGCTTCACAAATGCAATAGAGTTTATGAGCTCTGCATGCTGGGCATGACCACACCTCTAGCCCACGGCCAACCACTTGAGACACTTTCATTCTATCCAGTGGAACTAGTTTACAAAATAGATGTAAATAGTCTTTTTATTGTGCACTTGTTGATTATGCAATACTACGGTATTTAACAGTGCTTTAATAACTTCTCAAATGTGCCAGTGTAAACTAGATAGAATGGTCACAAAGGGATCTTACTTCTGCCCTATGACAACCTAACCATATATACTAATTCTTATGGATTTGTAAAGCACATCTAAATCTACGCATGCACTAATAGAAGGGCTCACTATGTTGCCTTTCCTCTGTCTATGTATAAATGTCTACAACTTGAGCTACATCAGATTTTGGAAACATTCAGACAAGTGAGCTAGACAGTATTTTGTTTATGAGCCAAGTAAATTAGCAATAAAAGGAAACAGAAGTAAAACTGAAGGTGCTTTGGCTGCATGTTAGCTTATGCTTTATGTGTGAACAAATGACTGAGTACATACAGAATAAACTGACATAAAATGACTGCATAAGGTGCTAGGGCTGCCAGCTCTCTTCCACAAAAATACTGAACGACCTATAGTTGACTCTGTATAGGTGAAGGCAGGGTCCCACAGTGGCTGTATATATGTTTACCAACTGTCATAGATTTTATCCCCTTGGCTGTCAATAACAAACAAATCAATGATTTTACCAATTTGGCTGCCAGGAACACCCACAGCAGTGATTTACACCATTTGATTGCCAGTAGCACACAAAGACCACTGTTTTTTTTCACCCATGTGTTTCAAAGGAAAAGAAAACAAATCAGAGCAGTGATTTTAACCCAGTGGCTACATGTAATACGTGCAAAGCAGTATTTTAACATCCGGCAGACTACCAAAAACACACATAAGACTGGGGTTTGTTTTACCATCATTGGCTGCCAGTAACAAATAGGGCATATTCAATGTCACTTACTTCTGGGATATTCTTGTAATGCATAGAAGAGTTAAGAGGCATTCCAAAACGAAGCTGCCTCTCAGGAGACTATTGTCTAAATGTGCACAGTCTTTTTATATACACATTTTCTGAGGCTCCGGCTCCTACTGAGAATGTACAAGATTGACAGGATATACATATATGCATTTTGTGATTGGCTGATGGCTGTCACATGATGCAGTGAGAGGGAAACTAGAACTTACTTTAAAATTTGTCAGGAAGTCATCTACTACTCATTTGAAATGCAAGCTAAGTGCATTTGCATTGCCTTTTTATTATGCTTTTTTCTGATTAAGTTATTCTACTATGTTTATTTGTCCTTTAAGTGCCCATTACTTTTATATAGATTTTACTGGGCAGCCTGATTAAATACTGGACTGTCCGGTTCATTACTGTCAACTCTAAGCGTGTTATCTTGCACAGCAATACAGCTTTATCTGGTATTACAAGTCATTGGTTACATTGTATCTTAACTTGTAATTTAGGCCACAATATTCTAATAGCCATCTGCTGGATTGAGATTTATTCATGTAAATTATGAAATTATGTTTGAGATCTACTGGTCAGCACTGAGTATACAATACAGTTAGATCCCTATCTACCATTTGGGTACATGTCCTGGAACAGAATCCAGGATGCAGGCAAAAGAGGTTGAGGCCTAACAACCCTTTATACAGGTGAGTACCACCTCCCTCTAAATGCAATATTGTTGCCATACCAGCCAGATCACTCTCATAAGGGCCTCAACCCTTAGATTCATTCCAAGCTAAGGCTTTACATTGCCAGCACATGCATATCCTGTTGCACGTGTATAACAGTATTCAAGGTGAGACTAAGTCAATTAAGCAGACTAAATACAGACTGCTAGAATTTTGCCAATTTCAAACACTGATCTCAGGATATAAAATACATGGTTTAAAGGGGCATGTATGTCTCAGCATACTAATTGAAAGCACTATGCAAATGTCAGTTTTTTTTTCTTCAAACATTTAATTTGTTTCATATGAAGGTGCCTGGTACATATGTGCAGGTGCTGATCAGGGATAGGCACGGACCAAGGCTGTGGGGGACGTTTTCCGAAGTACAGACCTTATGTGAAGGACACCAACGTACATTTCAAATTAAAAACATCAAAAAACACTTTCTTTACCGAGAGGGTAGTAGAGGCATGGTGCAATAGCCATCCAGCAGAAGTGGTAGACATAGTGAAGGAGTTTAAACGTGCATGTTGGACGCCCCTGGTCTAGTTCTACAAGTACAAATTAGTCATCTAATCAAACAAGTTTAAAATAACATTTACATAAAGACTGCTTTTTTTATGTTGTATTGAGAGTCTACAACTCCTGACCAAACCCACCCACCTTGATGTTAATCACAAGCACTACGCTGCCGCACAGATAATGGAATCAGGATAGGTCGCGACTCATCGGTGGTTGACACAGGCTGCACTGCAGGCAGCTTGCTTCTTCCCTCTCTCTCACTCACTTTCCCACTACTGCTCGCCGCAAAAACGTGTGGCGGACACTGCAAGGGCCAGTCATGGACATCAGTGTCCTTGTGCGGACACCTTGCCTATCCCTGGTGCTGATTGGTATGTATGTTCCATGCACAGAGCATAGAACATACTCACCAGTCTGTAGCCCTGTTAATGTAGAGAGTGTGTTAGTGCATATAACACCAATCTCGACATTAACCCCTAAATGACCGCAATGTACTATGTACGTCACCGGACATTAAGGGTTTTCTTGTTACTAATAGCGTGGGTCACGTCATCGGAAATAGCGTGTCTCGTCACTGGTGGTGCTATTAATTACACAATCCCCATAGAAAGACAAGCGACGTACAGCCTTTTCTTAATGCTACTGTAATGTCCTATATATAGTGATAATGTATCTTATTATTATTATTATTATCATTTATTTGTATAGCGCCACAAAATTGCATAGTGCTGCAATGATGTTTAACAAAAATGCAAACACAAGTACCTGGATATATTCAGTTACACGCAGGGATATAAACGTTCACCTCAAAGTAATAAACTAAACAAATTAAAATGTATTTACAGCTAAACATCTGCAACTGCACGTCAGTATTTAGATCTGGTGATGCCTCTCAACATGAAATAACTTATGATTGTAATATAAAATGCAATGATGCATAAAAAAAATCCTTGCAATATAATTTCATTCTATTTTTTGCCCCTTTACTTATCATTTTTTTTTAAATTGAGGTTCAAAGTCACACATACAGCCATATGAAACCATATACACATATAGCTGCAAGCAGCAATAGAGGTGGCCAAGCACATCACCTTTGCAATGGCATACAAGCAGCTACAGTAAGTCACAATATAAAGTTTTATAGAAGTTTTTACATTTCTAACATAAGCAGTTGGAAAGAAAACACATTTTCAAAATTTTTGCATTTTCAAGATGGCTGCCACACCATATGACCAATACTTTCAACACAAACAGATGTAACTCTAGGTCACGATATATGGTTATACAACAAATTTCACTGCTTTAACATAAGCGATTGCAAAGAAAACACATTTTCAAAATGTTTGCGTAAACCAATATGGCTGCCACAGCTTGTGACCAATTCCTTAAACATTAACAACTGTGACAATATAGGTTATTGTAATATATGTTACAATATACGGTTATACAGCAAGTTTCACAGTTCTAACATAAGCGGTTGCAGAAAAAATAGATTTTCGAAAACCTTTGCTTAAAACAAAATGACTGACAGATTATATGATATACAGCCTCCATACAATTCAACAATTCAAAATGGCTGCCAAACCACATGACGTATCAACTTCTCTTGAACAAGTCTGAATTCTAGTCATAAGATAACTCTATAAACAAAATTTCAAGTTTGTCCCATAAGCGGTTTTCGGGAAAGAAGATTTCTGTAGTTTTTAAAAGCAGCGCATATGAATTTGAAATCAGCCAATAGGATGAGAGCTTCTGAAATCTTATTGGCTGATTTGAACAGCCAATAGGATTTCAGTAGCTCTATTCCTATTGGCTTATTTCAAATTTTCAGCCAATAGGAATGCAAGGTACCCCAAATTGATTGCGGTACCTTGCATCCAATCTTCAGTCTACGACGGACATCAGATGTATAGGAGCCTCCATGCCGCCAAGGACCACCGCGAGGACCGCGGCTGACGATCCAGGCATCAGGAATACAGCTCCGCACCTCTGCTCATCGCCGCCTTCACTCCGGATGAAGATAGAAGATGATGGATCCCTCTGGAAGAAGACCTTCTCCGCCGGACTTCAGGAACAGTGAGTACCTATTTGGGGCTTAGGTTTAGGCTTTTTTATTTTTTGGTGTGTTTTCTTTTTAGATTAGGGTTTTTTTGGGCTTGAAAGAGCTGATTGCCCTATTAAGGGCAGTAAAAGAGCTGAATGCCCTTTAATTTTTTTTTTTTATTTTGGGGGGTTTTTACTGTTAGGGGGGACTTAGTATTTTTAGAGGTAAAAGAGCTGTTTAAGTTAGGGCAATGCCCTACAAAGGGCCCTTTTAAGGGCTATTGGTAGTTTAGTATTAGATTAGGGGGTTTTTTTATTTTGGGGGATTTTTTATTTTTATAGGGGTATTAGTTAAAGTTTAATTTTTATATTTTGGATAGCTTTGTTTATTTTTTTCTGTAATTTAACTTTTTTTATTTTTTGTAACTTAAAGGGACATGAAACCCACATTTTTTCTTTCATGATTTAGAAAGAGAATGCATTTTTAAACATCTTTCTAATTTACTTCTATTATCTAATTTGTTTTATTCTCTTGATATTCTGTGCTGAAAAGCATATCTAGATATGCTCAGTAGCTGCTGATTAGTTGCTGCACATAGAAGCCTCATGTGATTGGCTCACCCATGTGCATTGCTTTTTCTTCAAATAAGCATATCTAAAAAATGAAGCAAAATAAATAATAGAAGTAAATTGTAATGGTGTTTAAATTTGTATGTTCTATCTAAATCATGAAAGAAAGATTTTGGGTTTAGTGGCCCTTTAAGCTTGAGGGTTTGTATGTTTTAAACTTAGATTGCCCTCTGGGCAGGCTTATCACCTAATAATAATCATAAAAATGGGTGTATATATCAAAAGCACTAACTATATATGAATATGGTCACAAACAAACCCCCTAGTTATAAGTGAGACTTAATTTACTTACAAGGCCAGTCACTCTTGGACCCTGAACAACATAAAGTATAAGATGTAAACTAGTAGTTGAAGGCACCTTAACAGAGGTCTTAAAATAATAACGATGCTACTTAATAATAACACATTTGTAGAATGTCTGAAATGTGAAATAATAATACTTTTAGGACCTCCATTGTTAAAGGGACACTCAGGTTAAATTACATTTTCATGATTCAGATACAGCATGTAATTTTAAACAACTTTCTTCCAATTTACTTCCATTAAAAAAAAATGTGCACAGTCTTTTATATTTACAATTTTTGAGTCACCAGATCCTACTGAGCATGTGCAAGAATTCACAGACTATACGTATATGCATTTGTGATTGGCTGATTGCTATCACATGGTACAAGGGGAGTGGAAATATACATAACTTTGAAATTTGTTATAAAAAAATGTACTACTCATTTGATGTTCAGACTAAGTGCTATTACATTGTCTTGTTATCTTGCATTTGTTGATTATGCAAATCTAATGTGTTGACTGGTCCTTTAAGTATAGGTGTGTAACAAGAACACTAATATGATAATATTAACCCCATAGCCCATTAAGACGTATATAAATACATTGCTTATCGTACCACATGACGTATTTATATATATCTTGTGGGAGTACCACTACACTATAGAAAAGTAAAAAAATAATAAAAAATAAAAATTAAATTAATAATGACAGCTGCCAGTACTTAAGATGGTGGACATAGTTAGAGGGGGGAGGGTTAGAGAGCTGTTTTGGAGGGATCAGGGAGGTTGGAGGGTAAGGGGAATCCTACCCTACAGAAAATATAAAAAAAAAGAAAAATATTTAATAAAAAAAGAAAAATGCCTTCAATTTTCATATTGGCAGACTGTCTGCCAGTACCTAAGATGGGGGTGACCAGTGGGGGTGAGGGAAGAGAGCTTTTTGGGAGGGATCAGGCAGGGATCAGGGGGTGGGAAGTGTCAGGTGGGAGGGTAATCTCTATACTAAATCTAAAAATAAACCTTACATGCTATCTGATTAACTCCTTCACTGCCGGGAATATTAGAAGTGTGGTGCGCAGCTGCAGTTAGCGGCCTTCTAATTACAAAAAAACAATGGCAAAGCCATATATGTCTGCTATTTCTGAACAAAGGAGATCCCAGAGAAGTATTTACAATAATTTGTGTTATGATTGCACAAGCAGTAAGTAAATAATTTCAGTGAGAAACCCAAAGTGTGTGAAAAAGTTAACATTTTTTTTATATATGATCGCATTTGGTGGTGAAATGGTGGCATACAATATACCAAAATGGGCTAGATAAATACCTTGGGTTGTCTACTTATATATATTTTTGACAGAAAATAGAAAAAAACAAGACTCTATTTCTGTTTAAATGGAGTGATAGCAAAAATGCTAAAAAATCTCTGGTGTTTTAGGCAAGTTCTTCTCTGAATATCCCGGTAGTGAAGCGATTAATACAATGTGCCCCTAGGCATAAAATTACATCAGTCACCTAAATGAGCCACTCTTGGAACCTTAAATTTAAATATATATATATATATAGAACATGTGAAGGCAAGCTAATAGAGGCACTTATGTAATAACTAATATATTAGTAATCATATACATAAATATACACTTCTACTGGAAGCATCACTATATTTAAAGAAAAGAAAAATAATATGAAGAAACGTGTAAATATGATGAGAACCTAGGACACTACAAAGAATCATGGTGCGGTTGTTAACACACAATCCTAACTTCCTTATCAGACTGACAAATATGTTTGAGGACCACACAATGTAAAGTATTTAATATTTGCATGGATGATGGTGACTGTTACCTATCACGGCTGCCACCTGGGAAACACTACTGCTTTTCTTGTAATTTTACACTAAAAAATGTGTGTTTCCCAAGTTTAAGAATTTGAAGTGCTTACTGCAGACTTAATAAACCTATCTCTGTCTTTAATTGGCCACAGCAAAGGTGATACGATACTTCAAAACCATGCAAGTTTTGCTAACAAAATGTCAGTGGTTAGCCTTGTCTACTCCAGTAACAAGACCAGATGGGACCCACAAAATAAAGCAAGGGGAGTGGTGAGGGGAGTTTAGCCATAGAAAACATATTGCAGCAAAAGTGGTGTTAATGTATTCAGAAAGGTTTCATACTTGTCTGCTATGTATATTTATTTCACAACTAAAGGTAAGTCTTTCTAATTAAATAAAGTTGTTTGACTTGCAGCAAGTGAAGGCCATTCATTTAGCTAAACAAATTGGAATAAGCTGTTGTCAGCAATATATATATATTTACACAGAGGCAAAAAAGTTAAAACATACCGTTTATTAAATGATATGAATAAAAAAACATAACAGACCTTTGGAAGTGTACACATCTCCCCCATGTTTCGCTGTACTTTTCACAAACATTACATGTTTGCATATGGAGAACGCCAAACGTTTAAATTGTACACATTTGTCACGTCACTCTGTATCAACCAACCAGAAGTGACGTATTGCAACATGAAAAATCGGTAGTACATGATGTGCACTGTTGCTACAGGTAATTATTAAACATTTAATACTTCAGCGGCAAGAATAAGCCATGAGACGAACAGAAAACTGAGACTTCTTAAAGTTAAATACATAATTTAATCCCAGCTTTCAAATCATCTTAAATTACAGAACGGTCAATTCAAGGCCTATATCTACAGTATGACTTCATGTGCATAAGCACTAGGAAGTGGCTATAAATTAAAGATTAAAAAGATACAAAGGTATAATTATATTATTGACTATTTTGTTTCAATTACAACTGTTAACAGATAGACACATAAGTATCCTTGAATCTAACATAAACCAACGAGTCTTCCAACACCATTCTAGAATAATAAAAAACTTGTTTAAAATAAAAAGAGAAAACGAGAAGAAAAAGATTAATTAATAAAATACAGATACATACATTTACAAGTTGTGAATATTACCAGCATGCTACAAATGTTTGTATCAATAATATTGCTATTAATATTATTGGCATTACTGGCATACAACTGTACTTCTATAAATAATCTGTTCACTTATGGTGCACAATCAATAAAACCTTGAAAGAGGTCAATGTCCCCAACCGGCATTTATGCCATTTGGTTCTTTGGTACACAAATAAAAGCTCACTTTTACTTCTCTATACAGGTGGCCCTCGTTTTACAACGGTTCAATTTACACCGTTTCAGAATAACAACCTTTTTTTTCCAGTCATGTGACTGCTATTGAAAAGCATTGAGAAGCAGTGCATTTATTAAAATAGTCGGTAGGTGGAGCTGTCCGCTTGTGTTGCAGCAAAGCCAAGCAAGCTGAAATTAATCAGTTTAACCAGACTTGAGCTATCAAGCAGATTTCAAAGGGACAAGATCTTCCTGTCTATAAATCAGTCCAGATTGGAATGCATAGAAAGAACTGTTTGCAGAAAAATGCAAGTGAAGTCTGGGTTGTGTGGTTATTTTATTAGGTTTATAATGCTGTTTAGCAATGTTTTTGTAAATTTAACTTAGTTTAATTATATATTCTGTGTTGTGTGATTATTTTATTAGGTTTATAATGCTGTTTAGCATTTAATGTCTTCATTTTAAAGCTTTAAAAATAATGTATTAGGTCTTACTTATGACAATTTTGACTTACATTATAAACTGGGTTTCAATTTACAACGGTTTCGATTTACAACCATTGCTTCTGGAACCTAACCCCAGCGTAAACTGAGGGCTACCTGTATAACATATTTTTAAACTTTTCTAGTTTGTGGGTGGGGTTATTGAGGTGCTCCCTTATTCTGTCCTTCAACATGCGACTAGAGCCCCCTACATATTGCACCCCACAAATTTTACAAGTAATTAGGTATATGATGTATCTCAACGTGATCTCAAGTCTAAATTTGATTTGATCATATTTTTTAGTAGTTGTAGACACAAATGTGAGATGTGAGAGCAAGTAATACACAGATGATGTCCCTGGTCCTCATAGATTGGATCAGATTTGGATATTCTTGAAAAAAACGTATTATACAAAATAGAAATGGATAAAATGTGAATGATCTGCACAGTAAATTGAATTAAAATTCTTTCTTACCTTTTTAAGTCAACAGTTGTTACATTAAATACGACACCCTTTAGCCACAAGATCATAAAGAGTCTTTGAGAGAAAGGACAGTTTCCAATGCTTTCACCATCAATTCCAGCCTGGAAAATAAACAGATATCACCATGAAATTAGCTGTTGACCAGGCATTCTGCTTTGGTCTGTATGTCCTGGAAATTCCTCATCTAACAAAGCACAGTGCAAATATTAAAAAAATATTTAAATGAATACTTAAAAAGTGTGTTTTTATAAAGTATTGGGACCTATTTATCAAGCTCCGGATGGAGCTTGAGGGCTCGTGTTTCTGGTGAGTCTGCAGGCTCGCCAGAAACAGCAGTAATGAAGCAGCGGTCTAAAGACAGCTGCTCCATAACCCTGTCTGTCTGCTCTGAGCAGGCGGACAGACATCGCCGAAAATCAACCCAGTCGAGTACGATCAGGTTGATTGACACCTCCCTGCTGGTGGCCGATTGGCCACGAATCTGCAGGGGGCGGCGCTGCACCAGCAGCTCACAAGAGCTGCTGGTGCAATGCTGAATACGGAAAGCGTATTGCTCTCCGCATTCAGCGAGGTCTGGCAGACCAGATCCCCACTATCGGATCAGGTCCGCCAGACCTTTGATAAATATCCCCCATGGGTGGATTATTATCCAATTTAAAGGGATATTATAAAATAAAAATAATTATGACATTTTTTGCATTTCTGACCCTATATGACTATAGTCTAGATTACAAGTGGAGGGTAAAAATATTAGCGATACTAAACACTAACACTGCTCTATTTAAATCAGCCCTAACATCTGGAGGTTGGATAGTGCGGCTTCTATGGTGTTCTCTACAAAACTCTGTTCTGATTTTCACTTGAGCGCTAACCCAAATGTCCGCTAAGCCAAGTCGAAGGTGAGTTAAGAAATATTTAAAAATGAAACAATGCTATTTCAACTATTTTGTTTTTAAAAACAAAAAAAACTGCCGTAACATTATTTTAAAGTTATATGGTAAGGTTAAGGTGTTTGACTGGAAAGGGCTCATAGGTGTGTATATAATGTATATATATGTATGTGTAAACATATATTTTACATTAAATATGTATATATAAGTTTCATAGTTTATTTTATTATGTTTTACATGTGTTTTGTTATACTTTTATTCTAGCCCTAACACTTTAGCCAAGAAGGGTGAAAATAAAATCACTGTCTTATGTGTTACTGGCAATCATTGAAGTGTCAAAATATCACTCTGTCCGCAAGATTACAAGTAGTGCGTTATTAGTTTTCTGCGCATGATGTGGATTGATTTTCGCAATCAATTTCCATTGTGCAGGTATTACAAGTCTTGAATAATCGCAATTGCATGCGAGCATTCACCTTTAACGCAATAATCCTTTCCGCGCTCAAAGAGCTGTAATTAACAGTTTTGCGCAACATAAAAGTTTCACGAAACACTTCAAAAATACATAAAGTACAGTTACACTCATATTAACACTGTCTAATAAAAATTATTTAAAAAAAATTTGCATACAAAAGTTATAAGGGCTCAGAGATAGGAGATCAAAAGCATACGCAGGGATTTTACATTGACGTACATACACATACATAGAGAAAAATGGATTTGTATGTATAGACATATATTTAATTATGGAGATAATGAAAATATTTTACATTACAATCTTATGCACATTAAACAATATTTCAGATGTATTTTCAATGCGATATTCGCAAATAAATCTTGAGATATCTAGACATATATGTATTCATATACATATCTCACTATAATTAGATATATCAGTCCAAATATCATCATAACATTTCCGCAATATGAGATATTCGCATTTTCATGTACACTTTTCAAGGAGAATATGTCATGGGCTTTGTGCAAGATATTAGAGTTTCTTTTTTCCATTTGTTTTCTCCATTCTATGGGGAATACGTGAACGTGCACGCAATTTCATGGTTTGCATTATGTGGCTAAACGCGCATGCAAAATACGTTATTTTGCAACTTGTAATAGGTGCATAACCCCAATTGCGTAAAAGCCATAATGTGCGCAGAGTTTTTGCAATTGATTTGCCGCGCAAATTGTAATCTTGCTCTATGTGTGCTGGAAGCCAAGGGGAGGGTCAAATCATTGCTGTGTATGGTATTGGCAGTCAAATATTTAAAATTGTTGATTTTTATATTGCTGGCAGCCAAGAGTATAAAATCCCAGCTGACAAAATATATATAGTGTGGTGAAGTGTGAGGCATTGGGAGGGGCCATTTCTAACCCCACCTAACTCTAAGCACAGTGAGGAAATAGTTAAACATGACATTGCACAATGAACTAATGAAACTGGCCTTTGGCATCTGGGGATTCCTACTGCTATAAGGCTATTTAGCTGTGAGTACCTGACTTTTAGGGGCACATTTATCAAGCTCCATATGGATGCCCGTCTAAAGACCGCTGCTCCATAACCTGTCTGCCTGCTCTTAAAATTTTTTGATGATGGCCTTTTACAAAATATTCTACATAATATTTTATTGATGCGTAAATATAAACTACTTATGTCCGTTTATCACTATAATCTACTTCGGCATTCAGTTGCCTATTTCCTAAAGGCAGTTTCCTGCGGTATTTACAAATGTGTAATTTTAGATGAATATGTTGTTTATAATAAGCGGTTTATCAGACATATATTTCTTTCTCTTGTGTCTGATCGCCACTATAGCTCATTTTGGCACTTAGTTGCCTGCTTTCTAAATAACTGACAGCATAAAATAGAACTATCACTTCTCATTGGACACATAACAGCACGTGACCGAGACAAACAAAAACAGACCTGTTTGGGAACTTCTGCACACAAAACAACTCGAAAGGGAACTGAACAACAGAACGGTCTGGGATTGGTCGATACTATTTTTTAAAATAATATGTTTTTATTGGCTGTTGATAAATCAATTGTTTAGGTTTGAATTTTACGTTCTAACTTGGATAAAGTGTACACGATCTTATACATATGTCAACTGTGCTCTAGTTCAATTGTTAGATTAAGCAATATTCTTTTATTTAAAATTTTTTAATTAAATTTTTTATGCTATCGGGTGTAAATCTGACCTCATCCAATGAGCTATCAGATAGAGTTCATGCTTGTGTATTTAAAGCCGCCTGTGATGCGGTATTGTATATGACTTTCTGTAAGCCATACTATATTTTAACTGCTCTTGAGAAAGACAGTATAACCCTTGAAATGCGTTGAGCTGAATAAAGCTACCTTTTATACTCAAAGAAGCTTGTATCTATTTTCCTGGAGCCGATTTTCCAATACTATTCTGTGAGTATTTTACACTTGTTTACAAGGTGTTTGGCAACACTACGCCAATGTGATATTTCCCAACAGACACAGTCCTTTTGGAGGAATCATGACATAAACAAAGTGGAATCTTTTGGAATCCCCTACGAATCAGCGCCTCCTTCTACAACCTGATTCAGATAGAACATACAATTTTAAACAACTTTCTAATCTACTTCTATTATAAAATGTTCTTCATTCTCATGTTATTCTTTGTTGAAGAGACATCTAGATAGGTAGTGTGCACATGTGTGGAGCACTACATGACAGGAAATAATGCTGCCACCTACTGCTCTTGCTAATGTAGAACATTGTTGCAAAATTGCGGCCATATAGTACTGCAGATACGAGCATGCTTCGGATCTTATATCCCTGTTTTTCAACAAAAGATACCAGGAGGACAAAGACAATTTGATAATAGAAGTTAATTGCAAAGTTTTTTAAAAAAATTGTATGTTCTACCTAAATTATGAAAAAAAACCTTTTTAGGTTTTATGTCCCTTTTAAAGGGCAATAATATGGCTCTTGAAACTGAAAGTGGCCTCACTGAACTTTTAAAATGTAGATTTCATACACTGGCCACACACATTTAAACTTATTTAAATGCTGAAGCTGCTTAGAAAATGGAACTGCAGGATTGCAAGGGGTTTTGAGATGTCAGAATCTCTCAAAGGGACAGTAAAGTCAAAATTAAACATTCATGATTCAGAGAATGCAATTTTGAAGAACTTTCCTATTTACTTTTATTATCTAATGTGCTTCATTCTCTTTGCATCCGTTGTTGAAAAGCATACCTGGATAGGCTCAGGAGCAGCAATGCACTACTGCAAGATAGCTGCTGATTGGTGGATGCACATATAATCCTCTTGTCATTGGCTCACCCAATATGTTCATTGAACTCCCAGTAGTGCACTGCAGCTCCTTCAAAAAAGAATACCATGAAAAGGAGGTAAATCTGATAATAGAAGTAAACTAGAAAGTTGTTTGTATGACGCATCTAAATCATGAATGAAAAATATTGGGTTTCATGTCCCTTTAAGGAGAGATAATAATAATATTGTTAGATCTTGAAAAGAGCAGTTTTACACAAGCTGTTTTTTTAACTTCTTATTTGGCCTTACTTAGCTCAGACTCCGTATTTAGACTTATTCCCACCACTTAGGGTCGCCACCCAGCCGGTATTTTACTGACATGGCTGGTATTTTTAAGGTTCAATATAGAAAGTTGAAGATGAAGATTAAATATAGAAAGAAAGACACTATAATAGGTGGGTTGGAATGTAAGTAAACAAATAATTTAAAAAGCAGTCCTAGCCGCATTAGTTCCTGATTCATGCTGTATAATTATGTATGCAAATGTATGCAAATGAGCATGGCCTGTATTTTTTCCAGAACAGATGGCAACCCTAAATCCAGTGATCAGTGACTGTTTTTTTACCCACTACAAAGCCCTATGGTCTACACCTCACACTTTTTCCTGACACAAGGCACACTGAGATCTCTCCTCTCACTACTCTTGCAGAAAGCTTTCTACCTCCTATTGCAAAGCAGAAATTATAGTTCTAAGGCTGTGGCTGGCAAAGGCTAAATTGCGAGGACAAAAGGAATGCTACAAAAACTATGGCATTTGATAAGCACCAATGGCTATGTTTAAATGTCCCTTTAAGGGTTTCTGAGGTCAACAGAAACAGTCGCTGATGATAAATTTAATCCTGGTAAAAAGGGGTGTCTGGTCATTTTAGATTAAAGGGACACTGAACCCAAATTTTTTCTTTTGTGATTCAGATAGAGCATGCAATTTTAAGCAACTTCTAATTTACTCCTATTATCAAATTTTCTTCATTCTCTTGGTATCTTTATTTGAAATGCAAGAATGTAAGTTTAGATGCCGGCCCATTTTTGGTGAACAACCTGGGTTGTCCTTGCTGATTGGTGGATATATTTATCTACCAATAAAAAAGCGCTATCCAGAGTTCTGAACCCAAAAAAAAGCTTAGATGCCTTCTTTTTCAAATAAAGATAGCAAGAGAACGAAGAAAAAATGATAATAGGAGTAAATTAGAATGTTGCTAAAAATTGCATGCTCTATCTGAATCACGAAAGAAAAAATTTGGGTTCAGTGTCCCTTTAAGAGGGAAAAAACTGTGTACAGAAGGAGTACAGTTGTGTTTTGTGGTAAATTTGTGTTTTCTGAGGGTAAAACAGGCCAATTTTTGTTTCTACAAGAAACATAATGGAGGCTACAAAGCTTGCACACTGGACCTCAATAACAGAACAGAACAGCACCTCTTAAATCCTAACAAAAGCTGGTGAGGAGGCATTACTATTACATTGACATTAATATTGTTTTCCAGCCCTTTCTGACAGGCAAGTATTTAAAGTCTGATTTGACCAATGCTTATGTCCTACCAATTTTAATACAGGTAACAGGTATTAGCTTCAACTGAGCAACCTATTTGCTCATGTTGCTATATCATACATGTACAGTGTGTCAGGACAGGCCCTGGTCTCTCTCATACTCCGGGATACTGACAGAAAAACCACAAGAGGAAACAAACACATAAAATCGGATGTAATCAAGGTTAGAAGGGGCATGAATGATTTTTCAAACAAAAGCTATCTGCGCTTGGAAATGTGCCTAAGTAAACTGCAAAATCATGACAGAGTAAACAATAAGTCCCTTAAAGGGACATGAAACCCAAAAATATTCTTTCATGATTCAGATAGAGGATACAATTTTAAACAACTTTCTAATGCCAGACGTCCCTATCAAATATTAAAAAGCACAGACATTTTAAACACCCCTCCCCCCACACACACACCAAAGAATATATTATAAAATTATATGATTCAATTTGGGAGATTCAAAAGCTTTTTAACATATTTGGTTGGGAACTTATTTTCTGGTAATCAACATCGGATTTGTTACTGAATTTCCTAGTTATATAATGTACAAGTGTACACAAGTCTCCATCATCTTTAGAAAACATATATACAAATTTAAATGTAAGTCCTGTTCATTAACAATTAATTAAAGCTCTCTGTTTGGAAAAAAAAACAAAAAAACATTTCCATATTCTATATATTATATTGAATCTGTTTACCAAAATATTGAAGCTTTTGCCACAATTTTACTGAATATGCTTTATATAACATAGGAATTGTAAGGATTTTTCAGATAAAAGAAGTAGTGAATCTAGCTTGTTGGAGATATTTATTGTCAAGAATATTGAAAGCATACCTCCCAACATTTGCTGGATGCTTGAGGGATCTTGGAGGTTAAAGTATTAAAATGTTGTGATCCGGACCATACACTTATTGGAATAGGTTATGCATGGAGGGGCAGGATTGTGAGTCTATTGCAGGTGTGTACGGTCAGGGTATGGCATTACAACCAGGACAATAAGGGGCTGCAGGGGGGAAGTGTACCATGGCTCCCAACCACTGTTGATCCAGCAAGATATAGTAGTGTTAGGTGGTAAGTGAAAGACCTTTGTCCATAAACACCTCCATTACATCTAGTGTTTAAGTTCTCCCTTGAATTAAAAAAAAAAAAGTAAATTCATGGTTTTAAGAATGTATTTAATGTCTAGTGCATGTTCGCCCCTTAAAAAAAGACAGCATCTCCTTACCCAAAACCTCAAATTTGGGCATGAATTTAAATAGACAGTAAACACCTTGAAATTTATTATTATTATTCTTTATTTATAAAGTGTCAACAGATTCTGCAGCGCTGCCCATGGGTACAATGATAACAGTACAATGGAGAAACAATACGATAAAAGACAACATTTTACAGACAAAATACAGGGGGGATTGAGGGCCCTATTCCCATGGGAACTTACAATCTAGATGGGTAGGAGGATGGGAAACAGGAGGTGGGGACTGCAGAGGTGAGAATGATATTAGTGAGGAGATAGAGGGCAGCTGTTAGTTAAGTGAAGTTAGTTTGTTGATATGTTGGGTGATAAGCTTCCCTGAACAGAAAGGTCTTTAGGGAACGTTTAAAGTAGGAGAGGTTAGGGGCAAGTCTGACAGCACGAAATTTATATATAAACTGTTTAGTTATCCATAATTAAACATCTTTGCAATATATTTTCAATATTTATTTGCCCCCTTTCATGTAATTTAGTTCTGAAAATTTAGCAATTTCTAATTCTCAGAACTAGAAATGCACCTACTGACTTCTTAAAACTAATTGCTACATACCTGTCCCACATTGGCAAATAACTGCAAAACAATGCACTTTATACTTCATGACAGTGGCTAGATTTATTGCATGTGGGCTAAAGCCCAGATTAGCTCATCCAAATAAGGCAAATGGTGGGTGGAGTTTAGCTATAGGAAACTAATTGCAGTAAATAGGACGCTAATTTGTTTTAAAAAAACATTAAAGGGGCAGTAAACCTAGAAAATAGCAGGACTCACAAGTGCTGCTGGTGCAACGCCGCCCCCTGCAGACTCGCGGCCAATCGGCCGCCAGCAGGGAGGTGTCAATCGAGTACGATCGGGTTGAATTGTGGCGATTCCTGTCCGCCTGCTCAGAGCAGGTGGACAGGGTTATGGAGCAGCTGTCTTTGTGACCGCTGCTTCATAACTGCTGTTTCTGGCGAGTCTGAAGACTCTCGAGAAACACAGGCCCACAAGCTCCTTACGGAGCTTGATAAATGGGCCCCAGAGCCTGCAATTTTAAATAACTTTCCAATTTATTTCTATTATCTAATTTGTTTTGTTCTTTTTGCTGAAAAGTATACCTAGGTAAGTTAAAGGGACAGTCAAGTCCAAAATAAACTTTCATGATTCAGATAGAGAATATAATTTTAAACAACTTTCCAATTTACTTTTATCACCAATTTTGCTCTGTTCTCTTGGTATTCTTAGTCGAAAGCTAAACCTTGATAGGTTCATATGCTAATTTCTCAGACCTTGAAGGCCGCCTCTTATGTGAATGCATTTTGACAGTTTTTCACCACTAGAGGGTGTTCATGTATGTCACAAAAATTACATTGAGCTCATGCACGTGAAGTTACCTAGGAGTAAGCACTAATTGGCTAAAATCAAAAGCAAGTCTGTCAAAAGAACTGAACTAAGGGGGCAGTATGCTGAGGCTTAGATACAAGGTAATCACAGAGGTAAAAAGTGTATTATTATAACTGTGTTGGTTATGCAAAACTGGGGAATGGGTAATAAAGGGATTATCTATCTGTTTAAACAACAAAAATGATGGTGTTGACTGTCCCTTTAAGAAGCTACTGATTGGTGGCTGCATATATATGCCTCTTGTCATTGGCTTACCAATGTATTTATGTAGCTACATAGAAACATAGAAACATAGAATTTGATGGTAGATAAGAATCAAAAAGGCCCATCAAGTCTACCCATATTACATATTACTTTTTCCTTAGGATAGCCTTATGCATGTCCCAGGCATTTTTAAATTCCTTTACAGTCTTTGTGTTTACCACCTCAAATGGAAGTTCATTCCATGAATCCACCACCCTTTCTGTAAAAAAATGCTTCATAGAAACATAGAACATATAGCTCCCAGCAGTGCTTTACTTACTGCTCCTTTAACGAAGAATACCTAAAGAATGAAGCAAATTAGATAATAAAAGTAAATTTCTCATAAAAGGAGACTATTATCTCAAGTTTTTTTTGTTCATTACATTTTTATTTTTTTTAAAGGATATTAAATTAAAATAGTATTTTGGGGCTGTATACACACACACACGATTATATATAGGTATAGTTATATACAGATATATATAGGAATTTCTATTAAAAAATACATAAAACATATTCTGCTATGTGCAGAATATTGGAATGTGAATATTTACACTAAATACAAAGGGGCCTATCTATCAATCTCCGTACAGAGCTTGAAGCCCTGTGTTTCTGGCGAGCCTGCAGGCTCGCCAGAAACACTAGTTATGATGCATCGGTCTAAAGACCGCTGCTCCATAACCTGTCCGCCTGCTCTGAGCAGGCTGACAGACATCGCCACAATTCAACCCGATCGAGTACGATCGGGTTGATTGACACCCCCTGCTGGTGGCCGATTGGCCGCAAATCTGCAGGGGGCGGCGTTGCAATGCTCTCCACATTCAGCGAGGTCTGTCGGACCTGATCCGCACTGTCAGATCAGGTCCATCAGGACCTTTGTTAAATAGGCCCCTAGTATAACAAAATAAATATGAATATTGCATAAATATGACTTTTCATTTTTACATCTACTTGACTGCAAAGGGCTCCAATGCACTTTTATTTAAACATGTGTATGTATGTATCTGTATGTTAAAGGGCCAATAAACCTAGCAAATAATGTTATATAATTCTGCACATAGTGCAGAATTATATAACATTAGCTTAGCGCCAGGTTTCTAAAGCAAATTGTTAGATAGATATTTAGCGAAAGAAAACAGAACGCCGCTCCTGGCTCTACTGAGCGGGTCTGTTTTCTTCTCCTAAGTGCATTGCGGGCACGCTGTCTTGTCACAGCGCGTCCAATCACGCTATTAAAATCAATGTAGCTCGCTCCCGCTCTGGTCTGGTAGCGAGCTACATTGAGTTTAATAGCGCGATCAGGCCGGCGATCAGGCCGGCCCAGACAGCGTGCCCAGATGCGCTTAGGAGAAGAAAACAGACCCGCTCAGTAGAGCCAGGAGCGGCGTTCTGTTTTCTTTGCTAAATATCTATCTAACAATTTGCTTTAGAAACCTGGCGCTAAGCTGATGTTATATAATTCTGCACTATGTGCAGAATTATATAACATTATTTGCTAGGTTTACTGGCCCTTTAAAGCCCTTTGTAGCCTTTTTTTCTAACACCTAAGACCTCATATCGTTGAGCCCTTATAACTTTTTATTGCAATTTAAAAAAAAATAATTATGAAATAGTGTTATTATGAGAGTAACTGTACTTTTAAATGTATTTTTATTCAAACGTAACAGTTAAACAGAGCTCGTCAGTCGCGGTGATCAGTCCAGCATAAATAATTGCGCTCACGCATTTGCATTTACTTTCAACTTGTAATACGAGTGGAGTTAAACTTGCTCAAAAACGGTCATGAAAACCCGATATTGCTTGCGTGCAAACAATATCGTTCCACTCATAATTTAGCCTATAGTTAGCTTAGGTCAGCAATGCAAAAATGTCATATTCTATCTATTTAGAGCTTTTTGTTTTTGCATTAGAGTTTTCTTTATTCTTCCAGACTCAGATTGTTTATGTAATATACTAGTTCTGTAGTCAGGAGACAGACGGATGTGTGTGTTTAGTTACATATACTAACTATACCCTCAGCTCTTTGTTTCTGATATTTATGTGCATTGCTGCCCTGACCTCTGTAAGCATCTGTGCCACAGCCATTCAGTTTTCTAAGTGTCTGTTGAACTATTAAAAAATGACTCACTGTGAACTTATGTCATTAAACTTGTCATACAATGGCCTATTCTTGGAAACTGTTATCTGCATTATTATAGAGCCTAGACTTGGCCTTATATAGGTAACACACCATACACAGTAGCATTGATAAGGTGTCAGCTTTCTGCTTTGACCAAAATGCACTAGTGGTAACAGATTAATGCCATTGGCGCACATCAGTCCTGGCAGCAGCAGACGCTCAAAGATCCCTTTTTCTGCTGACTGAGAAGTAAAGTTGTCTCAAGCGCCAAACCTAAACATAAACCTGATGTGTCTGTAACAGGCTGTCCTCAGTAGTGCTGCTGGTGAGAATTTCCAGATGCGAAGGGGTTTTAGACCACCAGACTATAGTTATATTGTGTGTGTAAAGCCAAGAAGGAACTCAGTCCATTACCAGTGTGCAGACAAAATATAATGACAGCTTTATGTCAGGAGAGAGGAATCATAAATCGCGCTTAAAGGGATATGAAACCGAAATGTTTTCTTTCATGGTTCAGATAGAGCATGCCATTTTAAGCAACTTCCTAATTTACTCCTCTTATCAATTTTTCTTCATTCTCTTGGTATGCTTTGTTGTATTCTCTATCTAAATCAGTAAAGAAAATGTTTGGGTTTAATGTCCCTTTAAGGGATACGCTAGAATTCCCATGTCACTGTAAGTTAGTAGAGGATGGGAAGCAAATGAATGGCAGGAAACTAATACATAACATTCATGTGAGACAGGGGCCTATCTATCAAGCTCAGAATGGAGCTTGAGGTCCCGTAGTTAGAAACACCAGTTATGAAGCAGCGGTCAGGAACAATTGGCCGCGAGTCAGCAGGGGGCTGTGTTGCACCAGCAGGTGCAATGCTGAATACGGAGAGCGAATTGGTCTCCGCATTCAGCGAGGTCTTGCGGACCTGATCCGCACTGTCGGATCAGATCCGCAAGACCTTTCATAAATAGGCCTCACAGTGTATATCAAAGGCACTTTTCTACGGAGCACTACAGGTAGGTCTGGCAGGGTGGCCACATTACAATATACACACCAGCTCATGCTAAAGATAACCTCACAACAAAATCAAATTCTAAGCATTAGTTATTATTAATTGAATCTGCCTGTATACTACTCACATTTACAATATAAATATATGCTTTGAAAGTTTTCTTCCCTATTATTTGTTCCCGACAATTAATTTCACCTGCTGGAGTGTAGTAAATTGTTTACAAATAGCTCATTTTATAGCGCTGTGGAAACTGTTGGCGCTCTACAAATACCTGATAATAATAATTTACCTTTATTTTGTCATTTGAAGTAGCTGCCTGCTGAAACCATCACCAATACTAAAAATAGCAATAATATAATACTAACTATGTAAACAAGAAGCAGCAGAAACCAGCCTCTCAGTGTGGGGGAGTTAAAGTGAAAGCCCAGACCATTTGAAAGGGTGTTCATCTGGGTGTGTTTTTGTAACAATGTATAGTTTTGCTTATTTCTTAATAACATTGTGCTGATTTTCAAACTCCTAACCAAGCCCCACAATGTCAGATGTATACGTGTGTTTACAGACTCCTGGTGGCTCCTGTTTATGTTATCTGTCTTTTCATATGCAGTGGAGGAAGGAGTCTCTGCTCTTCCTGCATTCACTGGGTGTCCCAGCCTAAGCTCATCAACAGTGCTAAACTGGGAGCTTCTAGAAAAGATTTTAAAAGGTTTTATACTGGATTTTTATATCAGTATTTGTGCAAATTCTTTTTTATAGTAGTGTCTATTACATGCAGTTATATGAAAATTGGTGCATACTGTCCCTTTAAAGTGAATGTAAATTTTCACGAATGAAAGCCCTGTTTTTAAAAATACTATTAAAAACAGGGTCACTTTCATTCATGAAAGTTTACATAGCAGCCGTTTTTTTTAAGATACTTCCCTTTTATTCCTTGCAAGCTTGGAACACCGGAGCAGCGATTCCCCCGCCCCCATGTCTTCTCTTCTTTTGTTAGAAATTACGAAGCCGGCTTCCTTCAATCACGGCGTGGCCTCAGGCAATGTTTGCTCTGGGGGGGAAGCCGTTATTGGAGGAAGCCGGATTCGTCATTTCTGACAAAAGAAGAGAAGACCTGGGGGCGGGGGAATCGGTGCTCCGGTGTTCCAAGCTTGCAAGGAATAAAAGTTAAGTATCTTAAAAAATGGCTGCTATGTAAACTTTCATGAATGAAAGTGCCCCTGTTTTTAATAGTATTTTTAAAAACAGGGCTTTCATTCATGATAATTTACATTCACTTTAAAACAACCTAAGGGGCTAAAAGACATCCATATTCCTACCCCTTTTATGACAAGCCCCCTTTCACTATCACTCTCTGACCCTGTCTAGAGATTATCCACCATCTCGCTTGCACTTCTTTAGGCCCTTGGGATAAATCAGCTGTTAATTGCTCACAAAGCAGATGTTATGCAATCGAGACACCATATAGCAAGTAATGCTGAAGAGACAAAGGTTATTTATAGGAGGACCATGCCCTGTGAACTCCAGTCTACCAGCAAGGCTAGTCTTCAACTAGAGAGACTTTAATCAGGGATTATACTGAGATTCATCCTCAGAAACCTGCTACTAAGCGTTGCCCAATGTGGTTCTAATGTCTTGCATGAAGTTTTATGGACATTCTCCTCAAAAATAAAATCCAAGTAAATTAATTAATTTTGATTAATTAAATTAAAACACACATTGCAATATATGAGATAAACATATTCACAGAGTAGTTTTTATTTTGTAAATCAATAATGTGACAATTAATTTTGTATGCAGATCTTTTGCAATTCAGTACTTTAACAACAAAACATCCAACTTGCCAACAAGAGCCTATTCATTGATAACACAACTAATGGTAGTTCTAAAATATACATAGTTACTTGCTACTATGTATACACTACATTCTCCACTGTGGATTCTCACAATCATGTGTAATACATAGGCTGTGGAATCTGTTGGCGCCCTACAAATAACCGATAATAATAATAATAATAATAATAGGCTGACTTCACTGCCAACCAGAATACTACATAAAGGCCAATAATTAAAAGGACAGTGTGCTTTGAATTTTTTTTCCCTCCTACTAATGTGTCCCCATTGATCTATTTTACTTGCCGGAGGGGTATTCCATTGTTTACAAATAATTCCTTAACTTTGATTTTGTCATTTGAAATATATGCTTTTGCCTGCTGTATCCCCACCTACACTTAACATTTCCATTCTTAATTGCGTGTTATGGAAAAGTTATGGAAACAAGAAATCTGCTCAGGGCTGAATTTATAATAAGGCAGAGTAGGCATGTGCCTACAGGCGCTCTCCATAGAGGGATGCCTGTCTTTGCCTATTATAAATACCGGTAACCTTAACTAAGATGGCTGCCGGCAGTGAAATAACAGCACTGTGCACGGTGGCCATCTTTGTTAAGGTCAGGCACGTGTCATTAGAGGGGTGACAAGGGGCATAGGGCATGTGCCAGTCAGGGATGACAGTTGCATAAGTCCCACTGCAAGGACACACAGGTGAGAGGGGACCAGATTGCACCGGCCTGGGCAAACTGGGGCTGGTTGATGTGAGGAGATCAGGGCCGTCTTTAACACAGGACAAAAGGGGCAGCTGCCCAGGGCCCAGTCTTTGTTGTGGGGCCCAAGAGTCCTAAAAAAAAAAAATATGTTTTTTTTTTTGGTTCATGCCAGACTGCTGATGTCATGTGACATGGGATACATACACAGTCACTCCTAATACTGTCACAGTCAAAAGTTCTCTGCTTATATTTATTTGTGAGAAACTGTGCCAGACCGTGCTGGTGTCATGTGACATGTCAAGCTAGTGCCATGTGCTGTTTTAGGTGTGCACTGTGCAGCACTGAATGCTTAACCCTAACTCGGCATCCAACCAATCATACTGTATAAGAAAACGTCCTGCTGGGGTTACCACTGTTACCAGGTAACTGCTCTGGTGGTGGGGATTGTTCAGGGTAGGGCTGACTGTAGGCGCATACAGCAGAAAGCTGTAGCAGCAGGCACGTTAGGATTTGAACATCTGTGCAGCTGCAGACACTGCTCTCTTCCGTCTTGAGGCACACATACATTGTATTTTTAATATTGGATTATATAGAGTGTGTGTATACATTTGTGTGTGCTCTGTAGTGTATGTTTATGTGTATGCTCTGGAGAAAGTGTGTGTATATGGGTTAGGGGAGTTTGGTATGTTAGGCATTCCCTTGGTATTCATGAAAGTGGTAATTTTGCTGTACAGTGGCCGTCTAAACAATAAAACATAATTTATGTAAGAACTTACCTGATAAATTAATTTCTTTCATATTAGCAAGAGTCCATGAGCTAGTGACGTATGGGATATACATTCCTACCAGGAGGGGCAAAGTTTCCCAAACCTCAAAATGCCTATAAATACACCCCTCACCACACCCACAAATCAGTTTAACGAATAGCCAAGAAGTGGGGTGATAAAAAAAAGTGCGAAAGCATATAAAATAAGGAATTGGAATAGTTGTGCTTTATACAAAAAAATCATAACCACCACAAAAAGGGTGGGCCTCATGGACTCTTGCTAATATGAAAGAAATGAATTTATCAGGTAAGTTCTTACATAAATTATGTTTTCTTTCATGTAATTAGCAAGAGTCCATGAGCTAGTGACGTATGGGATAATGACTACCCAAGATGTGGATCTTTCCACGCAAGAGTCACTAGAGAGGGAGGGATAAAATAAAGACAGCCAATTCCTGCTGAAAATAATCCACACCCAAAATAAAGTTTAATGAAAACATAAGCAGAAGATTCAAACTGAAACCGCTGTCTAAAGTACTTTTCTACCAAAAACTGCTTCAGAAGAAGAAAACACATCAAAATGGTAGAATTTAGTAAAAGTATGCAAAGAGGACCAAGTTGCTGCTTTGCAAATCTGATCAATCGAAGCCTCATTCCTAAACGCCCAGGAAGTTGAAACTGACCTAGTAGAATGAGCTGTAATCCTTTGAGGCGGAGTTTTACCCGACTCGACATAAGCATGGTGAATTAAGGATTTCAACCAAGATGCCAAAGAAATGGCAGAAGCTTTCTGACCTTTTCTAGAACCGGAAAAGATGACAAATAGACTAGAAGTCTTTCGGAAAGACTTAGTAGCTTCAACATAATACTTCAAAGCTCTAACAACATCCAAAGAATGCAATGATTTCTCCTTAGAATTCTTAGGATTAGGACATAATGAAGGAACCACAATTTCTCTACTAATGTTGTTGGAATTCACAACCTTAGGTAAAAATTCAAAAGAAGTTCGCAACACCGCCTTATCCTGATGAAAAATTAGAAAAGGAGACTCACAAGAAAGAGCAGATAATTCAGAGACTCTTCTGGCAGAAGAGATGGCCAAAAGGAACAAAACTTTCCAAGAAAGTAATTTAATGTCCAATGAATGCATGGGTTCAAAAGGAGGAGCTTGAAGAGCCCCCAAAACCAAATTCAAACTCCAAGGAGGAGAAATAGACTTAATGACAGGTTTTATACGAACCAAAGCTTGTACAAAACAATGAATATCAGGAAGATTAGCAATCTTTCTGTGAAAAAGAACAGAAAGAGCAGAGATTTGTCCTTTCAAGGAACTTGCGGACAAACCTTTATCTAAACCATCCTGAAGAAACTGTAAAATTCTCGGAATTCTAAAAGAATGCCAGGAAAAATGATGAGAAAGACACCAAGAAATATAAGTCTTCCAGACTCTATAATATATCTCTCTAGATACAGATTTACGAGCCTGTAACATAGTATTAATCACAGAGTCAGAGAAACCTCTTTGACCAAGAATCAAGCGTTCAATCTCCATACCTTTAAATTTAAGGATTTGAGATCCTGATGGAAGAAAGGACCTTGCGACAGAAGGTCTGGTCTTAACAAAGAGTCCACGGCTGGCAAGAGGCCATCCGGACAAGATCCGCATACCAAAACCTGTGAGGCCATGCTGGAGCTACCAGCAGAACAAACGAGCATTCCTTCAGAATCTTGGAGATTACTCTTGGAAGAAGAACTAGAGGCGGAAAGATATAGGCAGGATGATACTTCCAAGGAAGTGATAATGCATCCACTGCCTCCGCCTGAGGATCCCGGGATCTGGACAGATACCTGGGAAGTTTCTTGTTTAGATGAGAAGCCACCAGATCTATTTCTGGGAGTTCCCACATTTGAACAATCTGAAGAAATACCTCTGGGTGAAGAGACCATTCGCCCGGATGCAACGTTTGGCGACTGAGATAATCCGCTTCCCAATTGTCTATACCTGGGATATGAACCGCAGAGATTAGACAGGAGCTGGATTCCGCCCAAACCAGAATTCGAGATACTTCTTTCATAGCCAGAGGACTGTGAGTCCCTCCTTGATGATTGATGTATGCCACAGTTGTGACATTGTCTGTTTGAAAACAAATGAACGACTCTCTCTTCAGAAGAGGCCAAGACTGAAGAGCTCTGAAAATTGCACGGAGTTCCAAAATATTGATCGGTAATCTCACCTCCTGAGATTCCCAAACCCCTTGTGCCGTCAGAGACCCCCACACAGCTCCCCAACCTGTAAGACTTGCATCTGTTGAGATTATAGTCCAGGTCGGAAGAACAAAAGAAGCCCCCTGAATTAAACGATGGTGATCTGTCCACCACGTCAGAGAATGTCGTACAAACGGTTTTAAAGATATTAATTGAGATATCTTTGTGTAATCCCTGCACCATTGGTTCAGCATACAGAGCTGAAGAGGTCGCATGTGAAAACGAGCAAAGGGGATCGCGTCAGATGCAGCAGTCATAAGACCTAGAATTTCCATGCATAAGGCTACCGAAGGGAATGATTGTGACTGAAGGTTTTGACAAGCTGAAATCAATTTTAGACGTCTCTTGTCTGTCAAAGACAGAGTCATGGACACTGAATCTATCTGGAAACCCAAAAAGGTTACCCTTGTCTGAGGAATCAATGAACTTTTTAGTGAATTGATCCTCCAACCATGATCTTGAAGAAACAACACAAGTCGATTCGTATGAGATTCTGCTAAATGTGAAGACTGAGCAAGTACCAAGATATCGTCCAAATAAGGAAATACCACAATACCCTGTTCTCTGATTACAGACAGAAGGGCACCGAGAACCTTTGTAAAAATTCTTGGAGCTGTAGCTAGGCCAAACGGCAGAGCCACAAACTGGTAATGCTTGTCCAGGAAAGAGAATCTCAGGAACTGATAGTGAGCTGGATGAATCGGAATATGCAGATATGCATCCTGTAAATCTATTGTAGACATATAATGCCCTTGCTGAACAAAAGGCAAGATAGTCCTTACAGTTACCATTTTGAATGTTGGTATCCTTACATAACGATTCAATATTTTTAGATCCAGAACTGGTCTGAAGGAATTCTCCTTCTTTGGTACAATGAAGAGATTCGAATAAAACCCCAGCCCCTGTTCCAGAACTGGAACTGGCATAATTACTCCAGCCAACTCTAGATCTGAAACACATTTCAGAAATGCTTGAGCTTTCACTGGGTTTACTGGGACACGGGAAAGAAAAAATCTCTTTGCAGGGAGGTCTTATCTTGAAACCAATTCTGTACCCTTCTGAAACAATGTTCTGAATCCAAAGATTGTGAACAGAATTGATCCAAATTTCTTTGAAAAAACGTAATCTGCCCCCTACCAGCTGAGCTGGAATGAGGGCCGCACCTTCATGTGGACTAAGAAGCTGGCTTTGCTTTTCTAGAAGGCTTGGATTTATTCCAGACTGGAGATGGTTTGCAAACTGAAACTGCTCCTGAGGATGAAGGATCAGGCTTTTGTTCTTTGTTGAAACGAAAGGAACGAAAACGATTATTAGCCCTGTTTTTACCTTTAGATTTTTTTATCCTGTGGTAAAAAAGTTCCTTTCCCACCAGTAACAGTTGAGATAATAGAATCCAACTGAGAACCAAATAATTTATTACCCTGGAAAGAAAGGGAAAGTAGAGTTGATTTAGAAGACATATCAGCATTCCAAGTTTTAAGCCATAAAGCTCTTCTAGCTAAAATAGCTAGAGACATAAACCTGACATCAACTCTGATAATATCAAAAATGGCATCACAGATAAAATTATTAGCATGTTGAAGAAGAATAATAATATTATGAGAATCATGATCTGTTACTTGTTGCGCTAAAGTTTTCAACCAAAAAGTTGAAGCTGCAGCAACATCAGCCAATGATATAGCAGGTCTAAGAAGATTACCTGAACACAGATAAGCTTTTCTTAGAAAGGATTCAATTTTCCTATCTAAAGGATCCTTAAAGGAAGTACCATCTGCCGTAGGAAGAGTAGTACGTTTAGCAATGGTAGAAATAGCCCCATCAACTTTAGGGATTTTGTCCCAAAACTCTAATCTGTCGGACGGCACAGGATATAATTGCTTAAAACGTTTAGAAGGAGTAAATGAATTACCCAAATTATTCAATTCTCTGGAAATTACTTCAGAAATAGCACCAGGAACAGGAAAAACTTCTGGAATAACCACAGGAGATTTAAAGACCTTGTCTAAACGTTTAGATTTAGTATCAAGAGGACCAGAATCCTCAATTTCTAAAGCAATTAAAACTTCTTTAAATAAAGAACGAATAAATTCCATTTTAAATAAATATGAAGATTTATCAGCATCAACCTCTGAGACAGAATCCTCTAAACCAGAAGAATCATTAGAATCAGAATGATGATGTTCATTTAAAAATTCATCTGGATAAAGAGAAGTTTTAAAAGATTTTTTGTGTTTACTAGAAGGAGGAATAACAGACATAGCCTTCTTAATGGATTCAGAAACAAAATCTCTTATGTTATCAGGAACACTCTGAACATTAGATGTTGTTGGAACTGCAACAGGTAATGGTACTTTACTAAAGGAAATATTATCTGCATTAACAAGTTTGTCATGACATTCAATACAAACAACAGCTGGAGGAACAGCTACCAAAAGTTTACAGCAGATACACTTAGCTTTGGTAGTTCCAGCACCAGACAGCGATTTTCCTGAAGTATCTTCTGACTCAGATGCAACGTGAGACATCTTGCAATATGTAAGAGAAAAAACAACATATAAAGCAAAATTGATCAAATTCCTTAAATGACAGTTTCAGGAATGGGAAAAAATGCCAAAGAACAAGCTTCTAGCAACCAGAAGCAATGAAAAATGAGACTTAAATAATGTGGAGACAAAAGCGACGCCCATATTTTTTTAGCGCCAAAAAAGACGCCCACATTATTTGGCGCCTAAATGCTTTTGGCGCCAAAAATGACGCCACATCCGGAACGCCGACACTTTTGGCGCAAAAGAATGTCAAAAAATGACGCAACTTCCGGCGACACGTATGACGCCGGAAACAGAAAAGATTTTTTGCGCCAAAAAAGTCCGCGCCAAGAATGACGCAATAAAATGAAGTATTTTCAGCCCCCGCGAGCCTAACAGCCCACAGGGAAAAAGTCAAATTTTTAAGGTAAGAAAAATGATTGATTCAAATGCATTATCCCAAATATGAAACTGACTGTCTGAAAAAAAGGAATGTTGAACATTCTGAGTCAAGGCAAATAAATGTTTGAATACATATATTTAGAACTTTATAAAAAAGTGCCCAACCATAGCTTAGAGTGTCACAGAAAATAAGACTTACTTACCCCAGGACACTCATCTACATGTTTGTAGAAAGCCAAACCAGTACTGAAACGAAAATCAGCAGAGGTAATGGTATATATATAAGAGTATATCGTCGATCTGAAAAGGGAGGTAAGAGATGAATCTCTACGACTGATAACAGAGAACCTATGAAATAGACCCCGTAGAAGGAGATCATTGAATTCAAACAGGCAATACTCTCTTCACATCCCTCTGACATTCACTGCACGCTGAGAGGAAAACCGGGCTCCAACCTGCTGCGGAGCGCATATCAACGTAGAATCTAGCACAAACTTACTTCACCACCTCCATAGGAGGCAAAGTTTGTAAAACTGATTTGTGGGTGTGGTGAGGGGTGTATTTATAGGCATTTTGAGGTTTGGGAAACTTTGCCCCTCCTGGTAGGAATGTATATCCCATACGTCACTAGCTCATGGACTCTTGCTAATTACATGAAAGAAATATGTAGTGAATATCCCAAAACTGGTGAGATGCTTTTAGGGGGGCCCAAAATAAATTCTTGCACCGACGCCCTGTAGACACTAGCAGGCCCATTTATCAAGCTCCGTACGGAGCTTGAAGGGCCGTGTTTCTGGCGAGTCTTCAGACTCGCCAGAAACACAACTTATGAAGCAGCGGTCTAAAGACCGCTGCTCCATAACCCTGTCCGCCTGCTCTGAACAGGCGGATAGGAATCGCCGGACATCAACCCGATCGAATACGATCGGGTTGATTGACAGTTCCCTGCTGGCGGCCGATTGGCCGCGAGTCAGCAGGGGGCGGCGTTGCACCAGCAGCTCTTGTGAGCTGCTGGTGCAATGAAAAATGCGGAGAGCGTATTGCTCTCCGCATTTAGCGAGGTCTTGCGGACCTGATCCGCAGTGTCGGATCAGGTCCGCAAGCCCTTTGATAAATGGGCCTGTAGGTCCAACACTGATTTTTACTATGCAATGCCGTGCATTGCATCAAATATTTATGTACTTAAAAAAAAGATATATAGATAAATTAAAAACCAACATTTAATTAATTAGTAAATATTTTAAATTAATCCACAGTGGAGGAATTTATACAGGGAGTGCAGAATTATTAGGCAAATGAGTATTTTGACCACATCATCCTCTTTATGCATGTTGTCTTACTCCAAGCTGTATAGGCTCGAAAGCCTACTACCAATTAAGCATATTAGGTGATGTGCATCTCTGTAATGAGAAGGGGTGTGGTCTAATGACATCAACACCCTATATCAGGTGTGCATAATTATTAGGCAACTTCCTTTCCTTTGGCAAAATGGGTCAAAAGAAGGACTTGACAGGCTCAGAAAAGTCAAAAATAGTGAGATATCTTGCAGAGGGATGCAGCACTCTTAAAATTGCAAAGCTTCTGAAGCGTGATCATCGAACAATCAAGCGTTTCATTCAAAATAGTCAACAGGGTCGCAAGAAGCGTGTGGAAAAACCAAGGTGCAAAATAACTGCCCATGAACTGAGAAAAGTCAAGCGTGCAGCTGCCAAGATGCCACTTGCCACCAGTTTGGCCATATTTCAGAGCTGCAACATCACTGGAGTGCCCAAAAGCACAAGGTGTGCAATACTCAGAGACATGGCCAAGGTAAGAAAGGCTGAAAGACGACCACCACTGAACAAGACACACAAGCTGAAACATCAAGACTGGGCCAAGAAATATCTCAAGACTGATTTTTCTAAGGTTTTATGGACTGATGAAATGAGAGTGAGTCTTGATGGGCCAGATGGATGGGCCCGTGGCTGGATTGGTAAAGGGCAGAGAGCTCCAGTCCGACTCAGACGCCAGCAAGGTGGAGGTGGAGTACTGGTTTGGGCTGGTATCATCAAAGATGAGCTTGTGGGGCCTTTTCGGGTTGAGGATGGAGTCAAGCTCAACTCCCAGTCCTACTGACAGTTTCTGGAAGACACCTTCTTCAAGCAGTGGTACAGGAAGAAGTCTGCATCCTTCAAGAAAAACCTGATTTTCATGCAGGACAATGCTCCATCACACTCGTCCAAGTACTCCACAGCGTGGCTGGCAAGAAAAGGTATAAAAGAAGAAAATCTAATGACATGGCCTCCTTGTTCACCTGATCTGAACCCCATTGAGAACCTGTGGTCCATCATCAAATGTGAGATTTACAAGGAGGGAAAACAGTACACCTTTCTGAACAGTGTCTGGGAGGCTGTGGTTGCTGCTGCACGCAATGTTGATGGTGAACAGATCAAAACACTGACAGAATCCATGGATGGCAGGCTTTTGAGTGTCCTTGCAAAGAAAGGTGGCTATATTGGTCACTGATTTGTTTTTGTTTTGTTTTTGAATGTCAGAAATGTATATTTGTGAATGTTGAGATGTTATATTGGTTTCACTGGTAAAAATAAATAATTGAAATGGGTATATATTTGTTTTTTGTTAAGTTGCCTAATAATTATGCACAGTAATAGTCACCTGCACACACAGATATCCCCCTAAAATAGCTATAACTAAAAACAAACTAAAAACTACTTCCAAAACTATTCAGCTTTGATATTAATGAGTTTTTTGGGTTCATTGAGAACATGGTTGTTGTTCAATAATAAAATTAATCCTCAAAAATACAACTTGCCTAATAATTCTGCACTCCCTGTATATTTATTTACTTATTAGTACTGCTTAGGTCCAGTTTCACATATTGCAATTTATTTCATATTTTTTTGAAAATGATTAGCCCAACAGTGGATGATCCACTGCTGAGCTAATCATTAAAAACAAATAATAAATAAAATAAATTGATTTAGTTGTTTTTTGGGGTGTTGGGGTGGAGAGCGAAATTGCATGGGCGGGGGGGGGGGGGGAGGAGCCCAAGGAAATGTTTGCCCAGGGCCCAGTCAGTATTAAAGACGGCCCTGGAGGAGATGATGGCGCAATGCAGGGGGAGAGGGGCTTGTGGAGCCTATGTGCGGTGATGTGTTTATTATACAGTGATTTGTTTAATATACAGATATGGTACTGGTTGTAATATGCAGAGATGTGTGTAATATATAGAAATAACACTTGGTGTAATATACAGAGGTGAATTTTTTTTAGACAGAGGTGTATGTTATATGCAGAGATGGCACTGTGTTATATGTAGAGATGTGTGAAATATACAGAGATGGCAATGGGTGTAATATGCAGAGCTGTGTGTAATATAGAGATGACCCTGGGTGTAATATACAGAGGTTTTGTGTTATATGCAGGGATGGTACTGTGTGTTATATGCAGAGATGTGTGTAATATACAGAGATGGCACTGGGTGTAATATGCAGATATGCAGAGGTGTGTGTAATATACAGAAATGGCACTGGGTGTAATATACAGGGGTGTGTGTTATATGAAGACATGACATTGTGTGTTATATGCAGAGATATGTGTAATATACATTGATGGCACTGGGTGTAATATGCAGAGGTGTGTATGTAATATGCAGAACTGTGTGTAATATTCAGAGGTGGCACTGGGTATAATATGCCAGCAGCCATTTTAGTTAAAGTAGCTGGCACATCGGTGTGGGGCTTCAGCTTTTGGTGCCTACAGGCACCTGGGCTATAAATCCCGGCCAGCTTCTGCTGGTTGTGTTTACATAGGCTTGTCAATAACCTGGACTTAAAGGGACACTGAACACAATTTTTTTCTTTCGTGATTCAGTAAGAGCGTGCAATTTTAAGCAACTTTCTAATTTACTCCTATTATCAATTTTTCTTCGTTTTCCTGCTATCTTTATTTGAAAAAGAAGACACCTAAGCTTTTTTTTTGGTTCAGACCTCTGGACAGCATTTTTTTAATGGTGGATGAATTTATCCACCAATCAGCAAGAACAACCCAGGTTGTTCACCAAAAATGGGCCGTCATCTAAACTTGCATTCTTGCATTTCATATAAAGATACCAAGAGAACGAAAAAAAAATTATAATAGGAGTAAATTAGAAAGTTGCTTAAAATGTCATGCTCTATCTGAATCACGAAAGAAAAAATGTGGGTTCAGTGTCCCTTTAAGTATAGAAACTTTCAATATAGGTGGGGATACCACAGGCTAAATAAGTAAAGGAGCTACTTTTTAAAGTATTTAAAACACTCTAGCAGGTAAAATGGATCATTGGGAACAATTTAAAGGAAAGAAAAATTAGGGTAAACTGTCCCTTTAAGAGCCACTCTAACTGTAGATTACTTTGTATAAAAATGCATCTACAGCTGATTATGCTCAAGGGCAGGGCGCTCCTTTTTCTTTATGTTTGTCAATGTAATTAATGTACATTATATAGTCTTACATAATGTCTCGTAAGTTTTTTATTGCATTGTACCCCTATGATTGTAACCTTTGTACAGCGCTGAGTAAAATGTTGGTGCCTTATAAATAAATGCTTATAATAATAATAATACTGTTAACAAATGGACAGTACTTCAATAGCAGTGAAATAGTTTAAGTGACATTCCACTCGTTCCCCTTCTGCTCACATTTGTCAGGTTTTTATTCTCTGCGCACACTCCAGGGACTGGAAGATAAGTAATTGCTTTAGATATTAGGTGACCACAAACAAGGATATCCTGACTTTTTGTATTAATCTGTTTAAATATGAGCACTGATTTGCATGGGGGTATTATAACAAGCTCACTAAATAGAATGGGGTCGTTGGAAACTGTAAATGTAATTTTAAGGTGATTTTAGATCAACTACAAAAATTCTAAAACTGTTGCTATTGGATAATAATGTTAATGTAAATAAATGTAAATATAGATATAGGAATATATATATATATATATATATATATATATATATATATATATATATAAATTATAAAGGTATAGTTATATACAGATATATAGAACGCAAATTTGATAATAGAAGTATTAGAAGTTTTAAAATTGTATGATCTGTCTCAATCACAAAGGACAAATGTTGGGTTTCATATCCCTTTAATATAGCAGTAAGCGGTATTGCATATTTGTGTATTAAATATAGTATTGTGTATTTTGTTCTGTTCATTGCAGTATATCAGGAGGTGTAGGTGCAAACAGGTTCATAAATGTAAATATTGTCGATATTTTATGATTTTATTATAAAAACTCAACAGCCTTAATTTGCAGTCTGATGTTAATTTTTATTTCCTACAATAGCCAAGTAATATTTACAGTACTTTTGTGTAAAGAACTGAGCATGTGTACATCACTTACACAGTTTATAACCTTACACTCCCCCAGGGATCTAAGCCAGCAATATTACTCTGCTGGTAGTGTCTGAAGAGACAACATATTGCTGAGGTGTTGCATTCATACACAATGAAACAGAGAACTTGCATTATCACTTGAGACTCTAAGACTGTAAGTGGCTTAGCTTGCGTAAAGCAGATATTTTCTGTGAAGATATTGGATAGAGCTGTTGTGGATAAACCAGGTTCAGTTGTGCAACACAAAAGGAGATGTTAGCAGGAGATCATAAAAAACAACCAATTACAGTGTACATGAATCATGCTATATCATTTCTTGGGTTTGGTATTCTGTAACAAAAGGCAATAATGAAAAAGACAACTATGAGCTTGTTAACAGGCCTGAGAAGAACAGATAATCTGTGTCTAACTCACAATGCAAAGAAATACAGCATTTCCACAACAATTAACGAGACACTGTACTGTTATTTTTCTCTCCACTTTATAGTATCAAAACCAGTAGCTTTAAGGAATAGGGGGTGGGATATTTTTTCTTGTTTAAACCCGTTATTTGACAGTAATAAAGTGTGATATACAAACTGTGGGAATTAATTGATACACACACTTAGGGGCCAATTTATTATACTGCGAATGCAGCAGTTTTCACCGCCGGAAACATAAGTTAAGAAGCAGCGGTCATAAGACCGCTGCTCCTTAAAGGGACACTGAACCCAAATTTTTTCTTTCATGATTCAGATAGAGCATGACATTTTAAGCAACTTTCTAATTTACTCCTATTATCAAATTTTCTTCATTCTCTTGGTATCTTTATTTGAAATGCAAGAATCTAAGTTTAGATGCCGGCCCATTTTTGGTGAACAACCTGGGTTGTCCTTGCTGATTGGTGGATAAATTCATCCACCAATAAAAAAGTGCTATAAAGAGTTCTGAACCTCAAAAAAGCTTAGATGCCTTCTTTTTCAAATAAAGATAGCAAGAGAACGAAGAAAAAATGATAATAGGAGTAAATTAGAAAGTTGCTTAAAATTGCATGCTCTATCTGAATCATGAAAGAAAAAATTTGGGTTCAGTGTCCCTTTAGCTCGTCTGCCACCTCTGATGTGGCAGACAACAATCAGCCAGATCGGATACGATCAGGTTGATTGACACCCCCTGCTAGTGGCCAATTGGCCGCGAATGTGCAGGGGGCGGCATTGCACAAGCAATTCACAAGAAATGCTTGTGCAATGATGTGGATCATGTCCGCCCACACATTGTTAAATCTACCCCTTAAAATGATGGTAAATCCTAGTGTTTCAAAAACGCTAGGATTTACCATCACTAAAAATAAATGTCATCTTCATTCATCAGTTTAAAAAAAACAGAATTTATGTTTACCTGATAAATTACTTTCTCCAACGGTGTGTCCGGTCCACGGCGTCATCCTTACTTGTGGGATATTCTCTTCCCCAACAGGAAATGGCAAAGAGCCCAGCAAAGCTGGTCACATGATCCCTCCTAGGCTCCGCCTTCCCCAGTCATTCGACCGACGTAAAGGAGGAATATTTGCATAGGAGAAATCATATGATACCGTGGTGACTGTAGTTAGAGAAAATAAATCATCAGACCTGATTAAAAAACCAGGGCGGGCCGTGGACCGGACACACCGTTGGAGAAAGTAATTTATCAGGTAAACATAAATTCTGTTTTCTCCAACATAGGTGTGTCCGGTCCACGGCGTCATCCTTACTTGTGGGAACCAATACCAAAGCTTTAGGACACGGATGATGGGAGGGAGCAAATCAGGTCACCTAGATGGAAGGCACCACGGCTTGCAAAACCTTTCTCCCAAAAATAGCCTCAGAAGAAGCAAAAGTATCAAATTTGTAAAATTTGGTAAAAGCGTGCAGTGAAGACCAAGTCGCTGCCTTACATATCTGATCAACAGAAGCCTCGTTCTTGCAGGCCCATGTGGAAGCCACAGCCCTAGTGGAATGAGCTGTGATTCTTTCAGGAGGCTGCCGTCCGGCAGTCTCATAAGCCAATCTGATGATGCTTTTAAGCCAAAAAGAGAGAGAGGTAGAAGTTGCTTTTTGACCTCTCCTTTTACCAGAATAAACAACAAACAAGGAAGATGTTTGTCTGAAATCCTTTGTAGCCTCTAAATAGAACTTTAGAGCACGAACTACATCCAAATTGTACAACAAACGTTCCTTCTTTGAAACTGGATTCGGACACAAAGAAGGCACAACTATCTCCTGGTTAATATTTTTGTTAGAAACAACTTTCGGAAGAAAACCAGGTTTAGTACGCAAAACCACCTTATCTGCATGGAACACCAGATAAGGAGGAGAACACTGCAGAGCAGATAACTCTGAAACTCTTCTAGCAGAAGAAATTGCAACCAAAAACAAAACTTTCCAAGATAATAACTTAATATCTACGGAATGTAAGGGTTCAAACGGAACCCCTTGAAGAACTGAAAGAACTAAATTGAGACTCCAAGGAGGAGTCAAAGGTTTGTAGACAGGCTTGATTCTAACCAGAGCCTGAACAAAAGCCTGAACATCTGGCACAGCCGCCAGCTTCTTGTGAAGTAAAACAGATAAAGCAGAAATCTGTCCCTTCAAAGAACTTGCAGATAATCCTTTCTCCAAACCCTCTTGTAGAAAGGATAGAATCTTAGGAATTTTTACCCTGTTCCATGGGAATCCTTTTGATTCGCACCAACAGATATATTTTTTCCATACTTTATGGTAAATTTTTCTAGTTACAGGCTTTCTAGCCTGAATAAGAGTATCAATGACAGAATCTGAGAACCCACGCTTTGATAAAATCAAGCGTTCAATCTCCAAGCAGTCAGTTGGAGTGATGCCAGATTCGGATGTTCGAACGGACCTTGAACAAGAAGGTCCCGTCTCAACGGTAGCTTCCATGGTGGAGCCGATGACATATTCACCAGGTCTGCATACCAAGTTCTGCGTGGCCACGCAGGAGCTATCAAGATCACCGAAGCCCTCTCCTGATTGATCCTGGCTACCAGCCTGGGAATGAGAGGAAACGGTGGGAACACATAAGCTAGGTTGAAGGTCCAGGGCGCTACTAGTGCATCTACTAGAGTCGCCTTGGGATCCCTGGATCTGGACCCGTAGCAAGGAACCTTGAAGTTCTGACGAGACACCATCAGATCCATGTCTGGAAAGCCCCATAATTGAGTTATTTGGGCAAAGATTTCCGGATGGAGTTCCCACTCCCCCGGATGAAATGTCTGACGACTCAGAAAATCCGCTTCCCAATTTTCCACTCCTGGGATGTGGATTGCAGACAAGTGGCAGGAGTGAAGCTCCGCCCATTGAATTACTTTGGTCACTTCTTCCATCGCCAGGGAACTCCTTGTTCCCCCCTGATGGTTGATATATGCAACAGTCGTCATGTTGTCTGATTGAAACCTTATGAATTTGGCCTTTGCTAGTTGAGGCCAAGCCTTGAGAGCATTGAATATCGCTCTCAGTTCCAGAATGTTTATCGGGAGAAGAGATTCTTCCCGAGACCATAGACCCTGAGCTTTCAGGTGTTTCCAGACCGCGCCCCAGCCCACCAGGCTGGCGTCGGTCGTTACAATGACCCACTCTGGTCTTCTGAAGCTCATCCCTTGGGACAGGTTGTCCAGGGTCAGCCACCAACGGAGTGAATCTCTGGTCCTCTGATCTACTTGGATCGTCGGGGACAAATCTGTATAATCCCCATTCCACTGTCTGAGCATGCACAGTTGTAATGGTCTTAGATGAATTCGCGCAAAAGGAACTATGTCCATTGCCGCAACCATCAAACCTATTACTTCCATGCACTGCGCTATGGAAGGAAGAAGAACAGAATGAAGTACTTGACAAGAGCTTAGAAGTTTTGATTTTCTGGCTTCTGTCAGAAAAATCTTCATTTCCAAGGAGTCTATTATTGTTCCCAAGAAGGGAACTCTTGTTGACGGGAATAGAGAACTTTTTTCTACGTTCACTTTCCACCCGTGAGATCTGAGAAAGGCTAGGACAATGTCCGTATGAGCCTTTGCTTGAGGTAGAGACGACGCTTGAATCAGTATGTCGTCCAAGTAGGGTACTACTGCAATGCCCCTTGGCCTTAGCACCGCTAGAAGGGACCCTAGTACCTTTGTGAAAATTCTTGGAGCAGTGGCTAGTCCGAATGGAAGTGCCACAAACTGGTAATGCTTGTCCAGAAAGGCGAATCTTAGGAACCGATGATGTTCCTTGTGGATAGGAATATGTAGATACGCATCCTTTAAATCCACCGTGGTCATGAATTGACCTTCCTGGATGGTAGGAAGAATTGTCCGAATGGTTTCCATCTTGAACGATGGGACCTTGAGAAATTTGTTTAGGATCTTGAGATCCAAAATTGGCCTGAATGTTCCCTCTTTTTTGGGAACTATGAACAGATTGGAGTAAAACCCCATCCCTTGTTCTCCTAATGGAACAGGACGAATCACTCCCATTTTTAACAGGTCTTCTACACAATGTAAGAATGCCTGTCTTTTTATTTGGTCTGAAGACAATTGAGACCTGTGGAACCTTCCCCTTGGGGGTAGTTCCTTGAATTCCAGGAGATAACCTTGAGAAACTATTTCTAGCGCCCAAGGATCCTGAACATCTCTTGCCCAAGCCTGAGCGAAGAGAGAGAGTCTGCCCCCCACCAGATCCGGTCCCGGATCGGGGGCCAGCATCTCATGCTGTCTTGGTAGCTGTAGCGGGCTTCTTGGCCTGCTTACCTTTGTTCCAGCCTTGCATCGGTCTCCAGGCTGGCTTGGTTTGAGAAGAATTACCCTCTTGCTTAGAGGATGTAGAATTTGAGGCTGGTCCATTTCTGCGAAAGGGACGAAAATTTGTTTTATTTTTAGCCTTAAAAGACCTATCCTGAGGAAGGGCGTGGCCCTTTCCCCCAGTGATGTCTGAAATAATCTCTTTCAAGTCAGGGCCAAACAGCGTTTTCCCCTTGAAAGGGATGTTAAGCAATCTGTTCTTGGAGGACACATCCGCTGACCAAGACTTCAGCCAAAGCGCTCTGCGCGCCACAATAGCAAAACCTGAATTTTTCGCCGCTAATCTAGCTAATTGCAAAGTGGCGTCTAAGGTAAAAGAGTTAGCCAACTTAAGTGCTTGAACTCTGTCCATAACCTCCTCATAAGAGGATGCTTGATTGAGCGACTTTTCTAGTTCCTCGAACCAGAAACACGCTGCTGTAGTGACAGGAACAATGCATGAAATTGGTTGTAGAAGGTAACCTTGCTGAACAAACATCTTTTTAAGCAAACCCTCTAATTTTTTAATCCATAGGATCTTTAAAAGCACAACTATCTTCTATAGGGATAGTGGTGCGTTTGTTTAGAGTAGAAACCGCCCCCTCGACCTTGGGGACTGTCTGCCATAAGTCCTTCCTGGGGTCGACCATAGGAAATAATTTCTTAAATATAGGGGGAGGGACAAAAGGTATGCCGGGCCTTTCCCATTCTTTATTTACAATGTCCGCCACCCGCTTGGGTATAGGAAAAGCTTCGGGGGGCACCGGGACCTCTAGGAACCTGTCCATCTTACATAATTTCTCTGGAATGACCAAATTGTCACAATCATCCAGAGTAGATAACACCTCCTTAAGCAGAGCGCGGAGATGTTCCAATTTAAATTTAAATGTAATAACGTCAGGTTCAGCTTGTTGAGAAATTTTTCCTGAATCTGAAATTTCTCCCTCAGACAAAACCTCCCTAGCCCCTTCAGACTGGTGTAAGGGCATGTCAGAACCATTATCATCAGCGTCCTCATGCTCTTCAGTATCTAAAACAGAGCAGTCGCGCTTTCGCTGATAAGTGGGCATTTTGGCTAAAATGTTTTTAATAGAATTATCCATTACAGCCGTTAATTGTTGCATAGTAAGGAGGATTGGCGCACTAGATTCACTAGGGGCCTCCTGAGTGGGCAAGACTGGTGTAGACATAGAAGGGGATGATGCAGTACCATGCTTACTCCCCTCACTTAAGGAATCATTTTGGGCAACATTATTATCAGTGGCATCATTGTCCCTACTTTGTTTGTCACATTCATCACATATATTTAAATGGATAGGAACCTTGGCTTCCGAACATACAGAACATCGTCTATCTGATAGTTCAGACATGTTAATAGGCATAAACTTGATAACAAAGCACAAAAAACGTTTTAAAATAAAACCGTTACTGTCTCTTTAAATTTTAAACTGAACACACTTTTTTACTGAATATACGCAAAAGTATGAATGAAATGTTCAAAATTCACCAAAATTGCACCACAGTGTCATAAAGCCTTAAAAGTATTGCACACCAAATTTGAAAGCTTTAACTCTTAAAATAACGGAACCGGAGCCGTTTTTACATTTAACCCCTATACAGTCCCTGGTATCTGCTTTGCTGAGACCCAACCAAGCCCAGAGGGGAATACGATACCAAATGACGCCTTCAATAAGCTTTTTCAGTGGATCTGAGCTCCTCACACATGCATCTGCATGCCTTGCTTCTCAAAAACAACTGCGCATAAGTGGCGCGAAAATGAGGCTCTGCCTATGACTAGAAAAGGCCCCCAGTGAAAAAGGTGTCCAATACAGTGCCTGTCCGTTTTTTTAACAAAATTGCCAAGATTAAAATAACTCTCCAAAGTTATAAACCATTAAATATGCTTATATAGTAATCGTTTTGGCCCAGAAAAATGTCTACCAGTCTTTAAAGCCCTTGTGAAGCCCTTTTATTCTTATATTGAAAATTAAGAAAATGGCTTACCGGATCCCATAGGGAAAATGACAGCTTCCAGCATTACCAAGTCTTGTTAGAAATGTGTCATACCTCAAGCAGCCAAAGTCTGCTCACTGTTTCCCCCAACTGAAGTTAATTCCTCTCAACAGTCCTGTGTGGAAACAGCCATCGATTTTAGTAACGGTTGCTAAAATCATTTTCCTCTTACAAACAGAAATCTTCATCTCTTTTCTGTTTCAGAGTAAATAGTACATACCAGCACTATTTTAAAATAACAAACTCTTGATTGAAGAATAAAAACTACATTTAAACACCAAAAAACTCTGAGCCATCTCCGTGGAGATGTTGCCTGTGCAACGGCAAAGAGAATGACTGGGGAAGGCGGAGCCTAGGAGGGATCATGTGACCAGCTTTGCTGGGCTCTTTGCCATTTCCTGTTGGGGAAGAGAATATCCCACAAGTAAGGATGACGCCGTGGACCGGACACACCTATGTTGGAGAAAAACTGCTGAAAAGGTGTCTTTATTTTGCCACGGCTTCACTGCTTAGCTAAGTGGCACTGACGGCCCACAGAACTGCTCCTTTTTTCAGTGAGGTGACGTTTCCACCTCTTAGCCAATAGCTTTGTGTGCTTACAGCATTAAGCTGATAATTTCACACAGCTATTGGCTAAGAGGTGGAAACGTCATCTCACTGACAAAATTGGCAGTGCAGTAGGCCATTAGTGCCGTTTAGCTAAGCAATGAAGTGGCGGCAAAATAAAGACACCTTTTCAGCAGTTTTTTTTAAATGAATTAATTAATGAATGAAGGTGGCATTTATTTTTAGTGATGGTAAATTCTACCGTTTTTTAAAAACTAGGATTTACCATCATAAGACTTTGGACTTATAGGGACATAAATGTCACAGTTAAAGAGACAGTAAACACCAAAATTGTTATTGTTTTAAAAGATAGATAATACCAGTTTTGCACAACCAGCCACTACAGATAGCCTCTTATCGCATGCTTTTTTTATTAGCTTTTCACAACAAGAGACTGCTAGTTCATGTGGGCCATATAGATAACATTGTGCTCATGCCCGTGGAGTTGTGGCTGACACTGCACTAATTGGCTAAAATGCAACTCAATAGATAATGAATAAAAAGTCATGTGATCAGGGGGCTGTCAGAAGATAGATACAAGGTAATCACAGAGGTAAAAAGTATATTAATATGACCATGTTGGTTAATAAAGGGATTATCTATATTTTTAAACAATAACATTTTTGGAGTTGACTGTCCCGTCTAACTTTCATGATTCAGATAGAACATGTAATTTTAAGTCACTTTTTAATTTACTTATGTTATTTTTACTTTGTACTGTTGGTATCCTTTGTTAAAAAACATTTGTTCATATCATAAGCAGCAGCAATGCACTCTTGGGAGCTAGCTGGTGATTGTAGGCTACATTCTTTTCTCTCTTGTCATTGGCTCGCCAGAGGTGTGCAGCTAGGTCCCTTTGCAGGGGTTATGCACATAGTTCTATGCAAGCAATAGTACAATAATAATATGATCTAGCATATTAGAGTGGTTTATTTTTGCACATGAGTTTCCTTTTAAAGGAAATGACAGCTGATATATTGTCTTTCAGTATAAAAATATTATTAATTTAAAGGGACAATCCGGTCAAAATGTATATGCAATATAGATTAATTACATCTTTGAATAGAAACATATTTGCAATATACATGTATTGGGAAAAATGTTTCGAGTAAAAGTTATCACTGTTTTTGTGTTAACATTATTCTCTGAACGTGCATGTGAAGCATAGCTAGATATTCTCAGTACACCTGCATTTTAAATACTGCAGCTGCTCAGAGGGCCAGTGGGGCTTGTATCATGTCAGCAATTAACAAATTGAGTCATTACAAGCACCTTACGCTCTCTGAACAAGTACTGTGTTTAATATGCTGTTGCACGGTGCATACTTAAATACACTTTTGAAACAGCTATAACTTTTATTAGAAGCATTTTTGCTAATACATGTGTATTACAAAAATGCTTCTATTCAAAATTGAAATGCATTCATGTGGATTTCAATTTTGGCTGGAATATACCTTTAAGTTATGGTGGAGATAAAAGCGTGAGGTTAAAATCCTCCATCTCATAAAAATAAGAGCCAAAAACTTATTTTAAAGGCAATTAGCATATCTAGGCAATAATCCCTGCTTGATTTCCCCAGAAAAATTCAGTATACATTGTTACCAATGCACCATAGAACTCTGGGAAAGATATGCAGTACTGGAAGCAAAATGCATGGAATGTTATATGTATCATTCGCATACCTTACCCAGAGTTCTCTGGTGCTTTGGTAACAATCTATACTGAATAGTTCTGGGGAGACGCAAGCGGGGATACTTTCTTATATATGCTGATTGGCTATACAACATTGTTTCAATGTATAAAAACATTGCATTTTTAATAAAACAATAACAGACATTTTGCTAAAAGCATTAAAGGGACAGTATACACCAATATAACTGCATGTAATAGACTATAAAGAATAAGATGCACAGATACTGATATAAAAATCCAGTATAAAACTGTTTAAAAAATTACTTAGAAGCTCTCAGTTTAGCTCTGTTGAAAAGGTAGCCGGAAAGTCCACTGCAAGTGGGAAATAAGACACTCCCCCTCCCTCCCCCTTCTTTTTCATATGAAAAGACCCTTTACACAAACAGGAGCAAGCTGGTATACGTCGGTATTCTCCTAAAACTTTGGGGCTTGGTTAGGAGTCTGAAAATCAGAGCAATGTTATTTAAAAATAAGCAAAACTATACATTTAAAAAAAAAAAAAAAAAAAACTAACTTTATGGGCTATATAAATAGATCATCTACAAAACATTTATGCAAATAAAAAAATGAGTGTATAATGTCCCTTTAAGGTTAATACATTCATGACACTACTAATTTGCACATGCAAATACAACTGGAAGAGTAGCCACAGTACACAAGAGCTTACAGCAGGGGAATCCAATTCTAGGGCTTGAGGGCTACAGATGTGATAGGGTTACCTCATTTCCATACTTGCGCACAGAACTAATTAAAATTTTAAGTCAAGAGCTTCCTGCCTTAACGGGAGAACAAAACCCATTTTTTTTATTTCATGATTCAGATAGAGAATACAATTTTAAACAACTTTCCAATTTACTTCTATTATAAAATTTGCTTCCCTTTCTTGTTATTTGTTGAAAAGCAGGAAGGTAAATTAAGGAGTGTGCACGTGTCTGCAGTGCTATATGGCAGCAGTTTTGCAGCAGTGTTATACATTAGCATGAGCACTAGATGGCAGCACTATTTCCTGTCATGTAGAGCTCCAGACATGTGCACGCTACCTATCTAGATTTCTCTTCAACAAACAATAACCAGAGAACAAAGCAAATTTAATAATTGAAGTAAATTGGAAACTTTTTTTTTAAATGGTATGCTCTGTCTGAATCATTAAAGAAACATTTTGGGTTTCATATCCCATTAAAGTGAATGTAACTTCACCTATAGTCGTTATTGTCAACCAATTCAAATTAGGGGGACTTTAATTCATCGTTTTTCCAAATTTTATTAATAAAGGTTAAAAAATACCATTTTCTCTTTGTTTTCTTGTCGCACTTCCTCCGCCCGCCATATTGTCCCTCTCCATTAGAATGATTGACAGCAACTATTGCAAATCCGGTTTTCCCCCCGGGGTGTTCAACCCCTTTTTAGATACATCATGCGCTTCTTCTGCGCATGTGTTAGAACATTATCTTCCGATTCAGAAGCGATGCGCGTTCACGCAACGTGCATGCTCTATAGCTCACAATTCTAAATTGAGCAGTAAACAAAGATCGATCAGCTGCAAGTAAGCATCGTTCTTCTACTAACAGGGAATAAGACGATTGCGAATGCTGAAATGGGCATATATTTCTAATAATAGAGCCTCTCCAGAGTTGTTATTATTTATTAACTCTTTATTTGAGATAAAAAATGCATGCGCAGAAAAAATAGCTCCATGGGTGCCCGCTTTAGACATACGTATAGAGCGGGTGGGACCGCTCTATACATCACCCTGTGAATAACACGGAAGTGCCAGGCGGGAGGAGGAAGATCGCAATTGGAAAAACGTAGCGGTTTTAATACATATGTGTAAAAGAAGTAGTAGGAGGCTGCAGCTGTTAGAAAATTTACATTCACTTTAAGGTCTATTTGCAGCACTCAAGGATTGGAGTTGGACACTCATGGCTTACATTGTTATCATTTAATTAGTTCTTTACCGTCTCACTAACACAGCATTCTGCAACAGACACAGAGCTAGATTACAAGTGGAGCGTTAATTTATTGCACACCCGCAAATGGGCAAATTTGCCCGTTTGCGGGTGCGAGATAAATAATCAGCCATTACAAGTAGCAATTAGCGCTTATAAAATTAACCAGAGATCAGATCTCTTATTAATTTTACAAATGTCCACCAAATATATACATATTAACACATAATATATATGTATATAATCATATACATATATATTTACAATTTGCTGCCATCGCTGCGCTACTTACCCTCTTCGCTGCGCAAGGTTTTCATGCCATGTCTGAAGGCATGAGAACGAGGCTCCCATTTGAGCCTATGAAAGCGCGCTCTTGTAAGCGCATTGCTGTCCACTTGTAATAGCAACGCACATTAGCTTGCGCTGGTATTACTTAGTAGAGAGCAAATATCTCTTTCACAAAAGCGATAGTTAGTGCTCCACTTGTAATCTGGCCACAGTTTTTTAACTGAATGGACTGATTTTAAAGATAACATTTACATATATTTAGGCTGACCATATTGCCGCTTTAAAAAGGGACACATATGAAAAATACATATGTCAGGGCTGTTTAAAGAAATGGTTTGGTATAATGTTCCATTATGAGAACCCTGACTTATGTATTTTTCATATGTGTCCCTTTTTAAAGCGGCAATATGGTCAGCCTACATATATTCAGTACAGTTGCAGTCTTGCTGGAGATTGGCATTTTAGTCATGCTGGATATAACAAGACAATGCTCAATCCATTCTCACTATCACACTAGATTCAGGAAAAAGTGGCTGTTTTTTAATAATACAAGAAAGACAAAAACAGAGAGATAGACCCAATACAGCAATTTCTTGTTACAAATACCAATGTTTTCATCCTTCATAATTAATACTGAACACCAAATACTTACAGCATCACTATATATATTTAATTTATCTATCTATATATTTATTTTTTAATCGACCCTCCTCTGGCCTAGTAGCTTTAAACCACTGACTAATAAACTGCAGTGATATTTTTCCACCCCTGTGTGTATGTATGTGTATATATACTGTATAGGTGTATATATATACTGTATATATACACACATATATTTATATATATATATATATATATATATATATATATACACACATATACACACACACAGAGAGAGAAGTGCACTCACAGGAACGAACAACCAGCACAATAACATTGTTAGCCTGTTCTATGGCGATTTATCTACATGTTCATACATACATACACATTTATAATTAACATACAAAAACACATTTTGGAAACATGCTATATTTTCTCATATTTTGCGTGCCAATTTCAGGTGTTTCCTGAGAGCTACAAACAAAAATTATTGTAAACAATGGTGTGAAGAATATTAGCCCGGCACTGTTAATCAGACAACACACGTTACTGCTTTGTTAGAACACCTGCTAACAAATTAAATTTGCAGAACTGCAGAGGTGTCACAGGATATTGTACAGAGGAATAGTAAATAATGTAACATCTGTCCATTCATAAAGATGTCTATCCCTTTTAATCTACATGGATGCTATGTGGGTGGGAGTCTCATTTTTTTGTTATCATAAATACTTTCTAACACTTTCTTGCAGTTTTGTTCATTGTTTTTACAGAAATTAAAAATAAAAATACTAAAATTGAAGTGAATTTTCAGATACATCTTTTTTACTAACGCACAAAATAGTAACACAGTAACCAAGATTTAAAGACTCAAATATGAAAAGTTATTTTAAAACCAACAGGGAACTCTTGTAAAAAAATCTTCAACCAATAACATAGCCTTTAAAGTGATTAAATTTTACTGTCACTGAAATATCCTGAATCTATGCAATATTTTATTTGTACCTTCATTTATCGACTACAATTGTAGGGGCTGTATTTGAAATGTTCTCACATAACATACACTGTGCGTTCGCAGAAACAAAAAAAGGTTTCTGTGTAGGAACACTTCATATAATGTCTGTGCAATCTTTGTCACTACATTTTACACACTGGATATTCTCACCACTGAAAAGCTGGTTAGACTTATATGGCTGAAAATGTGTACCTAACATGGAGGGCAGTGTTTTGAAAATTATAACTCACAGCGATGTTTCCCCATTAAAAGTACTCAGCGGCGACTCCTCTATGGCTGCGGCAATCATTCTTAGTGGCTCCCCTTGGTGGCGGCAGTGGCTCCTCTTCTTCTTAGATCCGCTAATAGAAAAATAATATTCTATTGGTGGGAAAAAAAAAATTGAAATCCTTCTTTTGGCTGATTTGAAAGTTTTAAAAACAAAATCAGCCAATAGAACTGCCAGGACACCCCTATAAAAGGGGAAACTGACAGACCAAATTAAAGGGCCATAATACCCAAATGTTTAAACACTTGAAAGTGATGCAGCATAGCTGTAAAAAGCTGATTAGAAAATATCACCTGAACATCTCTATGTAAAAAAGAAAGATATTTTACCTCAAAAGTTCCTCAGTAGCCACCTCCCATTGTAAAGGATTTTTAAGCAGCATATTAGTGTGTCTGTCCTGGGAAAACTGAAAGGATGAGCTTCGTGCACTCTCATATTATTTCACCAATCAGGTAAAGGAAGCTTACTATGAAATCTCATGAGAGTTAAGTCAAATCTCATGAGATCAAAGTAAGAGTTCATGACCTCAGCACTGCTGATGCTGATTGGCTGCTGTTCATTTCTTAATTTTTTTATTTTTTTTCCCTGCAGCTGGGAGCAGCTGAGTATAACTTTTTACACAGAACTTACTCTGGTGAGCTGAGGAAATTATGAGGTAAAATATCTTCCTTTTTTACATAGAGATACTCAGGTGATATTTTCCTGTCAGCATTTTACAGTTATAGTGCATCAGTTTCAAGTGATTTAGCATATGAGTATTATGTCCCTTTAACCCTTTAAGGACACAGCTTTCAGTTTGCTCAATTGTTTTATGACGGAAAAATTCCGTCATATGTCCTTAAGAGGTTAAGTATGCTGCTGGATAGCATGAAGAGAGGATCCAAGAAGAAGGCCGCTATGGAGAAGACATTACCGCCTCCGCCACCCAGGGAGACCACCGGAGCTGCAAATGAGGGAGACCACTGAAGCCACCAATGAGAGCTACTGGAGCCACCACCGCCGTAATGGAGGAGCCATCGCTGAGAACCTTATGGATTACATCTGATGAAGAAAAGAAAAAGAGCCTTTGTTTTTGGTGGGGGGGGGGGGTTCATTGCCTGGATCATTGTGGATTACATCTGATGAAGAACAGAAGAGGAGCCTTTGTTTTTTTGTTGTTCCAGTATTTTTTATTTCTTCAGAAGTATTGTGGATTAATTCTGATTAAAACTTCGGATAGCGAGCAAAAAAATATTGTTTACTGCTGTTTATTGTTGTATTTTCTTTTAATGCCATTTTTTGTTGTTTCTTTTAATGGTTATTTTGTGTAAGGGTTTATTTTGTTGTTGTTTTCAATAGTTGTGCTATTTTGTATAAGGGTTTATGTTGTTGTTTTTAATGGTTGTGCTATTTTGTATAAAGGTTTATGTTGTTGTTTTTAATGGTTGTGCTATTTTGTGTAAGGGTTTATATGTTATTGTTTTTAATGGTTGTGTTATTTTGTGTAATATGTTGTTTATTTTATTTAGTTTGTAGTGGGCTTAGGATGCGCTGGGGGTTATGTTGCTTTAGGGGTTAATAGTGTAAATGGGTTAGGTCATGTTGGGTGTTATGTCACTTAAAGGGTTAATAGTGTAGAGGGGGCGTTAGGTTGCTTAAAGGGTTAATAGTGTAGAGGGGTTAGGTTGTGCTGGGGGTTATAGAGCTTAAGAGGTTAAGAGTGTAGGGCTGTGTAGCGCTTCATGAAGTTGTTCATTTTATATTAAAAGAATAAATGAATGTTTTAAAGCTTTTCATTAATACATTATTTATTCTTTTCATTTGTGTAGGCTGCAGTACAGATTGTTTATTTGTTTGTGTATCAAATGCACAAAATAGGCAATGTACATGTGTGATATAAGTAAAAAAGGTTAATTTACATTCAATCTTTAATGTAGGTGGCGATCACAGATAAGTTTTTATTTCTTTTAAGGTAGTTAGTATATTGTAACTTTAATTTAAAGTTAGAGGGTGTTAGGTTTAGGGTTTAATAGTTTAATGTAGGTAGTTGCGATGTGGGGGGAATGGCGGTTTAGAGGTTAATAGGATTATTTAGTGTTGGCGATGTGGGGGGTGGCGGTTTAGGGGTTAATAGGTTTATTTAGTGTTGGCAATGTGGGTGGTTGCGGTTTAGGGGTTAATAGGTTTATTTAGTGTTGACGATGTGGGGGTTGGGGTTTAGGGGGTTAATATGTTTGTTTAGTGTTGGCGATGTGGGGGGCGTCGGTTTAGGGGTTAATAGGTTTATTTAGTGTTGGCAATGTGGGGGGTGGCCGTTTAGGGGTTAATAGGTTTATTTAGTGTTGGCAATGTGGGTAGTGGTGGCGGTTTAGGAGTTAATAGGATTATTTAGTGTTGGCGATGTGGGGGGTGGCGGTTTAGGGGTTAATAGGATTATTTAGTGTTGGCGATGTGGGGGGGTGGCGGTTTAGGGGTTAATAGGTTTATTTAGTGTTGGCAATGTGGGTGGTGGTGGAGGTTTAGGGGTTAATAGGATTATTTAGTGTTGGCGATGTGGGGGGATGGCGTTTTAGGGGTTTATGGGATTATTTAGTGTTGGATATGTGGGAGGTGGCAGTTTAGGGGTTGATATGATTATTTAGTGTTGGCAGTGTGGGTGGTGGTGGCGGTTTAGGGGTTAATAGGTTTATTTAGTGTTGGCCATGTGGGGGCGTCAGTTTAGGGGTCAATAGGTTTGTTTAGTGTTGGCGATGTGGGGGGTCGGCAGTTTAGGGGTTATTAGACTAGGGGCTTATGTAAGGGTGTTTGGATTTTGTAAAACTTTATTTTCTCCATAGTCTTCAATGGGGAATGCGAAAATGCGATAGCGATTTCGCAATTGCAGGTGTTAGTTTTTTTCCAACATTTTTTCTCCATTGATCTCTAAGGGGGAATACGTGCACGAGCACACTAAGTCGGAACTTGGCTTTTGTGCGGTATGCGGCTTACCGCACCATACCGCACGGGAAAAGAAAGTTTTATGGTGACTTGTAATGGCGGCACAATGGAAATAGCGGTATGGCCACATTGTGTGCAGTGTGTACACAACAGGTTTACCGCACAACTTGTAATCCGGCCCAATGTTTCCATCCGGCAGCATTATAAGTAGCCGTGAGAGGGCAGAGTAATATTTTGCAATATTATAACATTTTCTGTTATTTATAAATGTTACTTAAGGGGACATTATAGTAAAAAAATTTATATGTTATAATTCATTACAGCATTTTAAGACCAGTGACCCTGCACCTCTTTGTGCTTAACCCCCCTGAGCACTGATGTGTATCCAGCAGTTTTCTGCAGGGCCATTAGTTTTAAAATTACATTTTCTAACAAATTTGAGCATGTCATGTATTAGCTATATTGGCCAATGAAGCTATCAAATGCGTAAATAAATTGCATAATTTAAAAGAAAATAATTGAACGTTAATTTGTGCAATAAACAGTGAAAAAGATTAATATTAAGTAATTTTAGCTTAAAGGGCTAAATCAAAGTAAACATAAAAAAGAAACATACTGTGTTAAAAAACAACAAACCACTTGCTTGTTTTCTTGCTGAGGGCCCGATTATCTAACGCTCTCTGCTCTGGCGAGATGATCTAAGATGTCTCGTCAGCACAGAGAGGTCCCTCAAATAATTTTAAAAAGGGCAATTTAAGCCTGACAGCAGTTTGTGTAGCTATGTAGGGTTCTGGCAGTGAAGGAGAGACACGTACATTGCAATATAACACTAAAAAAAAAAAAGCCCCCAAAGATTTTGTGTGAATCTTCTCCATGCCGGCAATGTTTTGATCATCAAGCCCTAAATAACAACTTCTCAGTGTAGCCACTGCCTACAGCTAGATACAGCTATGCAAGTTCTATTGTCACAGGACAGTCCTTTACTGAGTATGGGCAATAAACTTACTGTAGCTAGATGTCTCCTAGCAACACTTTAAAAGAAAAATTGCTACTTTGCCTTGCTGTAGATACCCCTAGCCCTTAGTGTAACTGTGACAGGAAGTATATGACCCTTCAAATGAAGTAACAAATATGAATAATAAATATTGCAATGAAACAGGTTGTTTTATATCCATTTAATATTGACTAAAAGGGACATGAACCCCCAAATTGTTCTTTCATGATTCAGATACAGCATACAATTTTAAACAACTTTTCAATATACTCCTATCATAAAACGTATTTAATTCTTGTAAAATTGGTTTCTCCTAAATGGGCCAGGTAACAAGTGGAGTGCTATTTAATGATCCTGCTCGAGTATCAAATGTGCTAGAAGTTCGGCTTTTTGCGCTTGTTGGTTGCGCTGGTATTATGAGTTGGAATAAATTGTTTTCACTTGCACGCTACCCCGAAGAGCGCAAAAAGCTGAATATTGCATGCGCGTTCAAGTATTCCTCCATTCCCCTAACACCCGTGATAAACCCCTTATCACTTAAGCGCAAACATTAGCGATCCACTCATAATCTGGCCCAATATGTTTCTAATGAGTTGTTATACCATCTGCAAAGCATAACATGTATAGGAAATGTCTCCTTTAGGTTTATTTTGGTATATTAAATAGCTATTTCTGTTAATTGAAACCACAACCCAATGAAATGTGCTGAGATTGCAGGGAGAAGAAACTTCATTAGTGTATATCTGTACACAGTGAGATCAATACTTAGAGAAAACAATGGGAAATTTACATTTGTGTACCTCTCTGTCCAACTCCCAATGGGAGCATTATTTTTTCTAAACATCTTTTCTTCCTATAACCAGTAGGACACTACACACTATTTCTATTCTATAGAATAACAATACCAGTTAAGCCCAAACATTTTTAAAACACTTGTTTTTCAATTAACTTTTTTTCAGGCACAAATATTGTAAATGTGGCCCCCGTTTTAAAAGGTTACAGTTCTCTGCTTCTTTAGAACACCTTGATCCTAAAATATTTGGCCTAATGAATATAATCTCAGTTTCCATTCTCTGCTGCAGAAGTTTCCATGGTGAGCTGGACATCCTCCCCAGCCTGTAACAATGCAGAAGACAGAAAAATACTACATAGATAAATTAGCAGCTAAAGCCCAAAGACAATAAATCAGTATGTCCCATACTAATTACCTTAAAGGGATACTGAACCCATTTTTTTTTCTTTTATGATTCAGATAGAGCATGCAATTTTAAGCAACTTTCTAATTCACTCCTATTATTAATTTTTCTTTGTTCTCTTGTTATCGTTATTTGAAAAAGCAGGAATGTAAAGCTTACGAGCCGACCCATATTTGGTACAGCACCTGAGTACCACTTGCTGATTGGTGGCTAAATGTACCAATTAGCAAGTACTATCCAGAGTGCTGAACCAAAAATGGGCCGGATCGTAAGCTTATATTCCTCCTTTTTAAATAAAGATAGCAAGAGAACGAAGAAAATTTGATAATAGGAGTACATTAGAAAGTTGCTTAACCCCTTAGTGACCAGACTGTTTTTCAAATTTTTTACCATTAAGGACCAGCTCTGTTTTTACATTTCTGCAGTGTTTATGTTTAGCTGTAATTTTTCTCTCACTGATTTACTGTACCCACACATATTATAAACCGTTTTTCTCGCCATTAAATGGACTTTCTAAAGATACCATTATTTTCATCATATCATATAATTTACTATAAAAAAAATATATGAAATGTGATGAAAAAAAAGAAAAAAAAAAACAATACAATTTTTTTCTAAATTTGACCCCCAAAATCTGTTACACATCTACAACCACCAAAAAACACCCATGCTATATAGTTTTTAATTTTTGTTCTGGGTTTAGAAATACCCAATGTTTACCCCCTTAACCCCTTAAAGAACCGGGAATTTCAGACTAAAACTTCCCCAAAAGACCAGAGTATTTTTAGCATTTTTGCTATCACTCCATTTAAACAGAAATATAGCCTTTCAATATTTACCTATCAAAACTATATATATATATATATATATATATATAGCAAAAAAATATAAAAATGTGTGGTGGTGCACAATTAGCTCAAAATTCCATTGCTTTTAAACTGTGCTAGCTGTCCCAAATAATATGAAATACAGCTAAAAAAGGAAGGATTGAACATATATCTAAGTCAATCAAAGCGGGACACAGGCTGCACAAAGTTAATCAAAAGCTTTTATTACCATAAAGCTCAAACAGTTCAAACAGGCCGTCTACCCTCCACCCTATTCCTAAAAATGTGCAACCAAAATCAAGTGAATTACATAAATATTAGAACAGGCCGGCCGGCTTGCAAGTCAAATTGCAACAATTACAATATTTATCAGCTATGATGTTTGAGACCGTAAAAATATGAACATTATCTCATATGTTAACTTCCATATAGTCCATATAATTTTTCACGGGGCCCCAAAATTGCAGCTGTACTAATTATTAAGGAAAGTTCAAAAGTCCAGGCACATTAGTGTCAAAAACACGCTCAGGGGGTCGATCCGATATAAATCGTCGCCCGCAAAAGCCGGCGACGCCAATATTTGCGCGGGTTTGGTATCACATATACGGCGTAACCTAGAAGTTACGCCCGTATATTTCTGCCGTCGCCCGCAGTTTTTTTGGGCCATAGGCAGGTATACCAAACCCGCGCAGTTTGGTATCCAATATGCAGCGTAAGGACTTACGTGGCGAAAATGGAGAAAACTTACTCCATTTTCACCTCGCCACAAAAAGCAGCCGTAAGAAGCCTTACGCTGACTATTGGAGCCCCGTAACTCCCTAAACTAACTAGAAAATAAACCTAACACCTAACGCATGCGCAATGTCTATCTCCCTGTCAACCGCGATCTGCTAAAATAAACCTAACACCTAACGCATGCGCAATGTCTATCTCCCTGTCAACCGCGATCTGCTAAAATAAACCTAACACCTAACGCATGCGCAATGTCTATCTCCCTGTCAACCGCGATCTGCTAAAATAAACCTAACACCTAACGCATGCGCAATGTCTATCTCCCTGTCAACCGCGATCCCCCCCCCCCCGAAATCCCTAATAAAGTTATTACCCCCTAAACCGCCGCTCCCGGACCCCGCCGCCATCTACATAAACTAACCCCCTACTGTGAGCCTCTAAAACCGCCGCCATCTACCTTATCTATCCCCTAATCTGACCCCTTACACCGCCGCCACCTATATAAAAATTATTAACCCCTAATCTAATCCCCCTATACCGCCGCCAGCTATATTAATATTATTAACCCCTAATGTAAGCCCCTTACACCGCCGCCATCTCTATTAAAATGATTAACCCCTAATTTAATCTACCTACCCCGCCGCCAGCTATATTATCTATATTAACCCTAAGTATATTATAGTTAATATAGGTATTACATTATATATATTAACTATATTAACCCTAATTATATTACACACGTCTTAGTATTTTGATGGAACGTAATGGGCAATATATAACTATATAATAGCCAAGGAGCTGAACTGTGATATAGTGCGGGATATTCACAACGCTGTTCCCGGTGTCCATTACTGACTCGACTCATAGTGTACAACACAATACACAATCCAAACATCCCACCCCCCTTTTTAAGCTACCCTGTATAAAATACAAATTATTTAATTAAGAATTACTTGGGGAATTATTCCCCTCTTTTCTTTGCTGGAGAAGCGACTTCTTTATATAATACAATACTGTGTTTTTGGGAACCACTTTATGATTAGAGACGATATTAGACTTATCCTTGTGGCAACTATAACTATAGCGTTACTACATTGAGCTGCCGACTATACCTGGCAATTGAATATAATACTTAGGGTTTCAGTCGTGTGGCACAATATATGCCTAACTATTACTCGTTGGGGAAGTAATGCTGATACTCTTATTAAGTCAAGCCTAACTGTTAGAGCTTGCTTGGAGGGTGCGTTGTGACTCATTTTTTTGCGCTCTCTCTGGTATCTATAAGCATTCGGTTTCTCTAAACATATATTTAGATAATATGGATATATTTCCTATCTACCACACGACTATATAAGCCATATCCATCTGAGATTATATTTTTTGTTGGGGGAATCTCTTTCTCCCCATATCGCAAGGAGAATTACGTCCTATTCTATAATAAAAAATTGTGTGGTCCTGAAAGTAACACATTTATTTGTACTTTGATTTTAGTACTTTCAACATATCTATGACAATCCATGTCATCTTTAGGGGTATTTGACATTTATTATACATGAGGATATATATGTGAATCCTATGTGAGATCCTATGGCATATTACCTAACAATAGACAGCTAGTTATCCCTACAAGTGTGATTGGCTGTAACAGGTCTTTTGACTTTATTGCACATATGATTAATAGCAAATACACCCTATTTTAATTTTAAGTTTCACATACATTTCAGTTTTTATTTTTGGCAATTCAATAAAAGTTATGTTTTAAATATTATCTTCCTAGTGCCTACTCTGTTAATTATTCGGTTGCTTAGGCTCTCAAATCAAGTGTGCCACAAGATACCTTCTTTTTCTTCTCTTATATCCTTTTCTACTATATATATATATATATATATATATATATATATACACAGTATCTCACAAAAGTGAGTACACCCCTCACATTTTTGTAAATATTTTATTATATCTTTTCATGTGACAACACTGAAGAAATTACACTGTGCTTCAATGTAAAGTAGTGAGTGTACAGCCTGTATAACAGTGTAAATTTGCTGTCCCCTCAAAATAGCTCAACACAACACCGTTAATGTCTAAAACGTTGGTAACAAAAGTAAGTAGACCCCTAAGTGGAAATGTCCAAATTGGGCCCAATTTGCCATTTTCCCTCCCCGGTGTCATGTGACTCATTAGTGTTACAAGATTTCAGGTGTGAATGGGGAGCAGGTAGATAAACTTATTTGGTTTAGATGGTGTCAAGCGTGGCGGCAACCAGGTGAGGAGTACAAAGACAAGTGTGTCTTGCTTACAGTCAAGCATGGTGGTGGGAGTGTCATGGTCTGGGCCTGCATGAGTGCTGCCGGTACTGGGGAGCTACAGTTCATTCAGGGAATCATGAATGCCAACATGTACTGTGACATACTGAAGCAGAGCATGATCCCCTCCCTTCGGAGACTGGGCCGCAGGGCAGTATTCCAACATAATAACGACCCCAAACACACCTCCAAGATGACCACTGCCTTGCTAATGAAGCTGAGGGTAAAGGTCATGGACTGGCCAAGCATGTCTCCAGACCTAAACCCTACTGAGCATCTGTGGGGCATCCTCAAACCGAAGGGGGGGGGGGGCGCAAGGTCTCTAACATCCACCAGCTCCGTGATGTCATCATGGAAGAGTGGAAGAGGACTCCAGTAGCAACCTGGGAAGCTGTGGTGAACTCTATGCCCAAAAGGGTTAAGGCAGTGCTGGAGAATACTGGTGGCCACACAAAACATTGACACTTTGGGCCCAATTTGGACATTTCCACTTAGGGGTGTACTCACTTTTGTTGCCAACGGTTTAGACATTAATGGCTGTGTGTTGAATTATTTTGAGGGGACAGCAAATTTACACACTGTTATGCAGGCTGTACACTCGCTACTTTACATTGTAGCAAAGTGTCATTTCTTCAGTGTTGTCACATGAAAAGATATAATAAAATATTTACAAAAATGTGAGGGGTGTACTAACTTTTGTAAGATACTGTATATATATATATATATCAGTTCATATGCATTATGTGTGTATATATATATATATATATTCCATGAATCAACCACCGTATCACACCACTCTGAGGCAGCTTTATGGAACGTAAGCCTAAAAGTGGCTTTACCTCTCCTCCAGATTATATTCTTTTCTATTGAACAATAGTGGTATTTTACCCCATTTTTAACTGTTCTGCTGCTATCTCAAGCTGATTACATGCAGCATATACTGTAGCTGTAATTTAAAACAAAGGGAATGCTATACAATGTCCCTTATGGATTTTATACAAATATAACTTTAATAGTTAACACCTCAGGGAATTCTATACTTTATGTATAAAATTTCTGCTCATACTGTTTATTTTACCCCATTCTTGGCGTTCTCTCCTGCAAGCTGGATATAACATCAATGACTGATTAAAAACAAGTATTGCCTGCGTTTCCTTTCTTTGAATGGAAAATAGGCAAAAAGCTGTTGTGCGTCTGTAGAATACAAATAAAACCAGAAGTGCTTTGTAGACAGAATGAATCTGGTATTAAAACCAAAAGACAAAACAATGTTAACTGCCAAAAAGGATATTACAGCAGAAAATAAATATGGCTGTACTACTGAGGTTTTTTTTGTTGTTTTTTTAAATAATATAAACCACACAAATCTGCCCCAAAACCAGAGTGATTTCCTCCTTTACTCAAACAAATGTTTGTTTCAGGAGGGCCCTCCAAAAAAGCTGATGCAATCGCTTTGTAAGATTTCTCTGTTTTGCAGAAGATATTGAAATAACACCTGTTCCCGGCAGAACAATTAAAATCTGCCACTTACAACAAATTACTATTGTTTAATGAGCCAAGAAGACCAGATGGGATTTATACTTCTTATAAGTATTATGTGTTATAGCAAGAAGTCATTTTTAGGCCCAAAGTCTGCTAATATAAGTAACACTTTTAATGGACATTTAAAAGGACATTATATACTAGATTTTTCTTTGCCTAAATGTTTTGTAGATGATCCATTCATATAGCCCATGAAGGTTTTTTTTAATGGATAGTTTTGCTTATTTTTAAATAACATTGCTCTGATTTTCAGACTCCTAACCAAGCCCCAAAGTTTTAGGAGAATACCGACATATACCTACTCCAGTTTGTTCCTGTTTGTGTAAAGGGTCTTTTCATATGCAAAGGAAGGGGGAGGGTCTGATATTTTCTACATCCAGTAACCTTTTAAACATAGCTAAATTGGAAGCTTCTTAATTACGTTTTTAAACGGTTTTATACTGGATATTTATATCCGTATCTGTGCATATTATTCTTTATTTATGTGTTTATTACATGCAGTTATAGAGAAATTGGTGTATACTGTCCAGTCAAAACTGAATTTTTCTAAAAAGGATTATTAAACACTTCTTTGTGTAAAAATTGTGCTTGTCACACATGATTCCAAAAACTGTTACCCAGATTTTCACATGAATTCAGGCTACTGATTTGATTTTTGGCCTCTCTATGGGGTTTTGGACAATTAATCAATGCATTGCAATACAATGATACATCTCTTGAAAATCTTGGTGGAATATTCCTGGTCCCCTCTGCTATGGCCAGTTAGGGACAGACTTAAAGGGACATGAAACCCATTTTTTTTCTTTCATGATTTAGGTAGAATATAAAATTTCAAACAACCTTCCAGTTTACTTCTATTATCAAACTTGCTTCATTCTCTTGGTATCTTTTGTTTAAGGAGCAGCAATGCACTACTGGTTTCTAAGGGAACACATGGGTGAGCCAATGACAATTTGTATATATGTGCAGCCACCAATAAGCAGCTAGAACCTAGTTTTTTTGCTGTTTCTGAGATTTCCTAGATAAAACTTTCAGTATAGGATGACAAGAGAAGCAAGCAAATTGAAAAATTGTTTACAATTGTATTCCCTATCTGAATCATGAAATATTTTTGGGGGGTTTCATGTCTCTTAAAAAGAACTTGAGCTCTAACCCAACCAATCAATATGTAGAATGTTGTAGGCTCAGGTAAAGGTACTAAAGAATCCAATATTCCACACAGCTTTGTTTGCACTCAAATTCCTGTTTTATATAACTGTAATAGTCCTCAGCAGAAGAGATAAAACGAAAACCTAGGTTCCAACATGGCGATAGTCATTACTTTATAGAAACTATGGTACTTTATACTTACATTATATCTTTAATACAATATAACCTTCTAGGTTTAAAAACTAATATAATTTTAAAAGCACATGCACACATTATTTTCAGATTAATCTTTGCTTTGAATACATTGATATATCTAGAATTTTCAGGGGTTTAAAAACAAAAAAAAGTGATAATGTACTTTGCAGTGAGAACAGGAAAGGTCCCTGGTTCAAGGGTAGGCTGAGCTGCAATTACTAACCAAAGAACAGAGGAGAAGTAATTAGGCAGTAAGGAACAGGAGGTTACTGTTGACCTCTGCTTGGTCTTCAAATGTATGTTTGTTTGGCTAAGGGGTCGATTTATCAAAGGCTTTTTCCTCAGCCTTTGAGCCCCTGCGGCTGCAGGTTCTCGCAAGAGAACCTGCTCGCTGTATTTAACAAGCAGCGGTCATCTTAGAGGTGGCGAAATTCAATTTCCTTAGAGGTGGCAAAATTCAATCTCTGCGGTCTAGTCCGACTGGGGAGCTTGACATCTTCTGCCCGAGCATGACTGGCTGTGCGCAGGCAGGGAGCAGGATTGCACGCGAGCGCAAAATAGCGCTCATGTGCAATGGTAAATTCCTACGGGGAAATTAGCCCCGCCGGAGGTAAGCTGCGGCAGACAGTGGCACGTATATGCGCCCCAGTCCGCCTCAGCTTGATAAATCTAGCCCTAAATGTCTTCAACTCTTTGCACACCCTAGTTCATAAATGAAAATGAATGCAGATCAAATTATTTGTATTAATTTCAATGGATACCAATTCACATACACTGTTCAAAAAAATAGAGGAAACATTGCAGAGTACACACAACGTGTGAGCAGTAATCATCGCAGGGAAGGTATATGATGTTAGGAAATGTTTCTAACCTTTAGTGATTAGCAATTGCGACAAACATAGAATTCACTTACTTTCGATAATCCCTCACTTGTTACAAAAAGTTTGAATGTTGAAATGTGTGAAGCTGTTTATAGAATCATCAGGGATCCCTCTAGGGCAAGTGACAAAATTGTTCTTCTTCACCCTATGGCCTATAGTTATCAAAGTCTGGCGGACCTGATCCGACAGTGTGGATCAGGTCTGCCAGACCTCGCTGAATATGGAGAGCAATACGCTCTCCGTATTCAGCATTGCACCAGCAGCTCACAAGAGCTGCTGGTGCAACGCCGCCCCCTGCAGACTCGCGGCCAATCGGACGCCAGCAGGGGGTGTCAATCAACCCGATCGTACTCGATCGGGTTGATTTCCGGCGATGTCTGTCTGACTGCTCAGAGCAGGCGGACAGGTTATGGAGCAGCGGTCTTTGTGACCGCTGCTTCATAACTGCTGTTACTGGCGAGTCTGAAGACTCGCCAGAAACACGGGCCGTCAAGCTCCTTTCGGAGCTTGATAGATAGGCCCCTATATCTCCAATATTTTTCCTTTTGAACTCTTTAAAAATGTTTTAATAAAAATTCTGGAACAAGCATAATGCATCTCAGTGTAAATATATCCTCCATAGAGAAAGCACTCTCTGCTCTCATGATGCTACAGCAAACCTGGTTTTTATATACAAAATGGCTACGGCGGATCAGTTCTGCCCGCACATTAATAAATCGGCCCCTAGGAGTAAATTAGAAAGTTGCTTGAAATTGCATGCTCTATCTGAATCATGAAAGAAAAAATATGGGTTTCATATCCCTTTAATTAGTGACTCAGTAAATTTGATTGGAATTCCCGAGGTTTGGTTATTTAGTCCTGGCCTACAAGGGTTCTCACTAGACACATTTTGAATGGAATATAGTAAGGAATATTTATTTTTCTTTCTATTGCAGGCAGTAACTTATCACCTGGGAGGCAACTTATCTTATTTATTAACACCTCACTAGACTTTTGAGTTTACTATTCATAATATCTCATTTCCTATTAGTCATTGCTTATTATGTGTGCATAATCCAGTGTGCTGGGGGACTAAACTAGAGAGATCAGAGGCTGTCAGAAAGGCATAGCTGACAAGAGGGAAAAGTGATGCATTATTAGGAAAGTAAAGGTGAACTGAAACTAAACTTAATCATTAACATTACTAATTTGCTTTCTGAATGGAGGGACCTTTAGGAACACATACAAACTGTTCCAGCTACAATAAAAACTAACAATGAGACCTTTATTTGAGTTTCTCTTGCTACAGAAGGAAATATTAAATAGCCTTCGAAATGTACTTACACACATGTAATAACTTCAGATAGCAATCTGAGTTAACTCCAGTAAATACAGGGTTACTTCACTGCAACCAAACATAGAGTTGGAGGGGAGAGTGAAACAAATAGAAGAGGGTAGCAGGGGAGGGAAAGAGAGGAGGCTGGAGAAGGGAAAGAGCAGAGAAAATGAGAAAAGAAGTCAAGAGAGCGTGAGAGAGGAGGGGGATGATAAGTGGAAATAAGCTGGATGGTGGGAGAGGGAATAAAAGGACATTGTAGGGGGAGGGGAAGGGATAGAGGAGAACATGGACAAACCTCACTGTGCACTACAAGACAAGGCTAAACCCAGTCATGGCACAGCTGCAATACAATTATTATTTTACCATACTGTGCATACCATAGGCCTCTGCAGATTACTGTTGTAAACATATTACAAGGGACATTAAACAATAAATAAATGCTAGACATAATGATGTATTGAAAGCAATGGTTTGCCTGATAAGAATATCAGATGTCTTTAATTGATATTACTTGCTTACATATTATAGACATACATGTATGGTTTTTATTTCTATAAAGTAAGGGAGCCACTATGTTGCAACTTAGCTTTCCATAAAAAAAAACCTATTATCTCTTCTGCTGAGGGCATGTAGGACATTACCTGACACAGATGTGAATGCTGAGCACTACTAGATAGAAATATTTTGTGACATTGAGGTGCATGCTGGGCACTACTAAATAGAAATGTTTTCTGACAGAGAAGTGCATGCTGGATACTATCTCACAGATAGGTGCATGCTGGATACTATCTGACAGAGAAGTGCATGCTGAATACTGTCTGACAGAGAAGTGCATGCTCAATACTGTCTGACAGATAGGTGCATGCTGGATACTATCTGACAGACAGGTGCATGCTGGATAATATCTAACAAAGAAGTGCATGCTGGATACTATCTGACAGGCAGGTGCATGCTTGATACTATCTGACAGAGAAGTGCATGCTGGATACTATCTGACAGGCAGGTGCATGCTTGATACTATCTGACAGAGAAGTGCATGCTGGATACTATCTGACAGAGAAGTGCATGCTGGAAACTATCTGACAGGCAGGTGCATGTTGGATACTATCTGACAGAGAAGTGCATGATGGATACTATCTGACAGAGAAGTGCATGCTGGATAATATCTGACAGGCAGGTGCATGTTGGATACTATCTGACAGAGAAGTGCATGTTGGATACTATCTGACAGAGAAGTGCATGTTGGATACTATCTGACAGACAGGAGCATGCTGGATACTATCTGACAGAGAAGTGCATGTTGGATACTATCTGACAGAGAAGTGCATGTTGGATACTATCTGACAGACAGGAGCATGCTGGATACTATCTGACAGAGAAGTGCATGCTGGATACTATCTGACAGAGAAGTGCATGCTGGATACTATCTGTCAGAGGAGGGCATGCTGGATACTATGTGACAGACAGGTGCATGCTGGATACTATCTGACAGACAGGTGTATGCTGGATACTATCTGACAGAGAAGCAAATGGTGGATACTTTGTGACAGTGAAGTGCATGCTGGATACTATCTGACAGAGACATGCATGCTGGATACTACCTGACAGAGAAGTGTATGCTGGATACTATCTGAAAGAGAAGTTCATCCTGGATACTATCTGACAGAGAAGTACATGCTGGATACTATCTGATAGACAGATGCATGCTGGATACTATCTGACAGAGAAGTGTATGCTGGATACTATCTGACAGATAGGTGCATGCTGGATATTATCTGACAGAGAAGTGAATGCTGGATACTATCTGACAGACAGGTGCATGCGGGATATTATCTGACTGAGAAATGAATGCTGGCGTAAGTCTCAGTGTTTCCAGCGTGCTGGTAAAGCTAAGACGCTTGTAAACATTGCAGCCTCCATGAGCAACACATGTGTATATATATATATATATATATATATATATATATATATATACACATACACAGTATATTTATATACACATGTGTTGCTCGTGGAGGCTCAAAGGGACAGGAAAGTAAGGGGTTACTGTAGCACTCACTCTCACTCTAATTGGAGATATAAAATAAAAACATTCATACTTTATTATTATTAAGTAAAACCAGGATAAACATCCCTAGTGGTTAAATTAAGCTACCCACAACCACCTATTAAACTAAAATAAAAGCAAAGTTGGCCCTCCTAACACTCCTCTGTTTCCTGGCCGATAACTGGAAGCGTCGGCATCAGGTGGCTGGAGTGATAGGATGAGCCAGTAGAGAACGTGCTGTACAAACGCGTTTCGGCTATTAAAAAGCCTTTGTCAATGTTTCACATTCCAAGTCTAAAAATAGTAAGCCGAGGCTCCGATGTTCGGAGCTTAATATCTCCCCAGAACACCGGTTAGTAGCCAATCCGGGATCTTTCTCAGGTTCCACCTTCATGTCCTCCAATCGGTTACGGGCTTAGTTCACGCCCATACAAAAGTATTCATCCGATTGGAGTAGAACAATTCACCTTGACAGTGGTGGATTAAACTGCATGATTCACGTCCGTAAGAAAGTCTCCATCTGATTGGAGCAATACCACACACTTTGTCATTGGTGTAATATCGGACTCTGTGAAATCTGCATCCTATGGCTACTTGACCTCAGATACTTTAAACCCCAATGCATCCATGAAAAAATCCATCATCCAAGTCGTTCGTAATAATGATGACTTTAAACTGTGTACAGATTTGTGGAGACATAGGAATGTTACTAATATTATATCCCCGAAGTAGTTAGTTAAGTATTTGTGGGCTTGAAATACTCCGTGTTTAGATACGTAAAATCCATACAAAGATATGTATTCGTATCCAATAAGTACCAGCAGACCATAATATTACACTTAAACATATAATCCTATGCACATCTCTGTGTGTTTCACCTTCATATACTGGACTATACCTATATAGCATAAATTCTTTTTCAGTCTCTTATAGGCATAGGAAGGAGTAAAAACATTACCCCTTCGTATATGGGGACATTAATTGTTACAAAGTTCACTCCACAAACGACCATTCCGTGAAACAATCATCAAAGTATACTAGATGGTGGAAATTGTTTAGGTCAAAATTAAATTTTTTTTTTTTTTTTTTTTTTTTTTTTTCTGTTCTAGGGTAGAGATGTGATATTACACATGACTATCGGTTCAGTTTTTTGTAAATCATAACTGATGATGTTTTTGATACTATTCTATAAAATTAGCCACATTTTGTATGACATGATAGAAGGAGTAATACGATGAGCTTTAAACTACTAAGAGCTATTACCTTTGGCATTCTGCCAGGTATATACAGTCTTCTAGAATCTATGGCTATTTCATATACAGTGGTTATGTATAGTATCATAGATGAGGGATGGAACATATCTCCAGGATGATATGTAGTTATAAAATAGAACAGATATAATGAACCTGATCAACTATCCTACTTTGGGAGCTAATTTTGAGCTTCCACAGGGTCAAGGTTGGGGGTCTAGGATTTTTATAATTTCTTTTACTTTACATCCTGACATTTGTGTTTTTCCCTCGTCAAAAAATTTAATTTTGACCTAAACAATTTCCACCATCTAGTATACTTTGATGATTGTTTCACGGAATGGTCGTTTGTGGAGTGAACTTTGTAACAATTAATGTCCCCATATACGAAGGGGTAATGTTTTTACTCCTTCCTATGCCTATAAGAGACTGAAAAAGAATTTATGCTATATAGGTATAGTCCAGTATATGAAGGTGAAACACACAGAGATGTGCATAGGATTATATGTTTAAGTGTAATATTATGGTCTGCTGGTACTTATTGGATACGAATACATATCTTTGTATGGATTTTACGTATCTAAACACGGAGTATTTCAAGCCCACAAATACTTAACTAACTACTTCGGGGATATAATATTAGTAACATTCCTATGTCTCCACAAATCTGTACACAGTTTAAAGTCATCATTATTACGAACGACTTGGATGATGGATTTTTTCATGGATGCATTGGGGTTTAAAGTATCTGAGGTCAAGTAGCCATAGGATGCAGATTTCACAGAGTCCGATATTACACCAATGACAAAGTGTGTGGTATTGCTCCAATCAGATGGAGACTTTCTTACGGACGTGAATCATGCAGTTTAATCCACCACTGTCAAGGTGAATTGTTCTACTCCAATCGGATGAATACTTTTGTATGGGCGTGAACTAAGCCCGTAACCGATTGGAGGACATGAAGGTGGAACCTGAGAAAGATCCCGGATTGGCTACTAACCGGTGTTCTGGGGAGATATTAAGCTCCGAACATCGGAGCCTCGGCTTACTATTTTTAGACTTGGAATGTGAAACATTGACAAAGGCTTTTTAATAGCCGAAACGCGTTTGTACAGCACGTTCTCTACCGGCTCATCCTATCACTCCAGCCACCTGATGCCGACGCTTCCAGTTATCGGCCAGGAAACAGAGGAGTGTTAGGAGGGCCAACTTTGCTTTTATTTTAGTTTAATAGGTGGTTGTGGGTAGCTTAATTTAACCACTAGGGATGTTTATCCTGGTTTTACTTAATAATAATAAAGTATGAATGTTTTTATTTTATATCTCCAATTAGAGTGAGAGTGAGTGCTACAGTAACCCCTTACTTTCCTGTCCCTTTGTTCCTTATATAGATTTGAGGGGTAGCACCGGAATTTTATAATTCCTATCTCATCTATCATTACAGTGTAGTGCCAGTTTGTCTTTCTTTTTGTTCCTAGTATTGCTCGTGGAGGCTGCCATGTTTACAATAATGTAAAAAGTTAATCATGTCTCTGCATTATTTATTATCACGATTTGTGAAAGTATTATTCAATTATTATGGATTACACATATATAATTCATATGTGAGACGTTTCTATTTGCATGCAATATTTCTAATACTTAAAAAGTATTAGAAATATTGCATGCAAATAGAAGCGTCTCTGTACTATGCAGATCCCTTTGCGCATGCCTACTATTCTGTCAATGCGTGGTGACATGGGACGTTGCGATGGTAGCGTTTTGTCAAAGCTTCCTAACTGGTGACGTATTCACAGCGTCATGTTATCACCACTGCATATGTGCCGGCGTTGGGTCTAAGCACTACCCGAACGCAGCCAGAGAAGTGAATGCTGAATACTATCTGACAGAGAAGTGCATGTTGGATACTATCTGACAGAAAAGTGCATGCTGGATACTATCTGACAGAGAAGTGCATGTTGGATACTATCTGACAGAGAAGTGAATGCTGAATACTATCTGACAGAGAAGTGCATGTTGGATACTATCTGACAGAGAAGTGCATGCTGGATACTATCTGACAGAGAAGTGCATGCTGGATACTATCTGACAGAGAAGTGCATGCTGGATACTATCTGACAGAGAAGTGAATGTTGGATACTATCTGACAGAGAAGTGAATGTTGGATACTATCTGACAGAGAAGTGAATGTTGGATACTATCTGACAGAGAAGTGAATGTTGGATACTATCTGACAGAGAAGTGAATGTTGGATACTATCTAAGAGAGAAGTGCATGCTGGATACTATCTGACAGAGAAGTGAATGCTGGATGCTATTTGACAGAGAAGTGAATGCTGGATACTATCTGACAGACAGATGAATGTTGGATAATATCTGACAGAGAAGTGCATGCTAGATACTATCTGACAGAGAAGTGCATGCTGGATACTATCTAAGTGAGAAGTGCATGCTGGATATTATCTGACAGAAATGCATGCTGGATATTATCTGACAGAGAAGTGCATGCTGAATACTATTAGACAGAGAAGTGCATGCTGGATACTATTAGACAGAGAAGTGCACGTTGGATACTATCTGACAGACAGGTGCACGTTGGATACTTTCTGACAAAGTGCATCCTGGATACTATCTGATGGAGGTTGGTCAGAGTTCCGATGTTTGCGAAGAGACTGGGGAAATCATTGTCGGCAGGAAGCTACAAGGGAGCTTCGTAAAAACGTTCGCATGCGCAGTCCATTATTGTGCAGCAGATCCCTTTGCGCATGCAAACGTTTTTTCGAAGCTCCCTTGCTTGTGACGTCACCTAGCGCCACGTCATCGCTGGGAGTGAAGCGCCTCCACTAGCTCCTGAGCGCTGCCCGAACGCGGCCAGAGAAGTGCATGCTTGATTATATGTGACAGACAGGTGTATGCTGGATACTATCTGACAGACAGGTGTATGCTGGATACTATCTGACAGAGAAGTGCATGCTGGGTACTTTCTGACAGAGAAGTGCATGTTGGATACTATCTGACAGAGAAATGCATGCTGGATACTATCTGACAGAGAACTGCATACTGAATAATATCTGACAGAGAAGTGCATGCTGGATACTTTCTGACAGAAGCCGCATTTGGCAAGCACTCCAAGCGAACTGGGACTCACTTGGAGCGTTCTGTGAACACTTGCCTGTGAGGCGCTGGGCGTTCCCTCAGTACTCTGATGATGTAAGTCCCAGTGTTTCCAGCGTGCTTGTAAAGCTGGGACTTTTCAGAGCAAGCTGAGATGCTTGTAAACATGGCAGCCTCCACGAGCAACACGTGTGTATATATACAGTATGTGGAGCGATTAGCTGGAAATAAGTCTGTGCTGGCTATAATCTACTTTCTATTTCTTTTTCTTGGCAATATATATATATATATACACACATACAGTATATTTATCCCGGCGTCGAGGCGGAATGATAGGGAATATCCCAGAGCAGAGAAAGTTTGCAAGATGAGGTAAGTGGCACTCACCACAGGCAGGATAGTCTTCGGCGGCAACAGGCAGGGAATCAGAGAAAGGCAGTTCAAAGGTAAACCACTAGGATGGTCAGGCAGGCAGGGCTTGGCAACAGAGAGGCAATCCAGAGCAATAGGGGTTAATCAAGCAGAGTAGTCAGATGGGCAGGGTTCAACAATAGAATATCAATCCAGCAGTTTAGGGGTAAACAGGCAGAGTGGTCAGACAAGCAGAGTTCAGCAGCAGTAAATCAATCCAGCAGTTTAGGGGTTAACATGCAGAGTGGTCAGACAAGCAGAGTTCAGCAGCAGTAAATCAATCCAGCAGTTTAGGGGTTAACAGGCAGAGTGGTCAGATAAGCAGAGTTCAGCAACAATAACAGTCCAGCAAACAGCAATAACAAAACCCAGGAGAACACTAAGTAACATCTATACTTGGGCAGTGATAGGTAGCAAGTGAGTAACTTACATAGGCGCAGGGTTCGCGCCACAGGAGATCCTGACTGGCTTCAGAACGGAGGAAGCGTGCGGCAATGACGTCACCGCCGCACACAGAGAGGAGCCGACTCCCCCCTAGGCAACGAGCAGAACAGAAGGCGCGGCATCCCTAGCAATAGCTAGAGCGGCGTGGCGCAACAGAATCATAGTATATACATTTGGTATACAACACTTCTCTTTACCCAGTGATCAAGTGCGGTAGGTTCGCACGAAACACGTATGCAGAGAAGGTCCGTTCCTCCGTCATGATTATCTTTGCTTTGGTCTATGGGAAGTGTTTTTACTGTGATTGAATCAATTTACTTTTAAGTCTGCCTGCAATTCGTCTTTTCGTACTGGACATTTGGGATCTCTGTTTGAGTGCGGAGGTATCACCTTGTTTCGCATTCTGGATACTATCTGACAGACAGGTACATGCTGGATACTATCTGACAGAGAAGTGCATGCTGGGTACTATCTGACAGACAGGTGCATGCTGGATACTATCTGACAGAGAAGTGCATGCTGCATACTATCTGACAGACAGGTACATGCTGGATACTATCTGACAGAGAAGTGCATGCTGGGTACTATCTGACAGACAGGTACATGCTGGATACTATCTGACAGAGAAGTGCATGCTGGGTACTATCTGACAGACAGGTACATGTTGGATACTATCTGACAGAGAAGTGCATGCTGCATACTATCTGACAGACAGGTACATGCTGGATACTATCTGACAGAGAAGTGCATGCTGGGTACTATCTGACAGACAGGTACATGTTGGATACTATCTGACAGAGAAGTGCATGCTGCATACTATCTGACAGACAGGTACATGCTGGATACTATTTGACAGAGAAGTGCATGCTGGGTACTATCTGACAGATAGGTGCATGCTGGATACTATCTTACAGAAAGGTGCATGCCCGACACTACCTGATGGAGATGTGCATGTTGGACACTTCTTGACAAAGAGGTGCATGGTGGATAGTACCTGGCTGAGCTGTGCATAATGGACATAATCTGATTCATAGAGGTATGTTAGGAAGAAAATTGGATCTTACTTCATCAAGATGTACGCCGTATAATGATTATTTGTTGATAATCTTGGCAACTGACAACAGGTGTTTAAAAGCCTGCAAATTATATAAATAATATGACTGATAAGCCAGACGTTTACAGGAAGCCAAAGGATTATAGTGATTGAAGAAAGTGATGGTAATCTTTCCCCTTTGTATAAACAGACCCAGAATGTTACCAATATTTTAGATGGAGTTTAATTCATCAGTTGTAATGAAGATGCGCTTTAATGTACTTTTTAATGTAGCGCTGAAATTCAAATACCCTGTGCTCTGGCTACCCACTTCAAAACTATTTTGTTTAGCGAGCTAACAGCTTAAGTTCTCCAATCGGCGCTCTAGCCATACGGCACACACACATTTTATTTTTTGTTGTTGCTAGAGCACCAATTGCAGAAGAGTTCAAACCGTTAGCTCACAAAAGATACATTTCTTTTACTAGTGGGTAGCTGGAGTGTGGGGTATTTGAATTTCAGCGCTACATTAAAAAGTGATTTAAAGTGCATCTTCATTACAACTGATTAATTAAACTCCATCTAAAATTTCGCTACAAAGGGGAGAGTTTACCATCAGTAGATAAAAATATTAATAAACAGGATTAGAGGATAAGGTAAATATATTATGATGTAAGTCATTTATATAGTTTGTGTAAATAAAGTACTTATTTGAAAATATGGTTATAGTTATTTTTAAACTTTTTTTTTAATAAAAACAATATTTTCTGCAAGTTTTGTTTCTTCTTTTTTTCATTTAGAATATTAATGGTCAACTTTACTCACGTGGGCGCAGATCAATTTATTAAATGTTGTAGAATTGTATAATCAACTAGTACATAATAAACAGACAAAGCTGTAGATTTTTGTCTGACAAATGTTAACATTTTCTTCAGTTTAGCTGCCTCCTTTATCATGTGACTGCTTTCTGTATCTAAATCATGAACAATTAGTTTTGAATGTAGTGTCCTTTTAAGGGCTGCATATATATTTATGGCTTTTAAACACACAAATAATAATATATTACCTAAAAATGTCCGGTGATACAGGACCAGATTTAGGTAATGCTGCAAGGTACAATCTGGCAGCTGTTCTCCGCTTCAGAAGGCTATTTTGAGTATTTATCATCTTGTTTACCAACCAAAAGAAACCCCTAAAGAACACATCTTAGCTCTGATTTTTCCTGGGGTCACAAAAGCTATGGCACACATTCTCGGCACAGCTTTTTCTGGGGAGTGCCAAAACTAGTCCAAAGAGCTGCATGTCTCCAATTGACAATGTGTATCTTATAACAAAATATGGCCCTCACACTTAGAGGGTATGGATAAAAACAAAAAAATTGGAGTTTAAAAGCTTTATCATCACGGTACACATAAGCAGCATGTGGTGATAACTGCTGCAAAATACCTCAATGGTCAATATCAATGCTTACGCGTAATATAAAAATGGCATATAAAGCACTAAAAGCCCCCATTGTGGATGGTTTAGGATGCAATAGTCTGATCTACACTAATAAATATCTGCAGATCTTTATTTATTTACAAATAATCTGATTGTGTTGTTCAAAATCCTGTTTTCCGCCAACTTCTTACTTAAACTTAAATGGACAAACACTGTTTAAAGGAACAGTAAAGTCAAAATTCAACTTTTATGAGTCAGAGCATGCAATTGTAAGTGATTTGCAAATTGACTTCTATTATTAAATGGCACATATGTGCCTCTTGTCATTGGCTCACATGATGTCTTCAGCTAGCTCCATGTTGTGCATTGATGCTCCTGAGACTACCTAGGTGTACTATTCAACAAAGTATACTGAGAGAAAGAAGCAAATTTGGTATCAGTCAAAAGGAAAGTTATTAAAACGGCATGAGAGTTTAATATTGACTTCACTGTCTCTTTAATTAGAAAGCCCACTCTGAACCACCCAAGTAATGTATTGCTTTTCAGGGATGTATATCATCACCATATGTGCATACAAGTGTGGGTATGTGAAATATCCTTGCCCATAAACACACTAATCTCTGATTTTCAACCAATGGTAGAGCTACTAGAAGGTGCTAGGCCAGGGTGATTTCCTACAAACGAGGAGTCACCCACATCTATATTAGATCCAGATAAGATATCAAAACTACATACCTAGAGGCATATTTTGGCATAGACCAAACAGACTTGGTGGGGGTGGAAACAAATTAGAGTAGTTCTATGACCCAAAGCTTTCCATTCCATTGCTCCCTAAATGATTAATTGTATGACAAATCAAAGATCCATTGGGCAAATATAAATTAAAATTGTTGAATATGGAGGCATTTGGAGGGGTGGATTTTCCAGTGCCTAGGGCAGCACAAAATTAAACACACCACTGTATTCACCACAAAATAGTGGATTAAGAAGGACCTAGTTTTGGAAAGTAGAAGATCAAGCACTGAGGCACAATTACACCCACTCTAGTAATTGAGACTAAGGGGTAGATAGAATTATTAAGGAGCGGATGCTGCAATCTACCCCAAAGTTTCCGGCTCACTGGAAACAAAAGTTAAGAAGCAGAGGTTGTAAGACTGCTGCTCCTTAACTTCTCCGCCACCTAAGAGGGTACTATTGAGATGATTGACAGCCCCTGCTAGAGGCCAATTGGCCACGACTGTCCAGGGGGTGGCATTGCACAAGCATTTCAACAGAAATGCTTGTGCAATGTTAAATACTGACAGCGAATGCTGTCAACATTTAGCAATATCGGGGGTAGTGAATCATGTCTGCCCACCATTTGTTAAATCGGCCTCTATAAATGAGGAATATTAACATCATATGTATATACTTCTATCCTGGGGGGGAGGTTAAAAGTGATATGTGCTAGAGCAGACAGGGCCAGCCAATTTCAAGAAGCTGTGGCCACTAACATTTTTATTCAGACTCCTACTAATTCTAATTGGCACTTAAGGTATATTTACATTTGTCAACCTTAATGTTAGAACAGCTGAAATATAATCACAGTTTTTTTTATAACATGTGACACTGATGGCACATCTGAGAGTTTGCAGAAACTGGGAATATTATGGTGCGCTGAGAAAAAATAGGACACAGATATATTTCCCAGGGCAACTTCCCAGTGTGTGGTCTGAATAAATAACAAAGCAATAGCAGGTCATAGCCATGCATCTGCTTCTAAATTGTCTGTGCTTTTAGTAAATGCTAGAAGCTATGAAATACACAAAATAGGGCAGTGCATAAAGATAATTTTTCATTTCAATTCAGCCCTTGTTAAAAGTTAAAATGTTACATTGCATTTGAGTTGAGTAAATGCCTTGGAAAATGTCCATCTACCAGCAGAGAATGATAAATCTCCCTATGCAAACATAATGACACCCAGTGCATCCAATATCTTGCAAAATGATTGTTCCATGACTTTGTTGCAAGGCCCTTGGTGTCATAGTCAGAAGTACACACAGCACGCCCTTGCTGCTCCTTAGTCTATTCTTAGACTGCTTTAAAGCAACAGTGTACTGTAAAATTAGTTTTTACAATGAGTTGTTATACCAGCTGCAGGGTATAAAATATATGGGAAATTGGTCCTTTAGGTATAGCTTTGTAATGAAACCAAAATCCAATTAAATGGGCTGAGGGAGGACACATATCATTAACAATTTATCTCTCTTTATTTACACAAAAATCCTTCTTATCTTATCTCAATATACACATTGAGACCAATACTTAGAGAGAACAATGGAAAATTAACATTTTAGTACCGCTGGGAGTGTGATTATTTTCTAAACATTATTATTGAGATATTTAGTATAGGTGGGATACAACAGGCAAAAATCAGCTATTTCAAATGACAAAATAAAGGTAAATGAGCTATGTGTAAACAATGCAATACACTCCAAGAGAGAACATAATTGGGAGCACGTTAAAGGAGAGAATAAAATCACAGTACACTGTCCCTTAAAGTAAGATTGAATCTAAGAATTATGGCTTGAAACCTCATAAAGCAATGTGTCAGAATCTGTATGTTTGTAACACACAACCTCCTATCTCCACAAGCATTCTGGGCAAACTTCACTATGACCTCTCCAGCGCCACCAGCCTCACCAGTTTCTATGTTTTTTTTATAGTTTATTGAAGCTCACTTCCCTCCATCTTTAAGGGAACCAGCTTCATGAAACAGCATAGAAATAGGAGAATGGAGAAGATAATGAGGCCAGAGAATACAGAGAGACTGGAAAGAACTTTTGATATTTTTTTCCAACAGTAATGGGTGATTATTGTAAAATACACAATGTGTTAAATATCATTTTATATTGCAGTATATATAATAACCTTAAAAACACTATGGCAATATAATCCATATTTATATATAGTTACTCTATAAGTCAATTTAATCAATAAAATGCCCCAAAAAAATAGCTCATAAAGTTGCTTATTCTTCACATGTGCTGCAAATCACAAACGTGACTCTTTGGTATCATAAGAAAGAGAATGGTGCTTTAGATAGATAGATAGATAGATAGATAGATAGATAGGTAGATATAGATAGATAGAGATAGATAGATGATAGATAGATAGTCAGACAATTATATAGTTCATACAGGATAATAGCTCATTTATCTCCATTACTCAGCTATGTGACAGTATCACAAACATCTAAATTTAACTTTGTGTAATGAACATGTATGTATAATTAAGGTAATCGTTGCAGAATGCAATTACTTATTGTAACCCTGTATCCTTGAGCCTTTAAATAATCAAATTCATAGTGATTTGTAATAATATGTTTATGTTACATCAGAATTACAGATGGCAACTAGTTTGTATACGTATATGGGTACTACTGCACCAGAGACCCACCCAGAGCTGCACACTATGATATGATGAACACTGTGAATTAGTGAGCATGGATGCATTGCAGAGAACAGAAGGTCCCGTCATCCCCTACCTTAACAAAGAGTTCAATGATGTTGTCTTTGTCCTCTTGCACTCCATTATGTGGCACAGACAGAGACATGCTGCTGCTTCCCGTGACACAGCCCCTCACACCCAGTGACAATGCTACTGTTTGCTATCAAACAACTTTTCTCCAGTCGGGCTGTTCCCCACCTTTCCGTTCCTCTCGCTCCTTCTCCTTGTTTGGTCGTCTTTTGTATCCCCCTAGCTTGCTCTCTTTGTTACTTCACTATGTTTCTTCTTTAGTTATCTTCTTATATTGTTCTTCTTTAAGACTTAAAAAGATGCCAACCGTTTTATTTTCCTTTCGGTTCCCTCTCTAGTTTCAGTCAGCTACTGCCACCTCTTTCACTTTTGCTGCCTCAGTATCTGATGCTCTCACAGCCCAGCGCCCTCTAAAATAAAGGATTCTCTCAGCTTCTTCTACTGTGTCTAACGGGACTTTGCAGACAGCCCAGAAAAAAAGGAGGCGGTAGGGAGGGAGGGGTGAACCAATCCTAGCAAGTGAAATCGTTAACCTGTTCATGCCCAGCCATTACTGTGGCAACCTTAGCTTGTCTTTTTCTTTTGGGTGCTAGTGATCTGGGATTTAATTAGTAGCTGGAAGGATATTTGAGCAGGTCATCCCTTCATCCAACACACAACTACTTGGAATTCTAGGATGGACCAGATTACCAAGGGCTGGTATAATGCGATATAATAATATTCATGACATTAAATATAATAATATCCATGTTAACTAAATTGTATATTTTATTTTTCTTCCAGGAAGATGGCAAATTTGAATAATGAATATTTTGAAAGTATTTAAACTTTTTTTAGAGAGCTAGGTCTTTTATACACAACATATGTATATGCATAAATAACTGTCCATGTTTTTATGTTAAGCATTTGGAGAATGTTACAGGTTGCAGTCACATGGGTAGAATTCTGTTGTTAAACCTGCTGTTCAGCACCAGATAAAGAGAAAACATTAGTCCTAGATTTCTTACAGTCTGTTGCTCAGTTAGTGCATTTTGGCCATTAATGTACAAAGTCTGAGTGTTTTAATGCTTATTTGGAAAGGCTTAGCAGAAGACTGATGTAATCATGTATGACATAATGTCTGTTTGGAAGGGCTAGGTCCCAGTAGAATGTAGATTTTGAAACAAAATCAGACGTTAGTTTTGACTCCAAAATAAAACCATTTGTGAATGAATCATTTAGAGTACTCAAAAATGCATCACATTTTTTTTTTGGTCCTTTTCCTCTCTGCTGTAAAACGTCATTCTCTGTGTGATAAACAGAGGTGCAATAGTGTGTCCATTGCAGTAGAAAGGCCTTTAATTTACTGTGGTGGTAGGATACTGGTCTCTATGGTTGCAAGGTGTCCAGTATTCAGCAGGACAGTACAGTTTTCAAGTGGTTGTCGTCCAGTAAAATATTTGCATAAAGTTTTTTATTTTTTATTTTAACTGAACAGCAACTACATTTATAAAGATCTTCACTATGTTACAAATACAGCAGCCAATGAGCCAAAGCATAGAATCTCTCCGCTGTGTGGGTCACTGGCAGCTAAGGTAGAAACATCCCTGCTCTGGTGGTTACTAGATGCCATGGGGGGCAGATAACTCTACAGTTTATGCCACTGGTAGCAAAATTAATACTGCTTTAATAGCAGGTAAAGAATGGGAGAAATGCAGTTCAGTTGTGAAATATACATAGCATAGTGCCAAGGGCAGGGGTAGTGAACTTTTTTGACAGTGTGCTAAAATTGGTGCTAGTTTGCCAAAATTAATTTGAAGTGCCAACGGTACAATTTGTAATTCAAAGGGACTATAAAGAACCATTAACCTTTTTAATAGAAAAAAATTAAAGAAAAGCGACACCCTATTCACAATGGAGAGTGAGAAGTTTATCTTTCAATAGAGAATTTATTATCAGGTTATTTATTATTTGTTATTTATGTGATATATTGTTGTTTACACATTTATTGGATACATTTAAATTTCTGGAAAAAAAGACAATATTTGCAGAAACATAATTTATGCTTATTAATTTCTTTCATGGTGGTGAGAGTCCACACTCTATTGCTCCTGTGAATTACTCTTCCCTGCCACTAGGAGAGGGAAAGATTCCCAATCCCCAAGAGCTATATAAAACCCCTCCAACCTTATTGGAAACTAGTCTGACGTATAGCCAAGCCAAAGTGGTAGGAAAGAATCAAGAGCAAAAAAATAGAAGCAGGGGGAAAAAATGCGCGCAAAACCCCCATAAACCAACACCAAAATAACAGGTTGGGGTCTCGTGGACTCTCACCACCATGAAATAAATGAATTTATCAGCTAAGTATACATTGTGTTTTCTTTCATACAGGTTGTGAGAGTCCACAATCTATTACTCCTGGGAATATCCATGTTGTGGAGTCCACAAGTAATGAGAAATAAGGGTGGGATAAAAAGAACATATTTTTTCACTGAGAAACTAAATCCATAACCCAAACAGAACCCCAAAGAATAAACAGGGTAGAAATAAAATGACCAACAGGCAAAAAATAAAATAGACCCGAGACACCTGCCTAAAGGACTTTCCTATCATACCCTGCCGCAGAAGAAGCAAATAACATCAAAACTGTAATAGAAAGATTATGCAAAGAAGACCAAGAAGCTGCTAAGCAAATTTGGTCAACAGAAACCTCATTCTTAAAAGCCCAGGAAGAAGCAACTGATCTGATAGAATGAACAATAACCCGTTTCGGTAGAGGCTGTCCCACCTCTAAGAAAACTTTATGAATCAAAAGATTCAACCAAGAGACTAAAGAAACGGCAGAAGCTTTCTGCCATTTCCTGAAACTAGAAAAGAGAACAAACAAACTAGAAGTTTGTCTGCAATCCTTACAAGCATCTGCATAATACTTCTAAGCTCTAACAACAAGCAAGTTATGAAGAAAACTATCAGAGGAATTCTCAGAACTAGGACACAAAGAAAGGGCAACAATTTCCTGACATATAATCCAAGGACACAACCCAAGTAAAAAAAGTCAATTTAGTTCTCAAAACTACCTCATCTAAAATAAAAAATAAGATGAGGAGAAACACATGAAGGAGCAGAAAGCTCAGAGACTCTTCTAGCAGAAGAGATAGCCAAAATAAATAAAACCTTTCAAGAAAGAAGGTGCTAGTCCAGAGTGCCAGCAAATTTGTTATGGATACCATCTTTTCGACTTTGGCGATGGGTTTGCCACACCTGGTCTAGGGTAATCTTTGGACATAGGCTGGAGTGGAGATTAAGGCAGAGTTTTGTGGGAGGTGCCATTCCATTACTCCACTGTCAAGAAAAAACACAAACTGCACACCAAGAAATAAAGGTCTTCTGGACCTTATGATAAATTTTCCTAGCCACAAGCTCATAGGCCTGTACCAAAGTCTCAAAATCAGCATCAGAAAGTACCTATCTGCTTAAGAAAATCTCCATGCCATCAAGCTAAGTAACTTGAGATCCAGACAGAAAAAAACAAACCTAAAGACAAAAGGTTTGGACACAGAGAAAGAGGCCATAGTGGCCATCTGGATATCTTCTGAACTAGGTCTGCAAACCAAACTCTGCAAGGCGAAACTGGAGCAACCAGAATTACAAATGACTCTTCTTGCTTGAAACTAGCAAACAAAGATGCAAACAACTATGGAGCATCCACAAACTATACCTGATAATCCCTGGACCTCACATAGAACCTGAGAAGTTTGCTGTAAACTGAGAGGCCATCAGATCTTCTTCTGGGAGACCGTAAAGACCCATTATCTGATAGAAGACCTCCAAATAGAGATGTCTTGATGCAAAGATTGATGACTTAGAAAATTAGCTTCCCAACTGATCACTCCTGGAACATGAACTGCAAAAATCAGACAACAATTAGCTTCTGCCAAGGAATGAATTTAAGACACTTCCTTCATGGCTAGGGAACTGCCAGTTCCCCCTGATTAAATATGAAGGCCACTGCTGTGACATTGTCTGACTGAAAATGGAGATTAAAATTTCCTCATCAACAGAGGGCAACTCTGTGGTGCTCTGAAATTTGCAGGGAGTTCTAGAACATATGTTGGCAACCTTGCCTCCCGAGGAAACCAACTAATCCAACACGCGTTAAATTCAATTGTGCTCATTGACGGCTTCCGTTTGGGGAGGGGCCTCGCAGAGAAGTGCGAGCATAACGTCCGATAGTTTTGGACGAAATTGTGCCATCTCAGCCCTCCACGCCGAGACTCCTGTATTGGGAAGTGAGAACCCAAGTTGGGAGGCAAATACAGGCGAGTCGGAAGCCTCACAGCGGGAGAATATGGCCTAGTCGCTAAGGCCTTAAACCCTGTCCAGGTCATACTAAAAAGAGGGGTTTTCCCTGCTTCCTGCGGGTATACCCAAAGCTAAAATTGTAATGGCTGGTGGTAAAAGTGCTCCGTGAGACGGATTTCGTATGCCCAGAGGGATTTACCGCAATCATTGACAAAGAAGTCTGAGAGCCGCTAAATCAGTGGAAGGGGCGGTCTGGATGAGTGGAGACCAAGGTAGTCTATGAACCGGCAAGGAACCGCGAAGGGCACTCCACACCCCGGTGAGGCTACTCAGAGCTGCATATGGAGAGACCCGTTTCAGCTAGTCAGAGAGACGGAGTGGTGAGAGGAAGCCTTAACTGGATCCACCTTGGTTACCTTAAAACTGCCGTATGTAAAGGCAGTGAAGCCTTAAAGACCTAGAGAAGTCCCTGAGTTGTTTGGAACAGAAGGCGGTAATTTTAACCGCAGACCGCACATCATTCCTGTCGAAGTTGGAGTACAGAGACATTAAAGGGTACAGTTTGTCATATCACATAATAAGGGCACCAGAAGTGAGTGCTTAAGTTGGAAAGGAGTACTAAATCTGCACCTGAATGGAAGAAAACTAAAGGGGACTTTTCTGAACCAGACAGTTGGACCCTATTAAACTAATAAATCTGCACCTGAACGGCAAGTATCTGGCCTATGATATTGGCGAGACTGTTTAATTGCTTTCCTGTGGTTTAAACTGGACAATGTAAAGCATCCTAATATAAAACATCTTTGTTTTTGTTTTTTGTGACTTTGTTGCTCCAGGGAAAAATTAAAGGGGACTACCCTGAACCAGACAGTTGGACCCCTTTAAGCTAATAATTCTGTCTGGAAACTGTTCTATGCTGGCCCCTGAGGACCTCTGATTGTTTAAGTGAACTTTATAACTAAGACAATAGTGTAAATTGCATTTCAGGGGGTATCCTGGCCCCCTTCTGGTCATCATTCCTGTCGAAGTTGGAGTACAGAGACATTAAAGGGTACAGTTTGTCATATCACATAATAAGGGCACCAGAAGTGAGTGCTTAAGTTGGAAAGGAGTACTAAATCTGCACCTGAATGGAAGAAAACTAAAGGGGACTTTTCTGAACCAGACAGTTGGACCCTATTAAACTAATAAATCTGCACCTGAACGGCAAGTATCTGGCCTATGATATTGGCGAGACTGTTTAATTGCTTTCCTGTGGTTTAAACTGGACAATGTAAAGCATCCTAATATAAAACATCTTTGTTTTTGTTTTTTGTGACTTTGTTGCTCCAGGGAAAAATTAAAGGGGACTATCCTGAACCAGACAGTTGGACCCCTTTAAGCTAATAATTCTGTCTGGAAACTGTTCTATGCTGGTCCCTGAGGACCTCTGATTGTTTAAGTGAACTTTATAACTAAGACAATAGTGTAAATTGCATTTCAGGGGGTATCCTGGCCCCCTTCTGGTCATTTTTGAGAACAAATATCTGTTATACACTAGGTTATAGGTTATATATGCTATAAATATTGTTTAAATTTGTTATAACTTCAGATATACATATTTTTGTCTACCTCCCTCAAGACTATTATTTGTTAGTTGGTGTTTTGGCGCTTTATTTGCACCACACTTAGGAGGTATTCATTTTGTTTAATAGCCACAAAATATAAAATGTAAATATAAAAATATTTCAATACATCATGTTAACACACATGCATTCACTTAGTTTGCACTAACCTATAAAGTAATTTACTTCCTGGTAATCAAAAGCATTACAAAGAGTTTATCACTACACGTATTAGCTTATACACCTATTTATGATATAAATAACTAAGTTATATATCACATTATCACTAATTATTCCTAGAAAGGCTTTTTCCTTTCCATATTTACATAGATATTGTGTGAGTATTAACACAGTTTTGGTTTTGTTTTTAGTTTAGTTTTTTTTCTTCTCTTTTCACGTTTAGGTTTTTTTATGGATAGGTTTGTTACACAAGGTAAAGCCAAATCGCTAGTTATGCCGGCAAAACAAATGGAGAAGAAAGCTAAGGTTAGCGATATGGAAAATAGCATAGAAATTCAGTCACCAGCTTCTTTGAGCCTAGATAAACATAATTTAATCAATTAGATTGCAGAATTGATCATGCCCCAATTTAATATTCTTAAAACTGAAATTTCAGAACTTACTGGGGGAGGTAAGACAATTTGCATTGAGGCTCTCTGAGGTAGAGTCAAGGGTCTCGGATCTAGAAGACCAGACAGGGATACAAGAGTCAGTAGTTAAAAATCAGGGGGATTTAATTCAAACACTACAAAGTCAGCTAGAGGACTTAGAGGATCGTTCCCGCAGGAACAATTTAAAGATTATAGGTTTACCTGAATCTATTCAACACCACGAATTAGTATATTTTGCTTCAGTAGAATTGCCTCAATTAATCGGCCTTCAAAATCCAGAAAAAGTATTTGTGGTAGAAAGAGCACATAGGCTGGGTATAGCTAGGCCTGGCCCTGATGGTACCCCCAGGCCCAGACCAGTAATAGTAAAGTACCTTTGCTTCCAGGACAAAGTCACACTGATGACTCAATATAGGAAGGCGAACCCACTTATGCGAGGCCAAGACAAGATCCTTTTATTTCAGGATTTTTCTTTAGAAACTTCTCTCAAACGAAGAGAAATGGCCCCATATTGCTCAATATTATTTAAAAAAGCTATACAGGAAATATTGATGTACCCAGGAAAGATATATATTAAATGTAAATGGTGTAAATCATATTTTAAATTATCCCCAGGAAGCAAAAGATTACATTAAGGACTTTATACGTTAAGGTAATAGCAATTTGAGGTAAACAAAGTATTACACTATTGTGTTTTGTTAGAGATGGGGTTTATCCTGTTCTTGTTCCTATTTTTTTTTGTTGTTGTTGTTGTCCCTGCTCACCTTCGCTTGAAGTGTGTATTAGCTAGTAAAAAGAGATGTTGAATTTTCTTTCATGGAATGTTGGGGGGATTACCTCCCCAACTAAAAGGAGCATTATTTTAAAACAGCTTAAACAATATAAACCTGGCGTGGTTTTCCTACAAGAAACCCATTTAAAGGAAAAACATCTTATACAGGATAATGAGTTTAATAATTTTTTAACACATTCTTGGACAGAATATTGTACTAATAATAGGACATATTTGGATAAAATAGAGATTTTCTGGGAAGCAGCAAAGTGGTGCTTTGTGGTGAGATAAGAGCATATTTGGTCAAACTGAAAAAAAAAGTTATTGCTAGGGACCTTCAATTAACCAATCAGCTGAGAAATGCTTACAAGGCTTATATAGTTAACTCTAATGTTAATACCTGGGAAAAATACAAAAAAAGCTAAAGTAGAAAGAGATATGTTTCTTATACAGAAGGGGCAGAAGGAAGATCTTAAAACAAAGGCGTTTGTTACGAGTTACCATGGTAGGTCCGCCAAGTTTCTGGCCAAATTAATTAAAACAGGGAAAGATGGCAAAAGTATAGCTAGTATTTGAAAAAAGATATAAGATATACCTCTTCACAAGACATTAAAAAAATACTATATGAATACTATCAAGAGATATACTCGGCACAGGAAATTAATGATACTGTTAAGAAATCTTTTTGGAGTAAAATTTCTCTTCCTAAACTATCCCCAGATCAACTTCAAGACCTAAATCAGCCAATTTCTGTAGAAGTTTTTGCAGCCATAGAGAAATCCAAAATGAATAAAGCACCAGGGCCAGATCAGATCTCAGAAGAATTTTATAAAATAATGAAGAGGAACATTTCAGATACTTTAACTAAGTTATTTAATAAATACTACACTAATAATCAGATGGATTCAATGTATTTCACTACTTCAGTCATTACTCTTATTCATAAAAAAGATAAAGACCCAGAGCAGCCCAGTGCATACCGCCCTATTTCATTACTGAATAATGATTATAAGTTATTAACTTCTATAGTTGCAGATAGACTTAAGAATTGTATGAATGTATTAATACATATAGATCAAACAGGTTTCGTGACAGGTAGAAGTGTAACTAAAAATATACGAAAGGTATTGTTAACTTTGGATTATTTCTGTAATAGGGCTAAAAATGGTCAGAAACCTCTTAAATCAGATATGGCGGGATTGACATTGGACGCGGAGAAAGCTTTTGACTCAATAGATTGGAATCACTTATTTACATCCTTAACTCAGTTTGGTCTGACAGGTGGCTTTCTTAATTTTGTAAAATTATTATATACAAATCCGTGTTCATATCTTTTAATTCATGGGGGACTGTCTCCTAAGATAATGTTGGCTAGAGGTACAAGACAGGGGTGCCCGCTTTCACCGCTTCTCTTCAACCTATCAATTGAGCCATTAGCTATACGCCTTAGACAAGAATTAGAAGGTATTACAATGGTGGGTAATAAATTGGTCCTCTCTTTATACGCGGACAATCTTTTATTGTTCTTGTCCAAAACTAAGTTTAGTGTACCCCTTGTTCTAGAAATAATAAATTAATTTAGCACGTTCTCTGGCTATAAAGTTAATCAAAATAAATCTGAACAGTTATGGATTAATAAAAAGAAAGATAGTCTAAGAGAAGTACCCTTCCAAATAGTAGAACAAATTAAATACCTGGGGATCTATTTATCTGATAACCCTGCTAATTGGTACTCATTAAACTATACTAAATTTTTTGGAGAAGCTAAGATTATGATGGATTAATGGAAGTCACTTCCAATTCCCCTGTCAGCAAAAATTGTATTGTTGAAAGCTTTCTTATTTCCGCGTCTTTTGTACCTATTACAAAATCTTCCAATATTTATTAAAAGTACAGATTTAAGACAATTTAAGAAACTATGTATAGGGCTGTTATGGGGGAAGAGGAAGGCACACCTCTCTATTTGGTTTTTAGAATTAGACAGGGAATTTGGAGGATTTGGGTTACCAAATATCAAATTCTATAACTGGGTTACCATGGTCAAGATTGCAGCAGATTGGATAACGGAAACTAATCATTTTTCTTTTTTGGAAATAGAGGAGGAAATGACTAAACCATTCACATTAAAAGCCATTTTACACATAACTCCAAGCAAAATGCCATCAAATATTCGTAATTTGAGTGTTATTAATAATGTGGTGATAGCCTGGCAGAAATTTTTCGGGGAACTTAAGATAAAATATGTTTTTTTCTAGATATTTACCTATTCTGGGGAATCCTGAGTTTATCCCGGGTCTTAATCCTGGAATTTTCCAAGGTTGGTACTTACGGGGATTTAAGTATGTCGCCCAATTACTTGACATAGATACACAAATTATTAAGACTTTTGATCAAATTAGAAGGGAATTTGATCTTCCAAAACACCACTTCTATGCGTATCTACAAATTAGACATTTTCTTCATCAAATTAGGTTAGAATCTAATACCAGTTGGGATCTAGGAATAGTTGAAAATGGGATTCACCTGTTTAGGAGTGGATGTTATTCAATTACAAATTGGTACAAAATGATCATGTTAAGAGCGGGACATTTATATTTAGAATCATCCCTTTTTAGGTGGCAAAGGCTGCTAGGAGAGTTAGAAATACATGATATACAAAAAAGTATCCAACTAGAGGTCACAAGAATACGTTGTGGAAAGAGTCCCATAGCAAATTATTACATTTTTCCTATATTTCTCCAGTAATTCTTGCTAAATGGGACAAAAAATGTTTAGGTAGATGTTTTCATTGTATATATCGAATGCAGATTTGATGCACTGATTCTGGTTCTGCCCAAAAATTAGAAGGTTTTGGAATAGAGTTAATTATTGGATAAATAAATTTATTCACCATAACTTAATACTTTCTCCAAAAATTATTATTTTTTTGTTTCACGCAAGAATTCAAGATTTAAAAAAGGATCAATCTTTCATTAATACTGCCATAATGGTGGCAAGAAATGTAATACTGTCACATTGGAAGGCAGATAAACCTCCTAGTATTGCCGAATTTGTACAAAAAATGTACTTACAAATGATAGTAGAACAATATCAGGTGGAGTCAAATAATGAGAAACAATTTAAAGTTTTTATTGAGAAATGGTTAAAATGAATTGTGTCATTTTCTCTCACAATACAGCTTCAGATTATTTATCCTTTACGTAAAGCTGGTGCTTTTTATACATTACTTATGGAGGGGTATCTCCCAATTCAATGGGTTAATTGACACAAGAGAGGTGAGAGGTGAGCAGGGACCCAATTTTTAACTATTCATTTTTTCTTTTTCTTTTTTCTTATTGAAACATTATCGCCTAGATTTAGAGTTCTGCATTAGCCGTCAAAACCAGCGTTAGAGGCTCCTAACGCTGGTTTTGGGCTACCGCTGGTATTTAGAGTCGTGTAGGTAAGGGTCTAACGCTCACTTTCCAGCCGCGACTTTTCCATGCCGCAGATCCCCCTACGCCATTTGCGTATCCTATCTTTTCAATGGGATCTTTCTAATGCCAGTATTTAGAGTCTTGGCTGAAGTGAGCGTTAGAACTCTAACGACAAAACTCCAGCCGCAGAAAAAAGCCAGGAGTTAAGAGCTTTCTGGGCTAACGCCAGTTCATAAAGCTCTTAACTACTGTGCTCTACAGTACACTAACACCCATAAACTACCTATGTACCCCTAAACCGAGGTCCCCCCACATCGCCGCCACTCTATTAAATTTTTTTAACCCCTAATCTGCCGACCGCACAGCGCCGCCACCTACGTTATCCTTATGTACCCCTAATCTGCTGCCTCTAACACCGCCGACCCCTATATTATATTTATTAACCCCTAATCTGCCGCCCCCAACGTCGCCACCACCTACCTACAATTATTAACCCCAAATCTGCCGACCGGACCTCACCGCTACTATAATAAATGTATTAACCCCTAATCCGCCTCACTCCCGCCTCAATAACCCTATAATAAATAGTATTAACCCCTAATCTTCCCTCCCTAACATCACCGACACCTAACTTCAAGTATTAACCCCTAATCTGCCGACCGGACCTCACCGCTACTCTATTAAATTTATTAACCCCTAAAGCTAAGTCTAACCCTAACACTAACACCCCCCTAAATTAAATATAATTTTTATCTAACGAAATAAATTAACTCTTATTAAATAAATTATTCCTATTTCAAGCTAAATACTTACCTGTAAAATAAACCCTAATATAGCTACAATATAAATTATAATTACATTGTAGCTATTTTAGGATTAATATTTATTTTACAGGCAACTTTGTAATTATTTTAACCAGGTACAATAGCTATTAAATAGTTAATAACTATTTAATAGCTACCTAGTTAAAATAATTACCAAATTACCTGTAAAATAAATCCTAACCTAAGTTACAATTAAACCTAACACTACACTATCAATAAATTAATTAAATAAAATACCTACAATTATCTACAATTAAACCTAACACTACACTATCAATAAATTAATTACATACAAATACCTACAATTATCTACAATTAAATAAACTAACTAAAGTACAAAAAATAAAAAAAGAACTAAGTTACAAAAAATAAAAAAATAATTTACAAACATTAGAAAAATATTACAACAATTTTAAGCTAATTACACCTACTCTAAGCCTCCTAATAAAATAACAAAGCCCCCCAAAATAAAAAAAAATGCCCTACCCTATTCTAAAATTAAAATAGAAAAGCTCTTTTACCTTACCAGCCCTTAAAAGGGCCTTTTGCGGGGCATGCCCCAAAGAAAACAGCTCTTTTGCCTGTAAAAAAAAACATACAATACCCCCCCCAACATTACAACCCACCACCCACATACCCCTAATCTAACCCAAACCCCCTTAAATAAACCTAACACTAAGCCCCTGAAGATCTCCCTACCTTATCTTCACCACACCGGGTATCACCGATCGGTCCAGGCTCCGAAGTCTTCATCCAAGCCCAAGCGGGGGCTGAAGATGTCCATGATACGACTGAAGTCTTGATCCAAGCGGGAGCTGAAGATGTCCATGATCTGGCTGAAGTCTTGATCCAAGCAGGAGCTGAAGATGTCCATGATCCTGCTAAAGTCTTCTATCAAGCGGCATCTTGAATCTTCTTTCTTCCGGATCCATCTTCATCCCGCCGACGCGGAACATCCATCCTGGCCGACGACTTCCAGACGAATGACAGTTCCTTTAAGGGACGTCATCCAAGATGGCGTCCCTCGAATTTCGATTGGCTGATAGGATTCTATCAGCCAATCGGAATGAAGGTAGGAAAATTCTGATTGGCTGATGGAATCAGCCAATCAGATTCAAGTTCAATCCGATTGGCTGATGTTCCGCGTCAGCGGGATGAAGATGGATCCGCAAAAGAGCTGTTTTCTTTGGGGCATGCCCCGCAAAAGGCCCTTTTAAGGGCTGGTAAGGTAAAAGAGCTTTTCTATTTTAATTTTAGAATAGGTTAGGGCATTTTTTTATTTTGGGGGGCTTTGTTATTTTATTAGGGGGCTAATAGTAGGTGTAATTAGCTTAAAATTGTTGCAATATTTTTCTAATGTTTGTAAATTATTTTTTTATTTTTTGTAACTTAGTTCTTTTTTTATTTTTTGTACTTTAGTTAGTTTATTTAATTGTAGATAATTGTAGGTATTTGTATGTAATTAATTTATTGATAGTGTAGTGTTAGGTTTAATTGTAACTTAGGTTAGGATTTATTTTACAGGTCATTTTGTAATTATTTTAACTAGGTAGCTATTAAATAGTTATTAACTATTTAATAGCTATTGTACCTGGTTAAAATAATTACAATGTTGCCTGTAAAATAAATATTAATCCTAAAATAGCTACAATGTAATTATTAGTTATATTGTAGCTGTATTAGGGTTTATTTTACAGGTAAGTATTTAGCTTTAAATAGGATTAATTTATTTAATAAGAGTTAATTTATTTTGTTAGATAAAAATTATATTTAACTTAGGGGGGTGTTAGTGTTAGGGTTAGACTTAGCTTTAGGGCTTAATAAATTTAATAGAGTAGCGGCGACGTCCGGTAGGCAGATTAGGGGTTAATACTTGAAGTTAGGTGTCGGTGATGTTAGGGAGGGCAGATTAGGGGTTAATACTATTTATTATAGGGTTATTGAGGCGGGAGTGAGGCGGATTAGGGGTTAATAACTTTATTATAGTAGCGGTGAGGTCCGGTCGGCAGATTAGGGGTTAATAATTGTAGGTAGGTAGCAGCGACGTTGGGGGGGCAGATTAGGGGTTAATAAATATAATATAAGGGTCGGCGGTGTTAGGGGCAGCAGATTAGGGGTACATAGGGATAATGTAGGTTGCGGCGGTGTACGGAGCGGAAGATTAGGGGTTAATAATAATATGCAGGGGTCAGTGATAGCGGGGGAGGCAGATTAGGGGTTAATAAGTGTAAGGTTAGGGGTGTTTAGACTCGGGGTTCAAGTTAGGGTGTTAGGTGCAGACTTAGGAAGTGTTTCCCCATAGGAAACAATGGGGCTGCGTTAGGAGCTGAACGCTGCTTTTTTGCAGGTGTTAGGTTTTTTTTCAGCTCAAACTGCCCCATTGTTTCCTATGGGGAAATCGTTCACAAGCACGTTTTTGAAGCTGGCCGCGTCCGTAAGCACCGCTGGTATTTAGAGTTGCAGTGGCGGTAAATTATGCTCTACGCTCCCTTTTTGGAGCCTAACGCAGCCATTTTGTGAACTCTAAATACCAGCGGTATTTAAAAGGTGCGGGGGGAAAAAAAGCACGCGTAGCTAACGCACCCCTTTGGCCGCAGAACTTTAAATCTAGCCGTAAATTATTAAAGGGGAGACAGCGATTCAAGGTGTTGTGAATCAGTGTTTATTTATAGATTATGGATTAATACAATGAGAGAATGTTATGATTTACACAATTATTAATGTGTTGGTTATATATATTTAGCATAGTACAAAATAGTATGATGCTAGTTGAATATCCTTAGGTTTAAGTATTTATGCTATAAAAAAACTAAGAGATGTTTTCTAGTCTCATATATGTAATTCACTGGATGTGTGCTAGGTCTGTTTTTTTTTTTCTGTTTTTATTTAAGATAAAATATAAAACTCCAGCAATGTGATGTAATACTACAAATACATGCCTGCCTTACTTTTTCTGTTAAATTTGAACGTATTCATAACTTTTTTTGAATATTTTCTGTAACTTTATTACTGTTCCGCCCAGCAATGCGCTGATCCTGTGTTTCTGACACATTGTTGGATTTAAAATAAATTTTAAATTGTGCTCAAGCTAACGCATTTACTTTCAACTCGTAATACGCATGCTACTTCCGACGCACGCGAAGAGTTGCAATATAACCCTTATCACTTGCGCACAACAGTTAGCGCGCCGCTCATAATCTAGCCCTTAGTCTTGTTCTTAAAAATGTTCTGCCAATCTTCATACCCAATTTGACAAGCAAGTTCCTTAGACCATCTTTATATACTTTTTTGAAGAACTTTCTGTTGGGATAACAAAAACTTGTACATAATTGCTGAATAGGTTTTGTTAGTGATTTGTTCAATATTTTTGTTTTTTTTATTTGACTTAGAGACTATGGGCTAGATTACGAGCGGTACGTTAACAGTTATGTGTGAGCGAAAAGGAGTTTATCACAGGTGCTTGTGCGTGTCGGATTTTCCGCTTGTATTAGAAGTTGAAAGTAATCCAGATCGTTTGAGCAATATTCAAGTTAACGTCGGGTTAACGCTTCCTCAGAGCTCTGGTTTACTGTTTTGCGAAACAAAAAAGTCTCACAAAACACATAAAAAAATACATTACAAAGTACAGTTACACTCATAATAACACCATCTAATAGAATGTATTTAAAACAAATATTGCACAAAAAAGTTATAAGGGCTCAAAGATATGAGGCCTTAGGTGTTAGCAAAAAAAAAAAAAAAAGGCAGGCAAAGGGCTTTAACATAAAGATACATACATATACATGTCTAAAGATAGATATGTGTATATATATATATATATATATATATATATATATATATATTTGTGTGTGTTTATATGTGTGTCATTATTATTTATATGTGTTATATGTATTTACAGTACAGATATATATACACCTATAAACACATACATGTGTATACAGGTGGCCCTCGGTTTAAGCCGGTTCAATTTGCACCGTTTCAGAATAACAACCTTTTTTTTCAGTCATGCGACTGCTATTAAAAAGCATTGAAAAGCAGTGCACTAATTAAAATAGCCAGTAGGTGGAGCTGTCCGCTTGTGTTGCAGCAAAGTTATGCAAGCTTAGCAGACTGAAATGAATCTGTGTACACAGAACAGACCTTAGCTATAGAGCAGCTTTCAAAGCAACAAGATCTAGCAGCCACTTCCCTATTATCTTCCTGTCCAGCTGCTTGAGGTGAGGGTGCCTAACTGCTTAATCAATCCAGATTGAAATGCATAGAATAGGTGCAGACCCAATATTATCTAACATGCTAACAATGCAGAGAACTGTTTGCAGAAAAATGCAAGTAAAAAAAAATGTTTTTGTTCATTAAACTTAGTTTGATGATACAGTCTGTTGTGTGATTATTTAATTAGGTTTATAATGCTGTTTAGCATTTAAAGTCTTCATTTCAAAGCTTTAAAAATAATGTATTAGGTGTTACTTATATCAATTTTGAGAGGGGCCTGGAACCTAACTCCCTCACTTCACATTGACTTACATTATAAACTGGGTTTCAATTTACAACAGTTTCGATTTACAACCATTACTTCTGGAACCTAACCCCGGCGTAAACTGAGGGCTACCTGTACATATATAGCAGAAAACATGTAAAATCATTTTTATGCAATATTCATATTGAATAAAGCGTTTAACAATGTATTTACTGTAACTATTTCACATTCCAATGTTCTTCACATAGGGGAATATGTTTTAAGTATTTATAAATAGATAGTCCTATAAATATCTGTATATCTCTATACCTATATATAATCATATAGATATATAGGTATAGATATATATTGTGCCAAAATACCATCATATATATGTAGAAATATGTATTTATTAATACATAGAACATATTAGTCTATGTGAAGAACATTGCAATGTGAAATATTCATATTTTGATGTCGGATAAGTGCACTTGAGAATATGCGATCGTGTTTGTGCGCAAATAGGGTGTTAGGGTTTATTTCCATTGACTTCTGTGGGGGAATAGGTTATAGCGCGCAATATTGTAAGTTCGGCTTTTTACACTGGTCGGATTAGATCGCGATCAAACGTATTTCTAGCGCAGTTAACGCTCAAGCTGGAGCGTTAAAATAGTGCTCCGCTTGTAATCTGGCCCTGTGTAAGTAATTTTCTGTGATTATGAGTTTGTATATAAATCCATAATATATTTATACCGATCTTCAAACATCTTAAAACTTTCTTAGACAAGAGCAGTTGGTGTAAGGATTTTCACATCTTCTCTCAAATAAAAAATATTTATATTAATTAACCTATGGAAGGAGTCTTTAGATCTTTGGGTTCACAGCTAAAGACATCAATGGAGAAGGATTAAATGATAACTCCGGAAAAGTAATTTACGTTTTATCCCATATACAAAATGTCTAATTAATCACAGTCTTCAATTAGTAATGTTCTTTTCTTTGGGTCAATCCAACATAAATTACTTACTCTATAAGTCTCTATTATACCAGTATCTATCTGAACCCGGATCTTTCAATCCAGATTGAAATGCATAGAATAGGTGCAGACCCAATATTATCTAACATGCTAACAATGCAGAGAACTGTTTGCAGAAAAATGCAAGTAAAAAAAAATGTTTTTGTTCATTAAACTTAGTTTGATGATACAGTCTGTTGTGTGATTATTTAATTAGGTTTATAATGCTGTTTAGCATTTAAAGTCTTCATTTCAAAGCTTTAAAAATAATGTATTAGGTGTTACTTATATCAATTTTGAGAGGGGCCTGGAACCTAACTCCCTCACTTCACATTGACTTACATTATAAACTGGGTTTCAATTTACAACAGTTTCGATTTACAACCATTACTTCTGGAACCTAACCCCGGCGTAAACTGAGGGCTACCTGTACATATATAGCAGAAAACATGTAAAATCATTTTTATGCAATATTCATATTGAATAAAGCGTTTAACAATGTATTTACTGTAACTATTTCACATTCCAATGTTCTTCACATAGGGGAATATGTTTTAAGTATTTATAAATAGATAGTCCTATAAATATCTGTATATCTCTATACCTATATATAATCATATAGATATATAGGTATAGATATATATTGTGCCAAAATACCATCATATATATGTAGAAATATGTATTTATTAATACATAGAACATATTAGTCTATGTGAAGAACATTGCAATGTGAAATATTCATATTTTGATGTCGGATAAGTGCACTTGAGAATATGCGATCGTGTTTGTGCGCAAATAGGGTGTTAGGGTTTATTTCCATTGACTTCTGTGGGGGAATAGGTTATAGCGCGCAATATTGTAAGTTCGGCTTTTTACACTGGTCGGATTAGATCGCGATCAAACGTACTTCTAGCGCAGTTAACGCTCAAGCTGGAGCGTTAAAATAGTGCTCCGCTTGTAATCTGGCCCTGTGTAAGTAATTTTCTGTGATTATGAGTTTGTATATAAATCTATAATATATTTATACCGATCTTCAAACATCTTAAAACTTTCTTAGACAAGAGCAGTTGGTGTAAGGATTTTCACATCTTCTCTCAAATAAAAAATATTTATATTAATTAACCTATGGAAGGAGTCTTTAGATCTTTGGGTTCACAGCTAAAGACATCAATGGAGAAGGATTAAATGATAACTCCGGAAAAGTAATTTACGTTTTATCCCATATACAAAATGTCTAATTAATCACAGTCTTCAATTAGTAATGTTCTTTTCTTTGGGTCAATCCAACATAAATTACTTACTCTATAAGTCTCTATTATACCAGTATCTATCTGAACCCAGATCTTTCTCTCAATACATAGTTTTTTATTTTAATATGTATTAACACTTTAAGCTAATTGCCTTATATAGCGTGGACCCGTAGGGTGCTAGCCCAGAGTGCCAGCAAATTTGAAAGAGTACCATCTGTGGGACTTAGGCAAAGGATTTGCTACCCCTAGTCTAGGATAATGTTTGGACATGGTCTGGAGTGGAGATTAAGGCAGAGTGACTCCACCTACTACCCCTCCCAGCCACCCCCTGGTCCTTAGATATTTTTTTAAAGGACAGCCGCCAGACCTAATAGTAGCCCACATGCCTCATTGAATTTGTGGGATTTCCACTGCTCTGCTGCTGCCCTTATAATTTCTCCAAAACATGAAAGATTGAACCATTTTAACATCCAAAAATAAAAAATATCCAGTTCTCTTCTGTATCTCTCCATTAGCTTTTCTTTACTTAAAGGGACAGTCAACACCAGCATTTTTGTTGTTTAAAAAGAAAGATAATCCCTTTATTACCCATTCCCCAGTTTTGCATAACCAACACTGTTATAGAAATACACCTTTTAGCTCTTTGATTACCTTGTATCTATGCTTCTGCAAACTGCCCCCTTATTTCAGTTCTTTTGACAGATTTGCATTTTAGCCAATCAGTGCTCACTCCAGGGTAACTTCATGTGCATGAGCTCAATGATATCTATCTGAAACAAATGAACTAATGCCCTCTAGTGGTCAAAATGCATTCAGATTAGAGGCAGTCTTCAAGCTCTAAGAAATTTGCATATGAACCTCCTAGGTTTAGCTTTCAACTAAGAATACCAAGAGAACAAAGCAAAATTGGTGATAAAAGTAAATTGGAAAGTTGTTTAAAATTACATTCCCTATTTAAATCATGAAAGTTTTTTTGGACTTGACTGCCCCTTTAACTCTCTCCATCCTACATGCATTTGCCCTTGGTCCGATATCACATGCAGTCACACTAAGTGGAAGTATCTGCTCATCACTGGTCTCATCTAATACTATTTCAAATACCAAACTATCTGGAAGCGTAGAACAGGTTAATTGGAGAAAAAGGTTGGTAAACCACACTGTAAACATAGTAAGCCAGAACCTGATATTCATTTATTGTGTGTGCTATCCATCTGTATATCATTGGAATCCGATTAAAGGGACATTCCAGCCAACATTAAAGTGTACATTATTAGCACATTTTATTTTAATAGAAGCATGTTTTGCAATACACTTGCATTAGCTTTCAGTGAACGTTATCAGTGTTTTCAGTGAGAGCTTGTGTTGTGGATATAGGGATGGGCGAATGTTTAGCAACATTCGAGAAATGAAACCAATTTTAACAGATTTGTTCGTTCATTTCAAATTTTGAATGTTTGTACAACATTCTAATATTCATTTAATGTAATAGTATTTCTAAAGCTTTCTTTAAACTTAATATTCGAATTATGCAACATTTAAATATAGAAACATTCACATTGATATGTTTGCATCTATTATGTATCTATTTACTAAATTCCCTACCACATGAACTATAAAACTTGTGAATAGTATTTGTTAAATTGAATGTTACATTCGAAATTTCAAATGTGGACATTCGATCTAATTTTTAACATGCGAAATCGAAAGTGACATTCGAAAACTGTAAATAGCATTCGATGATAGAATTTTTAAGAATATTTGTTCTTATCATCATTCGATTATGTAAATCGAATTTCTACAATAACATCCGTTCTAAAATTCAAAATCGAATATAAACGCATTTTCTAGTTGTGGCTATGTACTGAATATTTTTATCCATCAGCATTTTAAGCAGTGTGTTTGGTCAAAGAGTAGGTATTGGCTTGTACCATGTAAACAGAGTCACTGCCAGCTGTGTGTTTTTCCAAAACAAGGAATTTCCCTGCTTTTCACATTTAAGTGAGAATGTAAACTTTGGTGTGGGCGTGAGATTTTATTTTATTTTGCCACTTGATTTTTTCCTTTGTTTGTCCATTCTACTCACCCTATTCCAATCAGCAGAAATAAGCTACAGTTTTGTGTAAAGAAATACTTTATTTTAGTGAAGGAATAGTAAGAAAGGAAAATGACAATAATTGTACTTTTATAACTAAAAATGGGAGACATTACCAAGAGAAAATGTGGAAGATAAAGTTTTTTAGGAATGTATAACCGATGCCTGACTATTTAAGGGGACATTAAAGTAAAAATTAAACTTTCATGATTTACATAGAGCATACAGTTTTAAATAACTTTCCACTTTACTTAAATTATCAACCTGTGCACAGTTGTTTTATATGCACACTTTCTGATGTACCAGCTACTACTGAGCATGTGTAAGACTTCACAGTGTATACATATGAGTCTGTGATTGGCTGATGGCTGTCACATGGTAACCAACACTGTTATATTAAGATTCTTTTTACCTATGTGATTAATATGCAGGAAAAACAACTGATTAGTTGTAATAAGTATACTGGGTAAAAGCATCCCCAATTACAAGTTAACGCTTTTTTCGGTATAGCTCTCAATTTGTTTATTAAATTCTGACCTGCTGAGTCCTGTAGTAATTTGTTGAACCTTCGTCTGTGAATCACAGCTTTCTCCTGGGACAACAAAGGGGATTATGCAGCAGTATGTCAGCGGTACAGTTACCGTGTCCTGTATGCTTATTCGTCCTCAGTAGCACAGCACCTTTGGCCACTGTAGTAACAGCTCACCCAGGAACCGTGTGTGAGTTAGAACGCAGCATCAAGGACTCCCTCCTCCAGATTCTGTGTCAATTTAGGGATACCGCTCCAGTCAAAGTCTTGTTAAACTGTTGCTGAACAGCGGATCCAAACCGCCAGTGAAGATACAGCAAAGGGAAACAGCAATCAGTTCCGGTGCTGGCATAAAAATGTATTCGTACTTGTAAATACAGGGGTAAGTACAAAGCAAGGTGAAACCCTTACGCGTTTCGTGTGAGAATTGAAAACAGAGAGGTGTGGTAATGCAGGTGAGTAAACAATTTATAGTGAAATCACCTAATTAATTTAACTCTTTGTGCTATCTAAGGATTAGGCATACTAATATGATTACAAATCTTTCAAAAGCCACAAATTGAAAAGACAATATATACATATTGTATCTAAAAGTTTCATATTATGACCAGATAAAACAAAATATTGCTTCATGTTTAAAATATATATATATAAAAATGAGATATATAAAAAAATTATACATTTTAACTGTTATAGACATGATGAAAATAATACATTATTCAGAAACAAATAATGCATAAATTAACAAAAAATATATAAAGAATTTATTTTTCCAAAATATAAATATTATAATTTTTGTATGGTATATACACATCATATAAAGAAAATATTAATATGATAAAAATCACAAAACATACCATTAAGATAAAGAATACAAAATAAAAAAACAAAATTTATGCTTACCTGATAAATTTATTTATTTCTTGACACGATGAGTCCACGGATCATCTAATTAATATTGGAAAGAGCACCACAGCAAAGCTGTTAAATATCACCTCCCTTCTATCCAACCCCAGTCATTCGACCGAAGTAAAGGAAGCAACAAGGTGCAGAGGTGCCTGAGGTTTATAACATGACAAGAAATATCCTGTCATCAAAAATAGGGCAGGCCGTGGACTCATCGTGTCAAGAAAAAAAAAAAAGGTATCAGGTAAGCATAAATTTTGTTTTCTTTCTAATGACACGATGAGTCCACGGATCATCTAATTACTATTGGGAATCAATACCCAAGCTAGAGGACACATATGATAAGGGAGGGACAAGACAGGGAACTTAAACAGAAAGCACCACTGCTTGAAGAACCTTTCTCCGAAAGGAAGCCTCAGCCGAGGCAAAAGTATCAAACTTATAGAATTTTGAAAAAGTATGTAGAGAGGACCAAGTTGCAGCCTTGCAAATCTGTTCTACAGAAGCTTCATTTTTGAATGCCCAAGAAGAGGAAACAGCCCTCGTAGAATGAGCCGTAACCTTCTCAGGAGGCTGCTGTCCAGCAGTTTCATAGGCGAAGCGTATTATACTCTTCAACCACAAAGAAAGAGAAGTAGCCATAGCTTTCTGCCCCTTATGTTTCCCAGAGAAAAATACAAACAAAGCAGAAGACTGATGAAAATTCTTAGTCGTCTGTAAATAGAATTTTAGAGCACGAACCATGTCTAGCTTGTGCAAAAGGCATTCCCTTATGAGAAGAAGGATTAGGACATAAAGGAACAACAACAATCTCCTGATTAATGTTCCAATCTGAAACTACTGTAGGTATAAAACCCAATTTAGTACGTAAAACAACCTTATCCGAGTGAAAGATAAGATAGGGAGACTCATGCTGTAAAGCCAAGAGTTCAGAGACTCTACGAGCAGAAGAAATAGCAACAAGAAACAAAACCTTCCAAGATAACAACTTAATATCTAAGGAATGTATATGTTCAAAAGGAGCCTGCTGAAGAACCTTAAGAACAAGATTAAGACTCCAGGGAGAAGTAACAGGTTTGAACACAGGCCTGATTCTGACCAAGGCCTGACAGAACAATTGAACATCTGGTACCTCTGTCAGACGTTTGTGTAACAAAATAGATAAGGCAGAAATTTGACCTTTCAAGGAGCTTGCCGATAACCCCTTCTCCAAACCCTCTTGGAGAAAATATAAAATCCTAGGAATCCGAACTCTACTCCAAGAGTAGCCTTTGGAATCGCACCAATACAGATATTTACGCCAAATCTTATGGTAAATTTTCCTGGTAACAGGCTTGCAAGCCTGAATCATAGTCTCAATGATCTGATCTGAAAAACCACGCTTAGATAAAATTAAGCGTTCAATCTCCAAGCAGTCAGCTTCAGAGAAACTTGATTTGGATGAAGGAAGGGCCCTTGAAGTAGAAGGTCCTTTCTTAGAGGAAGTTTCCAAGGATGGAGAGATGACATCTCTACTAGGTCTGCATACCAAATCCTGTGAGGCCATGCCGGAGCAATGAGAATCACCGACGCCCTCTCTTGCTTGATCCGATCAATGACCCGAGGAAGGAGAGCGAACGGAGGAAATAGGTATGCAAGATTGAAATTGCAAGGAACTGCCAGAGCATCTATCAGAACTGCCTAAGGGTCCCATACCTCGACCCGTACCTCGGGAGCTTGGCAATCTGACGAGATGCCATGAGATCTAGATCCGGCTGTCTCCATTTGAGAATCAAGTTGGAAAACACTTCCAGATGCAATTCCCATTCCCCCGGGTGAAAGGTCTGTCTGCTCAGAAAATCCGCTTCCCAGTTTCCACTCCTGGAATGTGGATCACAGATAGACAACAGTTGTGGGACTCAGCCTACTGAATAATCTTAGACACCTATTTCATGGCCAAAGAACTCTGAGTTCCACCCTGATGGTTGATGTAAGCCACTAAGGTTATGTTGTCCGACTGAAATCTGATAAACCGGACAGAAGCTAACTGAGGCCAGGCCAGAAGAGTATTGAAGATTGTTCTTAGCTCTAGAATATTTATGGGGAGAACAGATTCTTCCCAAGTCCATGTCCCCTGAGCCCTTAGAAGGCCCCAGACTGTTCCCCAACCTGTCTGGCTGGCGTCCGTAGTCACTATCACCCAGATATGTCTGCGAAAACAGGTTCCCTGGGAGAGATGATCCTGAGACAACCACCAAGGAAGAGAATCTCTTGTCATCTGATCCAAATGAATTTGTGAAGACAGATCCGTGTAATCTCCGTTGCACTGTCTGAGTATGCATAACTGCAGAGGTCTGAGATGGAAATGAGCAAAAGGAATAATATCCATGGCGGCTACCATGAGACTGATTACCTCCATACCTTGAGCCACTGATGGCTGAGGAGAGGACTGAAGAGACAGACAAGATTAAAAAATCTTGGATTTTCTGACCTCTGTCAGAAATATTGTCATCAAAATGGAATCTATTATGGTTCCCAAAAATACTACCCTTGTAGATGGAATTAAGTAACTCTTTTCCAGATTCACCTTCCAACCGTGAGCGCGCAGGAAGGATACAAGCATCTCCGTGTGGGAGCTTGCTAGATGAAAAGACTGGGCCTGAAACAGAATGTCATCCAGATATGGCGCCACTGCAATACCCTGTAACCGGAGCACTGCCAACAGAGATCCCAGAACCTTAGAACAATTCTGGGAGCTGTAGCTAGTCCAAAAGGAAGAGCCACAAACTGGAAGTGTTTGTGGAGAAAAGCAAATCTCAGAAACTTGTGATGATCCCTGTGGATGGAAACATGAAGGTACGCATCCTTTAAATCTACTGTTGTCATAAATTGACCCTCTTGAACTAAGGGAAGAATGAAACAAATAGTTTCCATTTTGAAGGACGGTACTCTGAGGAATTTGTTTAGACTCTTGAGATCCAAGATTGGTCTGAAGGTTCCCTCTTTCTTGGGAACCACAAACAGACTGGAGTAAAATCCCAGACCCTGCTCCTGTACTGGAACAGGAACTATCACTCCCATTTCGGATAGATCCAGAACACAACGTAAGAAAGCCTCTCTTTTTATCTGGTCTACAGATAATCTTGAGAGAAGAAATCTGCCCCTGGGGGGAAAGGTCTTGAATGTTTTGTAGAGGGAGAGGAAGGTTTACACTTGAAGTTTCGAAAGGAACGAAAATTACTCTGACGTTGATTCTGCTTAGAATTCTTATCCTGAGGAAGGAAATTACCCTTTCCTCCTGTAATGTCAGAAATAATCTCAGCCAAAGCTGGGCCAAACAAGGTCTTACCCTTGTAAGGAATAGACAAAAGCTTAGACTTAGACGACACATCTGCAGACCAAGATTTCAGCCATAAAGCTCTTCGAGCCAGAATGGCAAAACTAGAAATCTTTGCTCCCAACTTGATAACTTGAAGGGAAGCATCAGAAGTGAAAATTGCCCCTTCCACCTTGGGGACTGTTTGCCAAGACTCCTTGATAAAGTCATCAATGGGAAACATCTTCTTAAAAATAGGAGAAGGAGAAAAAGGAATACCTGGCTTCTCCCATTCCTTAACAATAATTTCCGAAGCCCGATCTGGTACGGGAAAACATTCCAGCATGGAAGGTACATCATAATACTTGTTAAGTTTACTAGACTTTTTAGGGTTGATAATGATAGTAGAGTCAGAGCCGTCCAGAGTAGCCAAAACCTCCTTGAGTAGTAAACGGAGGTGTTCCAGCTTAAACCTGAAGGATACAACTTCAGCATCAGAGGAAGTAATTACACTGTCAGAAACTGAGATTTCACCCTCAGATGCTACCGAAAAATCCTCCTCATCAGATTTATGAGAGGAAACATTCTGAATAGCCATGACCGAGTCAGATACCTTACCCACTGATTCTTTAGACTTCCTCTTGCGCTTTCCCTGTAGCATGGGAAAAGCAGACAACGCATCAGAAACTGCAGAAGACTTGAGGTAAGCAATGTCTTGCAAGGAGACCCCAGCTGGAGCTTGAGAGGAAGCACAGGGCACTGAATTAATGGGTACTAAAATTTGGGACGCCTGAGGAGAAAAATGCGGCAAATCTTGCACATTGTCAGAAGACTCCTGGACAGCATTATAGGCTCAAAAAATCTATCTTTGAGATTTAATGTTCTGTCAACACATGAGGAAAAAAAAGGAATTGGTGGTTCAATATTAGCATTCAAACATAATGGACATCTGGGATCTTTTCCAGATAAGCCCCGCCAAAAAGTTAAGCCCCGCCACCCAAAAAATGGGTTCATTTAGACTTCTTACTTTGTAAAATCACTCTGAAACCTATAAAATTATATGTCTGGTTGCTTGAAATTCTGAGTGGTTCCTAAAACAGAATTTAATTTGCAAATGCCTAGATTGGTTTATTTTTAAAGCGTACATAGTTTCTATACTTATTAGCTGTCAAACTTTACTCCTTATGCCATAAATTACATGTCACTTGCAATAAGCAAAACGTTTGTGTTCAAATTCAAACTTTACTCCTTATGCCATAAATTACATGTCACTTGCAATAAGCAAAACGTTTGTATTCAAATTCAAACTTTACTCCTTATGCCATAAATTACATGTCACTTGCAATAAGCAAAACGTTTGTGTTCAAATTCAAACTTTACTCCTTATGCCATAAATTACAAACCCTGTTCGCAACTTTGCAGATACGGGGCAAACTTGTCAGGAACACTTGCACATTTGAGCGTCTGACTGGTAGATATCAACCCCTTACTGTCAGTGGAAATATTAACCATCCGACTGCCAGAGATGTTTAACCATCCGACTGCCAGAGATGTTACAGAATGAATTGCTGTCTCCTAAACCACACAATGACTTTGGGATTAATAACATATACAACGCACTTGTCTTATCATTCATATTTCGTGTTGCAAAACATCAGGAAACCCACAGTCCTGGCTTCTGACAGAGCAAATTTGTGCGTTAAGAGGGAACAGGAAGTAAGAAGGCACCAGTGGCGGGGCTTAACTTTTCGCGCGTGCACGTTTTGCATTAGTGGCGGGGCTTATCTGGAAAAGATCCGACATCTGTAATCTGTAACAGAGTCTTGGTCCATCTTAACAGAATAAATATAAATAATTAAATAATTAAATTATGAACAGTTTAAATAAAGAAAAAAACGTTACTGTTTCTTTAAATTTTAAAACGAAACTGCTTTAATTTTTTTTTTGCTTTATTTTTTTAACAAATACAAAAACGAAACTGCTTTATTTTACAAGATATTGAGTAATAAAAACTTCTTAATAACACCTCAAACAGCCTCTACAACTCAGCAATAGCTTTGCTGAGGTGCCTATTTAAAAAGAAACTGCTTTATTTTTTTAAACCTGAATCCAAACTGGACCTGTTTCAGTAATGACAGGCTAACAAATGACAGTTAAACTTGAAAAACGATAAGATGCAGATATCTCTCCTCCATACACAGGAAGTGAGAGAATAACAAATACGCAATATATACATTTTTACCTCACACAAGCCGCGCCTATCGTGGGCGTGTCAAAATAACGTCTCAGCAGACATCTTAATGCAAAAACTTTAATAAAACCACCAAAATAAGCCAAGTTCTCCTCAAGTCCCCAGTGCCTGCAATACTGCCATACATAATCCCCCTTACAACACTAGGAGTAATGTATTAAATATCCCTGTCAGGGAAATAGTAAAGTGCCATGTTTTTTCCTTAAAGCAGCTTAAGAAAATAAATTAGCACTTACCTCACTAGCGCCTAGATTTGGAGTTTTGCGGCCAAGGGGGTGCGTTAGCTACGCGTGCTTTTTTTCCCCCGCACCTTTTAAATACCGCTGGTATTTAGAGTTTACAGAATGGCAGGGTTTTCAGTGCGTTAGGCTCCAAAAAGGGAGCGTAGAGCATAATTTAACGCCACTGCAACTCTAGATACCAGCGGTGCTTACGGACGCGGCCAGCCTCAAAACGTGCTTGTGCACGATTCCACCATAGGAAACAATAGGGCTGTTTGAGCTGAAAAAAAACCTAACACCTGCAAAAAAGCAGCGTTCAGCTCCTAACGCAGCCCCATTGTTTCCTATGGGGAAACACTTCCTACGTCTGCACCTAACACCCTAACATGTACCCCGAGTCTAAACACCCCTAACCTTACACTTATTAACCCCTATTCTGCCGCCCCCACTATCGCTGACCCCTGCATTTTATTTTTAACCCCTAATCTGCCGCTCCGTAAACCGCCGCAACTTACATTATCCCTATGTACCCCTAATCTGCTGCCCCTAACACCGCCGACCCATATATTATATTAATTAACCCCTAATCTGCCCCCCACAACTTCCCTCCACCTGCCTACACTTATTAACCCCTAATCTGCCGACCGGACCGCGCCGCTATTATAATAAAGTTATTAACCCCTAATCCGCCTCACTCCCGCCTCAATAACCCTATAAGAAATAGTATTAACCCCTAATCTGCCCTCCCTAACATCGCCGACACCTAACTTCAATTATTAACCCCTAATCTGCCGACCGAATCTCGCCGCTACTGTAATAAATGGATTAACCCCTAAAGCTAAGTCTAACCCTAACACCCCCCTAAGTTAAATATAATTTAAATCTAACGAAATAAATTAACTATTATTAAATAAATTATTCCTATTTAAAGCTAAATACTTACCTGTAAAATAAACCCTAATATAGCTACAATATAAATAATAATTATATTGTAGCTATTTTAGGATTAATATTTATTTTACAGGTAACTTTGTATTTATTTTAACCAGGTACAATAGCTATTAAATAGTTAAGAACTATTTAATAGCTAAAATAGTTAAAATAATTACAAAATCACCTGTAAAATAAATCCTAACCTAAGTTACAATTAAACCTAACACTACACTATCAATACATTAATTACATACAAATACCTACAATTATCTACAATTAAACCTAACACTACACTATCAATAAATTAATTAAATACAATATCTACAAATAAATACAATGAAATAAACTAACTAAAGTACAAAAAATAAAAAAGAACTAAGTTACAAAAAATAAAAAAATATTTACAAACATTAGAAAAATATTACAACAATTTTAAACTAATTACACCTACTCTAAGCCCCCTTATAAAATAACAAAGCCCCCCAAAATAAAAAAATGCCCTACCCTATTCTAAATTAAAAAAGTTCAAAGCTCTTTTACCTTACCAGCCCTGAAAAGGGCCATTTGCGGGGCATGCCCCAAAAAATTCAGCTCTTTTGCCTGTAAAAAAAACATACAATACCCCCCCAACATTAAAACCCACCACCCACATACCCCTAATCTAACCCAAACCCCCTCCAAAGTCTTCATCCTATCCGGGAAGAAGAGGCGATCCGGACCGGCAACCATCTTGATCCAAGCGGCTTCTTCTATCTTCATCCGGCTCCATCTTGAAGACCTCCACCGCGGACCCATCTTCTTCTTCCGACGACTTCCCGACGAATGACGGTTCCTTTAAGGGACGTCATCCAAGATGGCGTCCCTCAAATTTCGATTGGCTGATAGGATTCTATCAGCCAATCGGAATTAAGGTAGGAAAATTCTGATTGGCTGATGGAATCAGCCAATCAGAATCAAGTTCAATCCGATTGGCTGATCCAATCAGCCAATCAGATTGAGCTTGCATTCTATTGGCTGTTCCGATCAGCCAATAGAATGCGAGCTCAATCTGATTGGCTGATCGGATCAGCCAATCGGATTGAACTTGATTCTGATTGGCTGATTCCGCAAATGGCCCTTTTCAGGGCTGGTAAGGTAAAAGAGCTTTGAACTTTTTTAATTTAGAATAGGGTAGGGCATTTTTTTATTTTGGGGGGCTTTGTTATTTTTTTTTTTTTATAAGATTTTGCATAATTTATTTTGATCAGATTAAATCAAACAGCAAGGGGACGGTGTAGTCAAAAACAAGTGTTATTTTTTTATTTTTTTGTGTTTTATTTTTTTTATTTTAAATAATTTTTTATTGAGGTTTTTCCAGGAAACAGCAGAAAGTTTACAAACTTGAAAATATACAAGTTAAATGTACACAATATTTTCATTCCTTCTCTGCACAATAATACGTTCTTAAAGGTAATATCTGTCTGGAGAACAAGTAAACAAGTTGTAAATAATAAAACCTCAGTTTTCTTTTAAAGGTAGATCACTAGAGTAACTACATCACCGGCCACTTTTGGACCGACCAAAACATAAAGAATATATTAAATAGTAGTTACATGTTGACCACTCTTGGGTCACTAGAACTAATATAGAGACCTCCTAACTGATATATAAAAGTATATGTTACATCTCTAGAGGTGATAGGACTAGAATGCTAAACAAATGGTATGTCATGGAACACTAGACATATGTAAAACAACAACAGATTATGTAAAAAGTTTCAACACCAAAGGAAAAAGAAAAAAAAAAGGGTAATAGAGCTGCTATTTGAGTGCCAAATTAGCATGCAATAATGCTGTGTGATGGAGGAGGTCTGTAATACCATTTAACCCTTTATATATCTAACTACTTGTACAGGAGTATCTTACTTACACGCCTGGGCATTTTGCAAAACATAATGTGTCTCACGGTACCATCTTATATAGAACATGTCAGTATGTATGTGAGCTTGTGAATAATATAGATAACCTAAGGCTATGAGCTGCAGGCAGAGATAGTAGTTAAAATGGACAAAAGCATAATAATCTATGGCGTGGGGGAGACGCTTGTAGTAACTTTCTCCCCAGTGTAAGTTCAGTCATCTAGATTTTATGTAGCTTTTTTTTTTATGAATATACAAAGCTGTGGTATATGGGTGAACCTAATTAAATTTCTGAGAACTAAGGCTTGGTAAATACGTAGCTTTTGCGCAGAACAGCTATAAGAGTAGTGACCTATCTGAACCATCCATAATGTGCGCAGCAAGTGAAAACATTATGTTCTATATACCTTGGTATAACTAAGCATCCTAGCGATGTCATGGGATTATTGTAAAAGCTATTGAGTGAATGCATGAGATAACTCACTATCTTAATCAACTCATGCCACAGCTATATATTGCCAACTAGTTTCAATAATATGGAGTCCCTATAAATAAAAGTGATTAAACCGGTAAAGATGGCTTATAATGCGGGGCTTTGTTATTTTATTAGGGGGCTTAGAGTAGGTGTAATTAGTTTAAAATTGTTGTAAGATTTTTCTTATGTTTGTAAATATTTTTTTATTTTTTGTAACTTAGTTCTTTTTTATTTTTTGTACTTTAGTTAGTTTATTTAAATGTATTTATTTGTAGGTATTGTATTTAATTTATTGATAGTGTAGTGTTAGGTTTAATTGTAGGTAATTGTAGGTATTTTATTTAATTTATTTATTGATAGTGTAGTGTTAGGTTTAATTGTAACTTAGGTTAGGATTTATTTTGCAGGTAATTTTGTTATTATTTTAACTAGGTAACTATTAAATAGTTATTAACTATTTAATAGCTATTGTACCTGGTTAAAATAATTACAAAGTTGCCTGTAAAATAAATATAAATCCTAAAATAGCTACAATATAATTATTCGTTATATTGTAGCTATATTAGGGTTTATTTTACAGGTAAGAATTTAGCTTTAAATAGGAATAAGTTATTTAATAAGAGTTAATTTATTTCGTTAGAATAAAATTATATTTAACTTAGGGGGGTGTTAGGGTTAGGGTTAGAATTAGCTTTAGGGGTTAAAAAATTTATTAGAATAGCGGTGAGCTCCGGTCGGCAGATTAGGGGTTAATGTTTGAAGTTAGGTGTCGGCGATGTTAGGGAGGGCAGATTAGGGGTTAATACTATTTATTATAGGGTTATTGAGGAGGGAGTGAGGCGGATTAGGGGTTAATAACTTTATTATAGTAGCGGTGCGGTCCCCTCGGCAGATTAGGGGTTAATAAGTGTAGGTAGGTGGCGGCGACGTTGTGGGGGGCAGAATAGGGGTTAATAAATATAATATAGGGGTCGGCGGTGTTAGGGGCAGCAGATTAGGGGTTCATAGGGATAACGTAGGTGGCGGCGTTTTGCGGTCGGCAGATTAGGGGTTAATTATTGTAGGTAGCTGGCGGCGACGTTGTGGGGGGCAGATTAGAGGTTAATAAATATAATATAGGGGTCGGCGGTGTTAGGGGTAGCAGATTAGGGGTGCATAAGGATAACGTAGCTGGCGGTCGGCAGATTAGGGGTTAAAAAATTTTAATAGAGTGGCGGCGATGTGGGGGGACCTCAGTTTAGGGGTACATAGGTAGTTTATGGGTGTTAGTGTACTTTAGAGCACAGTAGTTAAGAGCAGGGGCGAAACTACAGGGGGTTCAGAGGTTGCAGGTGCGACTGGGCCCCTGAGGGTGGGGGCCTAGCTTAAAAAAAAAAAAAAAATTATAATTTTTTTTTTTTTAAATAAAAAACGTTAACCTACCACTGCCTGCACTGATATCATGTGAGTGTGACATGACTACAGGGGTTAGTGTTTCTGTTTTACCCATTGGTGTTTATGTGTGTGTGTATGGTGTGTGTGTATGTATGTGACTGTGTGTGTATTTATGCATGTAGTATGTGTGTTTGTGTATGTTTGTGGAACCAGCAAATTACAGACCTTGTTACTACAGCATGGGGGGGGCAGGGGGTAAACAGTGTCACTATAGAGTACCACTATATACAGTATGGGGGTGGTGGACAATGTCACTGACTACTGTGGTCACTTTATAAAGTACTGGGTGGGTAGGGTCAGGCCAGCCATCTCACCGGCAGATTACAGACTGTGTCACTAACTTACTATATACAGTACTGGGGGGTTAAATAGTGTCACTATATATATATATACAGTAATAGGGGGTCAGACCATCTCACAGACTGTGGGCACAGGGTACCTCCTTTTGCAGACATGTAATCTGATTAAAATAAATTCTGTGTTAAATGTAAAAAAAAAGAAAATATGTATTAAATTCACCTTTTTTGGAGGGGTGGTGGTGGGGCCCCTTTTTAGATTCTTGCACCTGGGCCCTGTGGTTTCTAGTTACGCCTCTGGTTAAGAGCTTTATAAACCGGCGTTAGCCCAGAAAGCTCTTAACTACTGACTTTTTTCTGCGGCTGGAGTTTGGTCGTTAGATTTCTAACGCTCACTCCAGCCACGACTCTAAATACCGGCGTTAGAAAGATCCCATTGAAAAGATAGGATACGCAATTGACGTAAGGGGATCTGCGGTATGGAAAAGTCGCGGCTGGAAAGTGAGCGTTAGACCCTTTAATGACTGACTCCAAATACCAGAGGGCGTTAAAAACCAGCGTTAGGAGCCTCTAACGCTGGTTTTCACGGCTACCGCCCAACTCTAAATCTAGGCCTAGGTTTGGAGAGGTCCTTTCCCTCACATTGACCTGTGGAAAATAATAAAGAGGCGCAGTGAGAATTATGTCCCACAAGTTCCCTTTACTTAAAAGCCACCAATGCTCTACTGAAGAGACTGAAATGGACTACAGCTACACCCTGGAGTAAAACAGCACATACTAGTACTGCAAATAAAATAATAAACTCTTGGTTGAAGAAGGATGGATAGAAGGGAGGTGATATTTAACAGCTTTGATGTGGTGCTCTTTGCTGCCTCCTGCTGACTCATCGTGTCATTAGAAAGAAAATGTAAAAATATGATATTTGAATTATCAATATATAGTTTTTGGGAACCATTAGGATTTAAATATGCGGTTTTTGGGGTTTTTTTTAATAAAATTATTTTTTTTTGTTTTGTTTTTTATTGAGGTTCAGAATAGGCATACATAGAGTATAATAAGCAAAGCATCACAATAAGACATAACAGGTAGCTTATAACATAGGTTTGAATAGAGACACAATGGATATCTGATAAAAATATTTCAAAATACTGTTATGAAATTACAATGCCTAGAACTCTGTATGCTCCCTAGACGGTAACAGAGGCCACTCTTGGACCTCAGCCAGTGGTATATAATCATATATAGGGGGCTATTTCAAATATAAAAGACCACTTTTGGATCTTTAAATGTGAACCTCTTTTTTAGAAATGTAGGAGAATGCTATAACTGTTAACTATTAAAATTTTTCCGTGTAGTAATTTGCGAGTGACCAGAGTGTACCATTTAAATGTTGGATAGAATATAAAACTGTATAATATTTGGAGATTCCGACTATGTATATATATCCGACTATGTATTTTAAGGGTTGGGAGGTAATAAGCTAATGCTTTTCAACATATAACAGTTTAATGGGGTGATGCGCCGTTAGAGAAAAGAATACAGGAAGGACTCCGCTGTGCGTGTCGTCTAAACATACTATTGAAAATGTTGAGTAGAACATAAGACTACCCTCATTTGGAAGTTGCAGCGATATATACGGATTGGGAAATAGAAGGGGGCTTAATATGAACCAAAGAAAACTGCTCCTAATAATAAGTCGCTAGGCCACAACCAGATATAAGTACCATCTGCATATAAATAAGGGGAGATCCCACGTGGATATATCAAAAAGAAAGAAAAAAAATTCTGCCTCCTATTAAGGAATGGTAGTATTGCACTGTTATACCAACCCTAACCTTTGTAAAAGACTAATAAAAAAGAACTGAAAAGATAGGTATCCCGCTGCCCCGGCCGCTGGCCGCAAGACACCACTAAGAGCTATTATATTAATATATGGAAGACATAAAGGCTGTACGGCATTCAAAGGTATATGTTTAGAAGTGGCTGGATATGATTCCTATAGACAGTTAAGGAGGGGGTGAATGGGAGAGCATTTAGAGTAAGGGCATACTTAAGCATATATTGTCCAGCAATAAATAAGTTGTACAAAAAGAAAAAACAAATGTAGGAGACCTACAGCAGATGATCTGAGATTGGTTAGATATGTGCTACAGAAATACCCTGTCAATGTGAGGCTGCAACAGAAACATGCATGCAATACGGTGCTAAAGTACTAAACTTGGCAGCTTTATACAAACAATAGAGGATAATGCAGTATTGCAGAGCACATGGTTAGGCAATAAATGATTAAAGTAAACAAAACAATGTAATGTAAAGGGGCCTGCAAACACTATATAGATCATCCGTGTTAAAACATGAGCACTATGCAAATATACATTGTGAAAAAATGATACTGCACTAGAGACACGCAGAAAATAGAACAATAGCTATGTCACTAAATGTCTGTATGCTCACAGAGCGGCCCGGCACTGAAAGGGAAAAGGAATGTCAGAATCTCAACTTAGCTCCAGTAACCACATGTTGATGTTGTGTGGAACTGCTGAACTGGGTGCAGGCTTCTGCTCTCTCGGTCAGCTGTCCTCCAGGGTCCCAAACTGGATGATGTAAAGGCTGCAGCCATAACATAAGCCCAACTGGTTTAATTGCAGCCTGTAAGGGAAAAATGAGTAGCAGTACCAAATTGAGACAGTTCGGGTGTAGCGCTCCAGACTGATCAGTGTCGTGCCCTTTACTGTCTCTTTTTAGCGGTTCCACTGGCCAGAGCTCTGTTACAATTGTAGGATGGTCTAGCGGCAAAACAGTGGAACGGCTCACCTCTATCTTTACGTCGCATTGGGTCCGCGTCTTCTGTTCACTGCTGGCTCGTGCTGATATGTTAAGAGCAGAGTACTGACACCGGGGCCCCAAGGTGCCATCACTCCCGCCCTCCACACCAATAGGTGCAGTCTGGGTGACATTATATGAGGAACCACTGTCACTGTTCCCAAGTGTCATGCCAAGCGCATCTCCCAATGCGGCATAATGGGCAATAAACATGTCATGCAGGTCCTCCCAGAAACTTATAGGGAACTCCATAGCCAGTTGTTTATGAGCATCTGCTAGGTAGACATAAAGATAACTCCTTCTGTTCGGATACAGGCTGTTTCAAATTGGTGGTACTGCAGTGATTAGTGAGGTGACACTGCGTCCTAACGACAGGCCCCCTAAGGGTACCCGCCGGGGGGTCTTAGTGATGGTATAACCCTCATAGATAGGAAGCCTGGACGTGGATGGAAACTGTTGTAGCCACGAGGTCTTTTAAAATGGCCACCGCTCCTGTAGATTCAAAATGAAACTCCGGTTGTAAGTTAAAGAGGTGACACCCTATATTGACAATTGGCTTCAGCTCCTATTAGACCAAAGTCCAGGGTAAACTGGAGTAGCTTTACCGGGTTCATCAGACTTTGAGTATATTGCACATGTCACAAAATACATAAATGATATAGGACAACATAAATGCAATCAAATATAACCCATCGAAAGACAGAAATTATTGTAGGATTATACAATATCTATAAATTAAGATTTGTCTCAAGATGAAAAAGTCTGTCTGTAGACTTAGGACTATAATAAAGTACTTCATTGTATAATAAACAATCTTTACATTTGCGTTTCTCCTTTGAATGATAATAAAACAAAAGTGGGATGGTATCCCTAAATAAGAGATTAGGCCCCTCGCAGACCTCTAACATGGGACTTTATACTAAGTGGGAATCGAGAGGAGAACATGAGTATCAAGACAGGGTTTCTAGGGGGTACATTTTCCCATGCTTACCAAGTAAGCTGAAGGTGGAGGGGGGGGGGAGATTAGGCTTATACAATAATACAAGCTAAGGGCTAAAGTATTATATTTGGAGATTATCAAGTGATCCATGGGTCTAACTTAATAAAAAGATCAATCAACAAATACTATACACAGTTAGACCCCTCACTAGCTGCAATTTATCTAATGATAAAATAAATGATAGGCACAAACAATTAAAAACACAGAACAAAATACGAGCCACCATGATATACCATATTAGTCCCACATGAGTAGCAATAGTATTCTAGATAGCGTTTATGAAACTAGAGTATAACCTTATCTTAACTGAGGGTAAGTAGTTAAATTATAGGGTGAGGCTTTATAGTGTTCTATACTTAACTATGGATTTATATTCCCTACACAATATTAGAATATCCTGGTATGGAAAATATGAATCACAGTTGATAGCCTGTACTATTGGAAGATATATAGAGAATAGGTCTGCCGTGTGGGCATGGGCCCTATACCCCACGGCAGAGAAATTAAAGCTCCACTACCCATACATCTATTAGTAGGGATGGGCGAATGTGTTTATATCCAAATTCGAATGTTAGAACGAATGTTATTGTAGAAATTCGATTTACATAATAGAATGTTGATAAGAACGAATATTCTTAAAAATTCGATTTTCGAAAGTTATTTACAGTTTTCGAATGTCACATTCGAATTCGAATGTCCCATTCGAATTCGAATGTCACATTCGAATTCGAATGTCACATTCGAAATCGAATGTCACATTCGAATTGAATGTTACATTCGAATGTCACATTCGAATTCGAATATTACATTTATAAAACACAATTGTAGACTAGAAACACTATTTCGAATGTCACATTCGAATCGAATATCACATTCGAATCGAATGTCACATTTGAATTTGAATATTATATTTATAAAACACAGTATTAGACTAGAAATACTATTTCGAATTCGAATGTCACATTCGAATCGAAATCACATTCGAATCGAAATCACATTCGAATCGAATGTCACATTCGAATTTGAATGTTACATTTATTAAGCACAGTTGCAAACTAGAAATACTATTTCGAATTCGAATGTCACATTCGAATTCGAATGTCACATTCGAATTCGAATGTCACATTCGAATTTGAATATTACATTTAAAACACAGTATTAGACTAGAAATACTACTTCAAATTCGAATGTGAAATTCGAATTCGAATGTAGCATTCGAATTCGAATATTACATTTAAAACACAGTATTAGACTAGAAATACTACTTCAAATTCGAATGTGACATTCGAATTCGAAGGTCACATTCGAATTCGAATATTACATTTCAAAATTGAATGAATTACATAGCTAAACATTCTATTATTCAAACGAATATTTTCGAATTTTATTGAAAAATTCGAAAATGAAAATTCGAAATTAGAATATTAGAATGTTATATAAACATTCTAAATTCGATTCGAACGAATGTATCAAAATTCGTTTAAAATTTCGAATTTTTAAAAACATTCGCCCATCCCTATCTATTAGTCAGTATAGCCAATAGATGGGGGTGCTATAAATTGTGGTAGACCACCGTATATAGTTTGACCCAGTTAGGTCTATTAGTACAATGATTATGTATAGTAAGGGTATGTCTAATAGTGAGGCTTCCTTAGTCACCAGACTTGCTTAGTGACAGGTTTGAATCAACAGTTTCATGGGAAATAAGAATCTAAAAGGCACAGTAACCTTTTGTCCTATATAATCCAGACTATCCTGTTATCTAAAATTCAGCATTCTAACCTAATCAACAGCACAGGAAACAGAAACAGTTTTAAAGCTTATAGTATAAATGTTCAGTTCATAGGAATCTTGTCTACAATAGCAGGTGAAGTGCTTAGCTTTCAAATAAAAGTCAACAAGTAAGGGACAGATGTAAATAGGTAGGGATAACCTTATGTTGTAAAGAGTAACTTTTTGAACTAACATATATATTAGAAACATAGAAACATAGATATTGACGGCAGATAAGAGCCATAGGCCCAGCAAGTCTGCCCGACCTTACCTAACAGTATAAACTTATCTAGTTCGTAGGATAGCCCTATGCTTGTCCCATGCATTTTTAAAGTCCCCCACAGTGTTTGTTGCTACTACCTCTTGAGGAAGTTTATTCCATAAATCAATCACTCTTTCTGTAAAGAAGTGCTTCCTCAAATTACTCCTGAATCTACTACCCTTTAGCTTGAGCTCATGACCCCTTGTTCTTGAATTTTCCATTTTATGTAAAATATTGTTTATAACCAGCCTGGCTTGTAGTGTTGGTAGACCAGCGTCACATCTATATCATTATACCTTAACCTACTCCTGCTTTCCTGGGCTTCTGAGAAGCGTGTATGGGCAGAGTCACTCCAAAGTATGAACAGTCAGCTGCATAGCTAAAATTCAGCATTCTAATTTAGTTAACAGCACAGGGAACAGAAACAGTTTTAAAACTTAGGAATCTTGTCTACAATAGCAGGTGAAGTGCTTAGCTTTCAAATAACAGTCAACAGGTGAGGGACAGCTGTAAAGTGGTAGGGATAACATTATGATGTAGAGAGTAATTTTAGGAGCTAACATATATGTTGTTTATAGTGGAAAAGTCACAGGACCAGCACACACTCCTTAGGAATGTCCCTTTAAATCACTTTAAGGTAGATGTAGGTGCACACCTGGGGGACCACCCTTTCCAAAGTCCCAGCATATAGTATGAAGAAAAATACACAGGTAGCACTCTGAATGGAGCAACAGCACCTTTATTGAGCAACATTTCGGGGCTCCTGCCCCTTTATCAAGCGCATATAGCTTGATAAAGGGGCAGGAGCCCCGAAACGTTGCTCAATAAAAATTACTATCATTACCTAAATAATTCCTATTTAAAACTAAATACTATATACTAAATATAAAATAAACCCTAAGCTAGCTACAATATAACTAATAGTTACATTGTAGCTATCTTAGGGTTTATTTTTATTTTACAGGCAAGTTTGTATTTATTTTAACTAGGTAGAATAGTTATTAAATAGTTATTAACTATTTAATAACTACCTAGCTAAAATAAATACAAAAGTACGTGTAAAATAAAACCTAACCTTAGTTACAATTACACCTAACACTACACTATAATTAAATAAATTAACTAAATTAAATACAATTAAATAAATTACATACAATTAGCTAAATTAAATTAAATTAGCTAAAGTAAAAAAAACAAACACTAAATTACAGAAAATAATAAACAAATTACAGATATTTAAACTAATTACACCTAATCTAATAGCCCTATTAAAATAAAAAAGCCCCCCTAAACTAAACTAAACTACCAATAGCCCTTAAAAGGGCCTTTTGCAGGGCATTGCCCATAAGTAATCAGCTCTTTTACCTGTAAAAAAAATACAAACAACCCCCCAACAGTAAAACCCACCACCCACACAACCAACCCCCCAAATAAAAACCTAACTAAAAAAACGTAAGCTCCCCATTGCCCTGAAAAAGGCATTTGGATAGGCATTGCCCTTAAAAGGGCAGTTAGCTCTTTTGCCGCCCAAACCCTAATCTAAAAAATAAAACCCACCCAATACACCCTTAAAAAAAACTAACACTAACCCCCTGAAGATCGATTTACCGGGAGACGTCTTAATCCAAGCCGGGTGAAGTGGTCCTCCAGATGGGCAGAAGTCTTCATCCAAGCCGGGCAAAAGTGGTCCTCCAGATAAGCAGAAGTCTTCATCCAAGCCGGGCAGAAGTGATCCTCCAGACGGGCAGAAGTCTTCATCCAGATGGCATCTTCTATCTTCATCCATCCGGCACGGAGCGGGTCCATCTTCAAGACATCCGACGCGGAGCATCCTCTTCCAACGACGTCTTCTCGCTGAAAGAATATCCTCTTCTGGCGACGACTAACACAGAATTAAGGTACCTTTAAGTGACGTCATCCAAGATGGCGTCCCTTAGATTCCGATTGGCTGATAGAATTCTATCAGCCAATCAGAATTAAGGTAGAAAAAATCCTATTGGCTGATGCAATCTAATCAATACAATCAGCCAGCCAATAGGATTGAGCTCGTATTCTATTGGCTGATTGGATCAGCCAATAGGATTGAACTTCAATCCTATTGGCTGATTGCATCAGCCAATAGGATTTTTTCCACCTTAATTCCGATTGGCTGATAGAATTCTATCAGTCAATCGGAATCTAAGGGACGCCATCTTGGATGACGTCACTTAAAGGTATCTTCATTCTTTGTTAGTAGTCGCCAGAAGAGGATGCTCCGCATCGGATGTCTTGAAGATGGACTCGCTCCGCGTGGGATGGATGAAGATAGAAGATGCCGTCTGGATGAAGACTTCTGCCCGTCTGGAGGACCACTTCGCCCGGCTTGGATGAAGACTTCTCCCGGCTTCGTTGAGGACTTCGGCCCGGCTTGGATGAAGATGTCTCCCGGTAAGTCGATCTTCAGGGGGTTAGTGTTAGGTTTTTTTAAGGGTGTATTGGGTGGGTTTTATTTTTAGGTTAGGGACTTTGGGCGGCAAAAGAGCTAACTGCCCTTTTAAGGGCAATGCCCATCCAAATGCCCTTTTCAGGGCAATGGGGAGCTTAGGTTTTTTTATTTAGGGTTTTATTTGGGGGGTTGGTTGTGTGGGTGGTGGGTTTTACTGTTGGGGGGGTTGTTTGTATTTTTTTTTACAGGTAAAAGAGCTGATTACTTTGGGGCAATTCCTCGCAAAAGGCCCTTTTAAGGGCTATTGGTAGTTTAGTTTAGGCTAGGATTTTTTTTTATTTTGGGGGGCTTTTTATATTTTAATAGGGCTCTTAGATTAGGTGTAATTAGTTTAAATATCTGTAATTTGTTTATTATTTTCCGTAATTTAGTGGGGGATTTTTGTACTTTAGCTAATTTAATTTAATTTAGCTAATTGTATGTAATTTATTTAATTGTATTTAATTTAGTTAATTTATTTAATTATAGTGTAGTGTTAGGTGTATTTGTAACTTAGGTTAGGTTTTATTTTACAGGAACTTTTGTATTTATTTTAGCTAGGTAGTTATTAAATAGTTAATAACTATTTGATAACTATTCTACCTAGTTAAAATAAATACAAACTTGCCTTTGGGAGGGCCTCAGTTTAGGGGTTAATAGGTAGTTTATGGGTGTTTGTGTACTTTTTAGCACTTTAGTTAAGAGTTTTATGCTACGGCTTTGTAGTGTAAAACTCTTAACTACTGACTTTAAAATGCGGTACCAGTCTTGACAGGAGAGGGTCTACCGCTCACTTTTTGGCAGACTTGTAATACCGGCGCTATGCAAGTCCCATTGAAAAAAGAGGATACGCAATTTACGTAAGTGGATTTGCGGTATTGCCAAGTCTGGCCAAAAAAGTGAGCGGTACACCTGTACCTGCAAGACTCGTAATACCAGCGGGCATTAAAAAGCAGCGTTAGGACCGGCTAACGCTGCTTTTTAAGCTTTCCGCAAAACTCGTGATCTAGGTGATTGTTTGTTAAAAAGTTTGTGAAAAAGTGAACAATTTTTTTTATTTGATCGCATTTGGCGGTGAAATGGTGGCATGAAATATACCAAAATGGGCCTAGATCAATACTTTGGGTTGTCTACTAAAAAAATATATGTATACATGTCAAGGGATATTCAGGGATTCCTGACAGATATCAGTGTTACAACGTAACTATCGCTAATTTTGAAAAAAGTGTGTTTTTTTCCTTTTGTTTATCATATTTTATAATTTTTTTATAGTAAATTATAAGATATGATGAAAATAATGGTATCTTTAGAAAGTCCATTTAATGGCGAGAAAAACGCTATATAATATATGTGGGTACAGTAAAGGAGTAAGACGAAAATTATAGCTAAACAGAAACACCACAAAAATGTAAAAATAGTCCTGATCCGAAACGGTCAGAAAATGGCAAAGTACTGTGGTCCTTAAGGGGGTAAGTGAGGGAATCAGCAGCATATTTTGTGAGATCAGTGATTGATGATACATGATTATAGAGAGAGGTGAGTCACATATGACACCAAGGTTCTGTCCAAGAGTAACTTTCACTGAAACTGACTATAGTGTGATATGCTTAGGGTTTACAATAGTCTGCTAAAATATCCTCCATCCAATAGAGCACAAAAGCCTCTTCACCCCAAAAAAGCAGCATTCCACATCCCATATATTTGTGGTTGTAAACAATCCATTTTACTGGTTGTCCTGTACAATATTATTTGAGTCAATTAATTCAGAACAATTCTTTTTTCCTGACTAGCCCTGAGCGGAAACTGCCACTGATCCAATCAGCAGCACTAGTTACACAGCTGAGTCATGTGACTAGTGCTGCTGATTAGATTAAACGCATGGAGACCCAGAATCACTTGTCTTTAAATTACATGGTATAACATAAACACTTATCCATCTGACTTTGTGAATTTACTCTTAATATCTTACTATTTCTGGCCACACTTCAGTCAGAGTTGGTCAATGTACAGGAAGGAAACAGTTATGAGTTAAACCATGATCACTATGTGTAAAACTTACAAAATAAACACTGTAACACTATAATTAAACCTGGATGTGAAAGACATCAAGGTCATACAAGGACAATTTTTTTTCAGTGCCAGCTAGTCTATTGTTTTTAAACATACACATATGTTGTGGCACCTGGTAATATTCTTGTATTTAGGAACAATTACTCAGTCTACACACCGCACCTGTAATTGTACGGTACTATCAATGTTGGATTATTATATAAAAAAGAAATCTGTTACGGCATGAAAAAGCCATACAACAAATGCTCACTGGTTTTCGTGTGTATTGTCCCTCTGATCTGGAAATCCTATAAAAATTAACAATAAATATCTGGACAATATCTTTCAAACATCTGCATACATTCTGTGCTTGAAAACAAATGACATTTCTTATGCATTTCTGTTATACAAGAGTTTCCCACATGTATTGACAACATTTTAACAGAAGATGTCTTAAAGGGATATGCAACCCAAACGTTCTTTTGTGATTCAGACAGAGCATACCATTTTTTAAAGTTTCCTTTAAGATAAAAAAGTGACATGAAAATATATTCTCCATATAATTTTCTGGCATTATATATGTAGGAATTTAAAAAAAAACTATAGTTTTCATTATTGAGTCTGTATCTGTTTCTGGATTGCACAACAAATATTATTGTTAAAGAGACCTGAAACACAATTTTTTTTCTTTCATGATTCAGATAAAGCATACAATTTAAAAAAAGTATCTAGTTTACTTCTAATATAAAAAGGTGCTTTGTTCTCTTTGTATTCATTGTTGAAGAGCATAAATAGGTAGGTGGTGTGCATGTGTCTAAATCTAGAGCAATCTATGACAAACTGTGTGCTGCCATTATGAACTCTTGTATTGTATAACATTGTTAACAGCATTCTTGTAAAACTGCTGCCATGTAGTTCACAACCATGAGCCTACATACCCACTTTCAACAAAGGATACATGTATATATATATATACTAACTGCTGCCCATTAATGCGCTACTTACCTCTTCGCTGTGACGGCATCAAAATGAGGCTCCCATAGGAGCCTATGGAAGCGTGCTCTCGTGAGCGCAATGCTTCCCAGCAATGCAAATGCAAGCTCGCTTTTCACATTGCTGTAAACTTGTAATATCAGCGTACATTAGCATGCACTGGTATTACAAAGTGGAGCTGAAATATCGCTTTAGCTAAATTGATATTTTGCGCTCCACTTGTAATCTGGCCTTTAATGTTGGCTTTGGTTGAAAAAGTAAATAAGACACAGGTTTCATAAAGTTCTTTAGGTATGGGTGTGTATGTCCCAATTCATACTTCTCTTGAATTATTTAAAATGAGAAACAACGACCCAATTGTATAGGCTGAGCTTGTAAAAAGAGCAGATCTAATTAGCTTCTCTGTCTAATTATTTACACTCACTATTCCTTAACTTATATCTCCTTATATCTTACTGTTTACTCAAAAAAAAAAAATACACAGACAGAAGAATGGAAAATAAACAATTAAGTATCACTGCCCCCCACCCCACCCCACTGGGATCATGATTGTATCTAAACCTTTTCTAAAAAAAAGTACTTAAAGGGATATTAATTCAACAGTATAAGATTTTTTTAATATAAAATGTTTAATTATGTGTAGTTAGAAAAAACATAATTTATGTAAGAACATACCTGATAAATTAATTTCTTTCATAATGGCAAGAGTCCATGAACTAGTGATATATGGGATATTCATTCCTACCAGGAAGGGCAAAGTTTCACAAACCTCAAAATGCCTATAAATACAACTCCCACCACACACATACTTCAGTTTAACGTATAGCTAAGTAAAGTAGGCCTAGATTTGGAGTTCGGCGGTAGCCGTCAAAACCAGCGTTAGAGGCTCCTAACGCTGGTTTTGGCCGCCCGCTGGTATTTGGAGTCAGTGATTAAAGGGTCTAACGCTCACTTTTCAGCCGCGACTTTTCCATACCGCAGATCCCCCTACGCCATTTGCGTATCCTATCTTTTCAATGGGATCTTTCTAACGCCGGTATTTAGAGTCGTTTCTGAAGTGAGCGTTAGAGCTCTAACGACAAAATTCCAGCCGCCTGAAAATAGCAGGAGTTAAGAGCTTTCTGGCTAACGCCGGTTCATAAAGCTCTTAACTACTGTACCCTAAAGTACACTAACACCCATAAACTACCTATGTACCCCTAAACCGAGCTCCCCCCACATCGCCGCCACTCGATTAAAATTTTTAACCCCTAATCTGCCGACCGCCACCTACGTTATACTTATGTACCCCTAATCTGCTGCCCCTAACCCCGCCGACCCCTGTATTACATTTATTAACCCCTAACCTGCCCCCCACAACGTCGCCGCCAGCTACTTAAAATAATTAACCCCTAATCTTCCGACCGCAAAGCGCCGCCACCTACGTTATCCCTATGTACCCCTAATCTGCTACCCCTAACACCGCCGACCCCTATATTATATTTATTAACCCCTAATCTGCCCCCCTCAATGTCGCCGACACCTGCCTACACTTATTAACCCCTAATCTGCAGAGCGGACCTGAGCGCTACTATAATAAAGTTATTAACCCCTAACCCGCCTCACTAACCCTATCATAAATAGTATTAACCCCTAATCTGCCCTCCCTAACATCGCCGACACCAAACTTCAATTATTAACCCCTAATCTGACGACCGGAGCTCACCGCTATTCAAATAAATTGATTAACCCCTAAAGCTAAGTCTAACCCTAATACTAACACCCCCCTAAGTTAAATATAATTTACATCTAACGAAATAAATTAACTCTTATTAAATAAATTATTCCTATTTAAAGCTAAATACTTACCTGTAAAATAAATCCTAATATAGCTACAATATAAATTATAATTATATTATAGCTATTTTAGGATTAATATTTATTTTACAGGCAACTTTTTAATTATTTTAACTAGGTACAATAGCTATTAAATAGTTAAGAACTATTTAATAGTTACCTAGTTAAAATAATAACAAATTTACCTGTAAAATAAATCCTAACCTAAGATATAATTAAACCTAACACTACCCTATCAATAAATTAATTAAATAAACTACCTACAATTACCTACAATTAACCTAACACTACACTATCAATAAATTAATTAAACACAATTCCTACAAATAAATACAATGAAATAAACTAGCTAAAGTACAAAAAATAAAAAAGAACTAAGTTACAAAAAATAATAAAATATTTACAAACATAAGAAAAATATTACAACAATTTTAAACTAATTACACCTACTCTAAGCCCCCTAATAAAATAACAAAGACCCCCAAAATAAAAAATTCCCTACCCTATTCTAAATTAAAAAAGTTACAAGCTCTTTTACCTTACCAGCCCTGAACAGGGCCCTTTGCGGGGCATGCCCCAAGAATTTCAGCTCTTTTGCCTGTAAAAAAAAACATACCATACCCCCCCCCCCAACATTACAACCCACCACCCACATACCCCTAATCTAACCCAAACCCCCCTTAAATAAACCTAACACTAAGCCCCTGAAGATCTTCCTACCTTGTCTTCACCATACCAGGTTCACCGATCCGTCCTGGCTCCAACATCTTCATCCAACCCAAGCGGGGGTTGGCGATCCATCATCCGGTGCTGAAGAGGTCCAGAAGAGGCTCCAAAGTCTTCCTCCTATCCGGCAAGAAGAGGACATCCGGACCGGCAAACATCTTCTCCAAGCGGCATCTTCAATCTTCTTCCATCCGGTGCGGAGCGGGTCCATCTTGAAGCAGGCAACGCGGATCCATCCTCTTCTTCCGTTGTCTCCCGACGAATGACGGTTCCTTTAAGGGACGTCATCCAAGATGGCGTCCCTCGAATTCCGATTGGCTGATAGGATTCTATCAGCCAATCGGAATTAAGGTAGGAATTTTCTGATTGGCTGATGGAATCAGCCAATCAGAATCAAGTTCAATCCGATTGGCTGATCCAATCAGCCAATCAGATTGAGCTCGCATTCTATTGGCTGTTCCGATCAGCCAATCGGATTGAACTTGATTCTGATTGGCTGATTCCATCAGCCAATCAGAAAATTCCTACCTTAATTCCGATTGGCTGATAGAATCCTATCAGCCAATCGGAATTCGAGGGACGCCATCTTGGATGACGTCCCTTAAAGGAACCGTCATTCGTCGGGAGACAACGGAAGAAGAGGATGGATCCGCGTCGCCTGCTTCAAGATGGACCCGCTCCGCACCGGATGGAAGAAGATTGAAGATGCCGCTTGGAGAAGATGTTTGCCGGTCCGGATGTCCTCTTCTTGCCGGATAGGAGGAAGACTTTGGAGCCTCTTCTGGACCTCTTCAGCACCGGATGATGGATCGCCAACCCCCGCTTGGGTTGGATGAAGATGTTGGAGCCAGGACGGATCGGTGAGCCTGGTATGGTGAAGACAAGGTAGGAAGATCTTCAGGGGCTTAGTGTTAGGTTTATTTAAGGGGGGTTTGGGTTAGATTAGGGGTATGTGGGTGGTGGGTTGTAATGTTGGGGGGGGTATGGTATGTTTTTTTTTACAGGCAAAAGAGCTGAAATCCTTGGGGCATGCCCCGCAAAGGGCCCTGTTCAGGGCTGGTAAGGTAAAAGAGCTTGTAACTTTTTTAATTTAGAATAGGGTAGGGAATTTTTTATTTTGGGGGTCTTTGTTATTTTATTAGGGGGCTTAGAGTAGGTGTAATTAGTTTAAAATTGTTGTAATATTTTTCTTATGTTTGTAAATATTTTATTATTTTTTGTAACTTAGTTCTTTTTTATTTTTTGTACTTTAGCTAGTTTATTTAATTGTATTTATTTGTAGGAATTGTGTTTAATTAATTTATTGATAGTGTAGTGTTAGGTTAATTGTAGGTAATTGTAGGTAGTTTATTTAATTATTTTATTGATAGGGTAGTGTTAGGTTTAATTATATCTTAGGTTAGGATTTATTTTACAGGTAAGTATTTAGCTTTAAATAGGAATAAGTTATTTAATAAGAGTTAATTTATTTCGTTAGATGTAAATTATATTTAACTTAGGGGGGTGTTAGGGTTAGGGTTAGACTTAGCTTTAGGGGTTAATACATTTATTATAGTAGCGGTGAGGTCCGCTCGGCAGATTAGGGGTTAATAATTGAAGTTTGGTGTCGGCGATGTTAGGGAGGGCAGATTAGGGGTTAATACTATTTATGATAGGGTTAGTGAGGCGGATTAGGGGTTAATAACTTTATTATAGTAGCGCTCAGGTCCGCTCGGCAGATTAGGAGTTAATAAGTGTAGGCAGGTGTCGGCGACGTTGAGGGGGGCAGATTAGGGGTTAATAAATATAATATAGGGGTCGGCGATGTTAGGGCAGCAGATTAGGGGTACATAGGGATAACGTAGGTTGCGGCGGTTTACTGAGCGGCAGATTAGGGGTTAAAAAAAATATGCAGGTGTCAGCGATAGCGGGGGCGGCAGATTAGGGGTTAATAAGTGTAAGGTTAGGGGTGTTTAGACTCGGGGTACATGTTAGAGTGTTAGGTGCAGACGTAGGAAGTGTTTCCCCATAGGAAACAATGGGGCTGCGTTAGGAGCTGAACGCTGCTTTTTTGCAGGTGTTAGGTTTTTTTTCAGCTCAAACAGCCCCATTGTTTCCTATGGGAGAATCGTGCACGAGCACGTTTTTGAGGCCGGCCGCGTCCGTAAGCAACTCTGGTATCGAGAGTTGCATTTGCGGTAAAAATGCTCTACGCTCCTTTTTTGGAGCCTAACGCAGCATTTGTTTAAACTCTCGATACCAGAGTTAAATTTATGGTGCGGCCAGAAAAAAGCCCGCGGAGCGTTAACAGCCCTTTTACCGCCAAACTCCAAATCTAGGCCGTAGTGAGGTGTAAAAAGGAGTAAAAAAAGCATACAAAAAAGAGGAACTGGAAAATAATATTGTGCTTTTATACAAAAAATATAACCACCAAAAACAGGATGGGCCTCATGGACTCTTGCCATTATGAAAGAAATGAATTTATCAGGTAAGTTCTTACATAAATTATGTTTTCTTTCATGTAAATGGCAAGAGTCCATGAGCTAGTGACGTATGGGATAAAATGCCTAAGATGTGGAAGTCCACAGAAGAGTCACTAGAGAGGGAGTAATAAAATAAAAACAGCTATTTCCGCTGAGAAATTAAATCCAAAAAATAAGTTCTTCTTATAAACAGAAGAATAAAACTGAGACAGCTGCCTGAAGAACTTTTCTACCAAAGACTGCTTCAGAAGAAGCAAATACATCAAAATGGTCAAATTTAGTAAATGTATGCAAAGAAGACCAAGTTGCTGCTTTGCAAATCTGATCAACTGAAGTTTCATTCTTAAAAGCCCAAGAAGTGGCAACTGATCTAGTAGAATGAGCTGTAATTCTCTGAGGCGGAGACTGTCCCGCCTCCAAATAAGCCTTGTGAATCAAAAGCTTTAACCAAGATGCCAACGAAATGGCAGAGGCTTTCTGACCTTTCCTAGAACCAGAAAAGACAACAAATAGACTAGAAGTCTTCCTGAAATCCTTAGTAGCCTCAACATAGTATTTCAAAGCCCATACCACATCCAAAGCGTGTAATGATTTTTCAAGCAAATTCAATATTCGGACACAAGGAAGGAACAACAATTTCCCTACTAATGTTGTTAGAATTCACAACCTTAGGAAGAAATTTAAACAAAGTCTGCAAAACAGCTTTATCCCGGTGGAAAATCAGAAAAGGAGACTCACAAGAGAGAGTAGACAATTCAGAAACTCTTCTACCAGAAGAGATAGCCAAAAAGAACAATACTTTCCAAGAAAATAGTTTAATATCCAAAGAATGCATAGGCTCAAAAGGAGGAGCCTGCAAAACCTTCAAAACTAAATTAAGACTCCATGGAGGAGAAATAGACTTAATAACAGGCTTGATACGGACCAAAGCCTGAACAAAACAGTGAATGTCAGGAAGTTTAGCAATCTTTCTTTGAAATAAAACATACAGAGCAGAGATTTGTCCCTTCAAAGTACTTGTAGACAAACCTTTATCCAAACCGTCCTGAAGAAACTGTAAAATTCTAGGAATTCTAAAAGAATGCCAAGAGAATTGATGAGAAGAACACCATGAAATATAGGTTTTCCAAACCCGATAATAAATCTTCCTTGAAACAGACTTACAAGCCTGCAACATAGTATTGATCACTGAGTCAGTAAAACCTTTATGACTAAGCACTAAACATTACATTTCCATACCTTCAAATTTAGAGATTTGAGTTTCTGATGGAAAAACAGCCCTTGAGACAGAAGGTCTGGCCGTAAAGGAAGTGACCAAGGTTGGCAACTGTACATCCAGACAAGATCCACATACCAAAACCTGTGAGGCCATGCTGGTGCTATCAGAAACACATGCAATTGTTCCATTATGATCTTGAAGATCACCCTTGGAAGAAGAACTAGAGGCGGAAAAATATAAGCAAGTTGGTAACACCAAGGAACTGCTAACGCATCCACCATCTCCGCTTGAGAAACCTGGACCTGGAAAGGTATCTGGGAAGTTTCCTGTTTAGATGGGAAGCCATCAGATCTATTTCTGGCAGACCCCACATCAGTACAATCTGAGAAAACACATCTGGATGGAGAGACCACTCCCCCGGATGCAAAGTCTGACGGCTGAGATAATCTGCTTCCCAATTGTCTTCACCTGGGATATGAATCACAGAAATTAGACAAGAGTTGGATTCCGCCCAAGAAAGTATCTGTGATACTTCTTTCATTGCTAAAGGACTGCGAGTCCCTCCCTGATGATTGACATATGCCACAGTTGTGATATTGTTTGTCTGAAAGCAAATGAAGAGTTCTCTCTTTAATAGAGGCCAAGCCTGAAGAGCCCTGAAAACAGCACGGAGTTCTAAGATATTGATTGGTAACCTCGCCTCTAGAGGATTCCAGACCCCTTGTGCTGTCAGAGACCCCCAGACAGCTCCAAAACCTGAAAGACTTGCATCTGTTGAGACTACAGTCCAGGAAGGACGAACAAAAGAGGCCCCTTGAATCAATTGTGATATCCGAGTATAATCCCTGCACCATTGATTCAGCATGCAAAGCTGCAGAGGTCTGATATCAAAACAAGCAAAGGGGATCGTATCCGATGCTGCAATCATGAGACCTAAAATTTCCATGCACATAGCCACTGAAGGGAATGATCGAGACTAAAGGTTTCGACAGGCTGAAACCAACTTTATTCGTCTATTGTCTGTTAAAGACCGAGTCATGGACACTGAATCTATCTGGAAACCTAAAAAGGTGACCCTTGTCTGAGGAATCAAGAAACTCTTTGGTAAATGTATCCTCCTACCATGTCTTTGAAGAAACAACACTAGAGGATTCATGTGAGATTCTGCTAAATGAAAAGATTGAGCCAGTACCAAGATATCGTCCAAATAAGGGAACACAGCAATACCCTGCTCTCTGATTACAGATAGCAGGGCACAGAGAACCTTTGAAAAGATTCTTGGAGCTGTCTCTAGGCCAAATGGAAGAGCGACAAATGGGTAATGCTTGTCTAGAAAAGAGAATCTTAGAAACCAATAGTGATCTGGATGAATCCGAATGTGAAAATAAGCGTCCTGTAAGTCTATTGCGGACATGTAATGACCTTGCTGAACAAAAGGCAGAATAGTCCTTATAGTCACCATCTTGAAAGTTGGGACCCTTACAAAATGATTTAAAAACTTCAGATCCAGAACTGGTCTGAATGTATTTTCTTTCTTTGGGACAATGAATAGATTTGAATAAAAACACAGACCCTGTTCCTGAAGCGGAACTGGTATAATCACCCCTGAAAGCTCCAGATCTGAAACACACTTCAGAAAAGCCAGAGCTTTCACAGGATTTGTTGGAACATGAGAGAGAAAGAATCTTCTCACAGGAGGTCTTATTCTGAAACCTATTGGATACCCTTGAGAGACAATGCTCTGAACAGAATCTGCCCAAATGTTTTGAAATAATTTCAATCTGCCCCCACGAGTTGAACTGGTTTGAGGGCCGCACCTTCATGCAGTCTTGGGGGCTGGCTTTGGTTTCTTATAAGGCTTGGATTTATTCCAACTTGAAGATGGCTTCTAATTGGAACCAGAGTCTTTAGGGGAAGGAGTGGTTTTCTGTTCTCTATTCTGACGAAAGAAACGAAACCGATTAGAAGCTTTAGATTTACCCTTAGACTTTTTATCTTGGGGCAAAAAAACTCCCTTCCCCCCAGTGATAGTGGAAATAATAGAATCCAACTGAGAACCAAATACCTGGAAAGATAGTGATAGTAATCTAGATTTAGATACCATGTCAGCATACCATGTCAGCTTTTCTTCTAGCTAGAATAGCTAAAGACATAGATTTAACATCAATCTTGATGATATAAAAAATAGCATCACAGATCAAATGATTAGCATGTTGAAGCAAACAAATAATGCTAGACAAATCATAATCTGTTTCCTGATGTGCTAAGATATCCAACCAAAAGGTTGATGCAGCCGCAACATCAGCCATAGAAATGGCAGGCCTGAGAATATAGCCAGAATGTAAATAAGCTTTCCTTAGATAAGATTTAATCTTCCTATCTAAAGGATCTTTAAAAAAAGTACTATCTTCCATAGGAATAGTAGTACGTTTGGCAAGAGTAGAAATAGCCCCATCAACCTTAGGGACTTTTCCCCAAAACTCCAAATTAGCCACTGGTAAAGGATATAACTTTTTAAACCTAGAAGAAGGATTAAAAGAAGCACCAGGCTTAGACCATTCCTTAGCAATCACACCAGAAACCCCATCTAAAACAGGAAAAACCTCAGGAGTAATCACAGGAGGTTTAAAAACAGAATTTAAACATTTACTGGTTTTGTTATCAAGAGGATCAGACTCCTCAATACCCAAAGTAATCAATACTTCTTTCAATAAAGACCGAATATATTCAATCTTAAAAAGATAAGAAGATTTATCAATTTCAATGTCTGAAGTAGGATCTTCTGAACCAGAGAGATCCACTTCAGAAGAGGATATTTCGGTATGTTGTCAGTCATCACAAATTTAATCAGTTTTATAAGAAGTTTTAAAAGACCTTTTACGTTTATTAGAAGGTGGAATAGCAGACATAGCCTTCTGTATTGCATCAGCAATATCATTTTTCATATCAACAGGGATATGTTGAGGGAACAACAGGTGCTGTACTTGTACTAATAGAAACATTATCGGCATGCAAAAGCTTATCATGACAACTGTTACATAATATAGCCAGATATATATTCTCAGCTTGCTTACAACAGATACACTTAGCTTTGGTAGAACTGT